>NW_016107402.1:5307140-5369843 GCF_001604975.1 Cebus imitator
AGTCTTGCTCTGTCACCCAGGCAGGAGTACAGTGCCACAATCTCAGCTCACTGCAACCTCCGCCTCCCGGGTTCAAGTGGTTCTCCTGCCTTGGCTTCCCGAGTAGCTGGGACTACTGGCACGTGCCACCACGCCCAGCTAATTTTTGTATTTTTAGTAGACTGAGTTTCGCCATGTTGGCTGGGATGGTCTCGATCTCTTGACCTTGTGGTCCGCCCACCTCCACCTCTCAAAGTGCTGGGATTACAGGCATAAGCCACCACACCCAGCCACTGTGTGGTTCTTTTTGAGAAGGAGTTTCACTCTTGTTTCCCAGACTGGAGTGCAGTGGCAGGATCCTGGCTCACTGCAACCTCCATCTCCAAAGTTCAAGAGATTCTCGTGCCTCAGCCTCCCGAGTAGCTGGGATTACAGATGTGTGCCACCATGCCTGGCTAATTTTTGTATTTTTAGTTAGAGAAGGGGTTTTTCCATGTTGGCCAGACTGGTCTTGAACTTCTGGCCTCAAGTGATCTGCCCACCTCGACCTCCCAAAGTGCTGGGATTACAGGCTCGGGCCAGCATGCCCGGCCTATATGTGTGGTTCTTGAGGCTATACTTTATTTTTTGTTTATTGCCAAACTTCCCCTGTCAGAATGTAAACTCTGTGAGGACTGAGATTTTTATCTGTTTTTGTATTCCTAGTATCCAGAATAAGGCCCAACACTTAGTAGGCACTTGATATATATTTCTCCAATGAATAATGAATGAGAGTGGTCATGCTTCTCAGGGTGTGGGAAGTGTATTATGTGTATGAATCGTGTGTGTCTGGGTGTGTGGATGGATAAATTTTTTGTGTCCAGGTGTGTGAGGTTTCTAGCATAAGTGGCCTATGAGCCAAGTGTGTGCACAGGTGCATGTGTGTCTAGGTGTGTGACTGTGTACCTGAAGCTGAGCCACGTCTGTGAGCACTGCACACAGCTATGTGCATGCACAGTTGTGTGTGCTTGTGCAGGGGGTGGGAAGGCTCTGTCGGCTTCTCCCAGCCTTCAGCACTCACTCAGCTTCACCCCAGGTCGCCTGCTGCGAAATGTCAGTGGCAGAGAAGCTAAAAATATCCGCTCTCCTCCTTCTGCTCACTGCTTGGGCTGATGGGACTGTGGGGCCCCAGTCGGCCCCTTGGGCCCTGGGGGGAGGAGGAACTGCTGGATGAGGGGGTGGGGTATGGGGGAAGGAAGAGAGGCCCTCCTCAGTACACACCCTTCCCCCTTTCCTCTTGGGCTCCAAAGCCAGGCTCCAGGCTCACCTCTTTCAGGAAGCCCTCAAGAACCCCCCCAGGAGCTGTGTGTGTCTGTGTGTCTGTCTGCCTAGCAAGGAGATATGGACTCCATCATACTGGAGCTCCATGAGGGAGGTCTGTGCCTCTTCTGCCCGTCCAGGGACTCCAGGGGACAGAGCTCTGTCTCCTTCAGACCAGGGGCTCCCAGGGAAAAGGTGATGTTGTCTCTCCCTAAGGCTGAGGGTTAGGGAAGCAGCCCAGGCCAGACAGGGCTTCACTGGGCTCCGGTTCTGGGGCCACTAGGGTCCTCTGACCCCAGGGCACATCTGTTCCCATGAAGAGCTCCTGAGTAGGGAGGAGTCTCAGCTCTGCCCACACCACACCCCAGGCTGGCACGTGTTTGTGCTGTGGGTACTTGTGTGGGTGCAGGTGGGGCATGTCAGGGCCCATGGTCCTCTGGGGACCTGTGCCTCTCCACATGCCTACATCAGTGGTGTCAGCAACTGCCTGCCTTGGCCATTGTGGTCAATCAGTGCAAGCTGGGTCCATTGTGTGTTTCTCTGTGTTCTTGTGTGCGCAGGTGGATGACTCTGTATGTGGGTTTCTGCCTTTCATTGGCAGGCCTGCAGACACTAGAAGGGATGGATGCGTTCATGCAGGAGTTGCTGGCGTCACCATGTGGGGTTTCTATGTGTCAGTGTGCTTGAGTGTGTGACTCTGTCAGTTGGTCAGTGCCTGTTTGTCCTGTGAATGGAGGTGTGTGCAGGTGCATTTGTGTGTCAGTGTTTCGATTACGTTTCTGCATGTTTGTGTGTCTGTCTGCCTGGATGTCATTACGTCTGCAGCAACTCCGTGCCTGTGTGGCATGCTCAGGTCAGTTTCATTTTTCAGGCCTGTAGGGCCACGTGTCCCTCTGTATGTTGGTGCTTTCCATGTGGGTTGGAATCTGCCCCTGCTTTTCCTAGTCTCCCACCATTTCTGTGTGGAAGGCCTCAGGCATTTTGTGTGTGTGTGTGTGTGTGTGTGTGTGTGTGTGTGTGTGTGTGTACAGCAACTTTGCCCAGCCCCAAAGCCTGCAGCCCTGAGACCTGCTCTCCCACTCTTTCTCTTTTGGACTTGAGGTGGGAGCTGAAGCAAAGAGGACAGGCAGGCAGGGAGCCCACGACAGCCGGGGGCTGGGGCCAGGCCGCCACGAGGGCCCTGCCTCAGCTTTCCTCCAAGCAAGCGCTAAGCCAGAGCCTCAGTTACATGTAAACACCAGCTGTGTCAAGACGGCGCAGCTTCTTCTAGGTCAACAGACAGCTGTGGGGTTGCTAGGCAACCGCCTCGCTCCCCCCTCTATTAGGCCCCCTCCCACTGCCTCTACCTGCAAAACCCTCTGCTGGCTCCCCCCACGCCAGGATAGGCCTGCCCCACCGAGCCAATTAACACAGCGGGACTGAGGGGGTAGGGGGTCATGGCAGCTCTGGGGCTGGAATCAAGGTACGAGGAGGTGTTAACCCTTCAGGTGCCACCAACCCCTCCACCTAGTCCTGGGTCACTTCACACACGCATAACTTCACCAGTCACTTTAGGGCCTGGAGTGATGAGGAGCAGGTCCTGAGGGATAGGGACCCTCAGAGCGGCCACAATCAGGACCGGAGAGATGCTGGAGGCAGATGGCACAGGGCCTGGTCAAGGCCTCTCCCCTCCCCAGCCAAGCCGGGGGGGGGTGGGGGGGAAGGAAGGGTTAAATTCCCCCTTTATTTCCCCTGTCCCGCCCCCTCCCAGGACAGCCACCCTTTTCCAGGGCAGCACCTGCGCTCCCAGCTGCCATGCCCGCTTGGGCCAGGCAGCCCCCGCTGCGCCCGGGCCCTTGCCCTCGCCTTCCCCGGCCCCAGGGCCGCCCTTTGCCGGGCCTGGGACATCTCTTAGGGGAGAGGGGAGGCAAGGGCCCCCAGGCCTCCAGCAAGGGGCTCAGGCACTCCGAGTGGGGTGCGTGGGCCGGGGCCGCCAGCCCCCGGGGTGACTTGGCTGGAGCCGGAGGCAGGAGTTGGAGGAAGGAGCCCGGCCTGCAGGGGGGCAGCTGTGGGGGCAGCGCCCAGGGCCGCCCTATTAGTATGCGGCCGCGCTCCGCGCGCCATAGCAACCGCTCCCGCCGCGCCGCGCCAGCCGGGCAGCCCCGGGCGCAGCGCGCACCTCTCCTCCCACAGGTGGCGGCGCGCACGGGCGCGCACGGGCACGCAAGCACACTCGGCCCGGGCGCCTAAGAGAGAGCCGGGGGCGCCAGGTGCGCTGGGGCGTCCTGCCGCCCGCGCAGCCGCCCATGGGCGTGTCCCCAGGTGCTCCAGAGTGAGGCCGGAGGGAGGAGTGTGTCCCCGAGGACGTTCTGCCCTTGCCTGGGTGTGCCCCTCAGTGGGTCCTTCGGCGGGCCTGCTGTGCCTTTATGTCGGTCTCCGATTGTCCTGGAGGGTCTGCGTCTGTGCTCATCTGCCTCCTTAGCCTCCAGTGCATGTCCCCGAGTGTGACTGCCACTGTTAACTGAACGTACCTGTGCCTCTGTATCTGTGTCTGTATGCGCCTGAGGGGTGCGTGTGTGTATGTGTGTCCGTGTGCGCGTCCATGGTTCTGGGTTTTCCCCTGGAGGGACGCCCCGGGTGTGTCTGCAACTCTGGATGTCCGGGTGTGCCTGGATGAGCATGTGTGTGTGCGCCTTTGTATCTGGGCATACGTCTGTGTTGAGGCCCGCAGATATCTGTGTCTGGCATCCATGTGTGTTCTGGGGTGTGGTTGTGTGTGGACTTTTGTCCCTGTGAGTGCCCTCAGGAGCCCCTCTCTCCATGCATGTCACTATGTGTTCCTGTGAGCGCCCGAGTCTCCTGGAGTGTGGCTGTGTGTCCAGGGGCTGCTGGCTCTTTGCCCTCTTCGGCTTCACTCCCTGCTGCCTGAGTGAGCCGACACCTGCTCCCTGAGCACTGGGCCCCCTCCCCCCACCTGGCAAGGACAGGGAAGGACACAGAGGCAGAGGCAGACATGGAGGCAGAGACAGAGACATGGAGGGAGACACAGCCAAGCAGGCTGGAGAGGTGGAGATCCAGTCATGTGATCAGCCTCAAAGCCCAAGACAGAGAAGAGAGTCACAGAGATGCCAAGATCCGGACATTAGAGAGAGGGAGACTCAGAGGCACACAGAGACCCAGAGCTCCGTGTTGGAACTGCAGAAACAGGAGAGATCAAGGATGCAGCTCCCCAGCCTCCCTTCCTCTCTCCCTCCCTCCCACTCTAGACTTTGCAGCCCCAGCTGTGCCTCCCCCACATACCCAAAGCAGAGTTCTCCTGGCCCTGGGACTGGAAGCCAGCCTCCTCCTCACAGCTGGCTGTGTGTGTGTGGACACGTGTACGTGCATGTGCGCATCTGCATGACGCACTGGGCCAGTGCCTACCTTGTACACAGCCCTCCCCTTAAACACCCCTCTCCCCGCTCCCCACCGTCCACATTTCACAGGCCAAAATCATGCACACCTTTACACACATGTTACACAGCCAGCCACACTCATTCAAGCCCAGAAACATGCTCGGGGCCTCCCTCTCTCAATGCCATCCACACAGGGCCGGAAGACCCAGCATACAAAGTCACACCAGGAAGTCTCTCCCCGGCCTAAACTCTGCTGGTCAGATATCCACCCCTTATATTTTCCCCTCAGCAACCCTTGAGGGGCTCGAACCCCATCACTAACAGGGAAAAACACATGATTAAATTTGTCAATTCCAGCAGACTAGACACTCATATGCAAGGCCCCTGACTGTCCTGCTCACTTTTGGGTCCCCAAGTGCCTTCGACGGTGCGTGGTAATTTATAGATGCTTAAGAAATGTTTGAATGGGCCGGGGATGGTGACTCATGCCTGTAGTCCCAGCACTTTGGGAGGCTGAGGTGGATGGATCACCAGAGGTCAGGAGTTTGAGACTAGCCTGTCCAACATGGTGAAACCCTGTCTCTAAAAACAAAAACAAACAACAAAAAAGCAATGTTTGAATGAATATGTTCATACCAGGTCTCTCAGAGAACCCACAGTAACTGACAGCCACTCAGAGTGAAAAACGTGAATGGATAGCACAGTGCGTATACAAGAAAACATCGTATGCACACCTAGGACAGCACACTAAACACAGGTGTGTGTGTGACACTCAGCTCAACAGCTTAGATGTTCTCCAGTGGGCTGCGCATTGGAACCACGCAAGAAGCTTTCAAAAATCCCCATGCCCAGGCCCCACCCCAGACCCATAAAATCGGAGTATTTTGGGGTAAAACGTGGACATCAGCATTTTGAAGCTCTCCAGGCAATTCCTTTATAGGATCTAGAACTCCTAGAACCCCTTATGTAGTTGAATAGACTAAAAACTGTTGACACAGGGGTTATTGCCAGGGATTGCAGTAGAGAGGATTTTCACCTTTTTTTTTTTTTTGAGATGGAGTCTAGCTCTGTCGCCCAGGCTGGAGTGCAGTGGTGCGATCTCAGCTCACTGTAACTTCTGCCTCCTGGGTTCAAGCGATTCTGCTACCTCAGCCTCTTGAGTAGCTGGGATTACAAGTGCAAACCACCACACCCAGCTAATTTTTGTATTTTTAGTAGACACTGGGTTTCACTGTGTTGGCCAGGCTGGTCTTGAACTCCTGACCTCATGATCTGCCCACCTCAGCCTCCCAAAGTGCTAGGATTACAAGCGAGAGCCACTGCGCCTGGCCCACCTTTTTTTTTTGTTGAGATCGAGTCTGGGTCCGTCACGCAGTCTGGAGTGCAGTGGTGAGATCTCGGCTCACTGCAACCTGTGCCTCTCGGGTCAAATGATTCTCCTGCCTCAGCCTCCCGAGGAGCTGAAACCACAAGCGTGCACCACCGCACCCAAGGATTTTCACTTTTTTTTTTTTTTTGAGATGGTGTTTCACTCTTGTCTCCCAGGCTAGAGTGCAATAGGGTGATCTTGGCTCACTGCAACCTTCGCCTCTCAGGTTCAAGCAATTCTCCTGCCTCAGCCTCCCAAGTAGCTGAGATTACAGGCACCTGCCACCTTGTGCCCAGCTAATTTTTGTATTTTCAGTAGAGACTGAGTTTCGCCATGTTGGCCAGGCTGGTCTCAAATCCCTGACCTCAGGTGATCCACCCACCTCAGCCTCCCAAAGTGCTGGGATTACAGGCGTGAGCCACCTCGCCCGGCCAGGATTTTCACTTTTAACTGTACAGGGAAGCACAGACTTCTGAGCCAGGCTGCTTGGTCTGAACTCTGGTGTCACCACTTAAGCAAGTTCTAGTTTGAACATACTCACTGAGTGGTCTTCATAAATTAGCTCTCTGCACTTGAGTCTCCTGTCTGTAAAATGGGGATAATCATTACAATGAAGCCTCACAGGATACTGGTGGAACCAAATTCGTTAATATATATGCGAAGCATTTAGAACAGCTGGCATATAGTAAGTGCCATATGTGTGTGTATATATATATATATATATATATATGGCTGTTACATATTATTAAATGTTTTAAATTATAGAATAGATTAATTTTTGGATTTTATAAGCAGATTCTTCCCCCCTTAAAACTGTTGTGAAAAAGCAAGGGAGGCCAGGCGTGGTGGGTGGCTCACACCTATAAACCCAGCACTTTGGGAGGCCGAGGCAGGCGGATCACCTGAGGTTGAGAGCTCGAGAACAGCCTGACCAACATGGAGAAACCCCTTCTCTACTAAAAATACAAAATTAGCCACATGTGTTGGTGCATGCCTGTAATCCCCGCCACTTGGGAGGCTGAGGCAGGAGAATCGCTTCAACCTAAGAGGCAGAGGTTGCAGTGAGCAGCGATTGCGCCATTGCACTCCAGTCTGGACAACAAGAAAGAAAACTCTGTCTCAAAACAAAAACAAAAACAAAACAAAAATTAGCCAGGGGTGGTGGCAGGCACCTGTAGTCCCAGCTACTCGGGAGGCTGAGGCAGGAGAATTGCTTCAGCCTGGGAGCTGGAGGTTGTAGTGAGCCAAGATTGCATCACTGCACTCCAGCCTGGGCGACAGAGCAAGACTACATCTTGGGGGAAGGGGAAGCAGAGAAAAAGCAAGGGAAAATAATTTTTTTTCTTTTTTTTGAGACGGAGTTTCGCTCTTGTTACCCAGGCTGGAGTGCAATGGCACGATCTCGGCTCACCGCAACCTCTGCCTCCTGGGTTCAGGCAATTCTCCTGTCTCAGCCTCCTGAGTAGCTGGGATTACAGGCACGAGCCACCATGCCCAGCTAATGTCTTGTATTTTTAGTAGAGACAGGGTTTCACCATGTTGACCAGGATGGTCTCGATCTCTTGACCTCGTGATCCACCCACCTCGGCCTCCCAAAGTGCTGAGATTACAAGCTTGAGCCACCGCGCCCGGCCGGGAAAAAATTTTTTAAAAAGAAAATAAAAAGGCTGGGCGTGGTGGCTCACACCTGCAATCCCAGCACTTTGGGAGGCCAAGATGGGAGAACTGCTTGAGGTCAGGGGTTTAAGACCAGCCTGGGGAACATGGCAAGACACCATGTCTAAAAAGCAGAAATAAAAGAAAAATACAAAAAGGGGGGAAAAAAATAAAGGGCATAGAGCCTAGGCCAGCCTACTTCTGCCACTTCCCATGTGAGCTTGGACCAGTCTCTTACTCTGTGTCTAGGAACCTGTCTTCACATCTATGAATCAAGTGAGCATCTTTTTCTACCTCAAGGATTGTTCTGAAGAATAAACACCTCAGGGAAGTGTTTAATAAATGATGGCGAAACCCACGTATCTGAGAGCCACATTGCCTTGATGCATTCTGGGATCAGATGTGGCACTGGGGTGGTGGTAGGGCCCCGACCTCTGAAAAGAACAGATCAAAACAGGGTGTGCCCTAAACCTGCACCATACACGGTGCAGGGTGTCTGCTGCCCTTGCCTAAGGGGACAGAGAACCTTCCATCCCAGAGGCCCTGGTCCACCTCCTGAGTTCGGTTTCCAAAATACACCATGGCCAGGCTCACCCCTTACTAAACAGCAGACCCTAGGCTGAAACCCTGCCCCTCGCTGAGCGCCCATTCCCTTGCTGCTCCTCCCTTTCTATCTCCCAGAGCCCCTGTTCTCACCAAGCCTCCCTCCCATCACTTCCCTCTCCCTATGCCCCTCTCTTCACAGTGAACACCCATCTTCCCTTCAAGTTAAGGGGCCCCTTCACTGGGCCGTAATCACCTTGTCAGACTCCCATTTCCTTCCTGGGTCTCCTTTCCCTGCCCCAGTTCCAGAGCCCTGGGGCCCACAACCCTTCACTGTCCTTCCTCCTCCTTTCAAGACCCCTCTCTTACTGAGCCCCAGTGCCTTCCACTAAGCAATCCCCCACTGTCCCCTCCCTTCCCTGAAACCTCTTCTGGGCCGCCAACCCTCTGAGCCCTCAGCTGGACTCACCAGGCCCCACTCTGATTCCCTTCAAGCCAACTGGGCCCAGCCTGCCCTACCTGGGCAGCCTTCCCGAGTCTCTTCTGCTTCCTCAGCAGCCACTGAACACAGGCATTTTCTCCCTGCAGGCGATTCCTGGGGCTGAACACAGGCTTCTCTTGGGTTGGCCTACCCCAGCCTCGCCCACTGCTTTTTCTGAAGCCGCTTACCCACTGCCACCAGCCTCCACCCTACCCAGAGTGACCTTGCCAAAGCCCCCTCCCTAAACACAGTGTGTGCCCAACAGACCTGACTGCGTGCGGCTCCTGCCTGCTCACATCTCTGGGCCTTTGCACAGCCTCTCCCTCCTCCAGGAACTCCCTCACTTTTCTGCCTAGCTTCTTAGGCTTGGCTCTGTGAAACTTTCTCCTCAGGGAAGCCCTCCTCCCTAACCCTTAGGGGGCCTCACTGCTTCTTGCTCCCACTTCCAGCTCTATATTGCATGGATGGCTTGAGTGTAGCGGTGTCTTCCCCGTCAGCAGTCAGGAAGTGCAGGGTAATGTCTTCATCTCTGGGTCTGGGGGATGCCAGGAGGGAGCTTGGTGGGTGGATGAGCCTTTTACATCCAGCACAGAGGCTACAGTTTCAGAGGACTGTGACCTGAGTCCTCCTGCCCCTTCTTCCAGACAGGTGTGTCCAGAAGGTGGGGGTGTATATCCCCCTCAGACCACGGGCTCCTCTGACTCTCGCTGGCTGGGTCAGGGAGGGCAGGCCCTGTGGCACTATCCCTTGGTGTCTCCCTGAGCTTCACTAAGGAGGGACACGAAGCCACACTCAGCAGAATTTAAACATAAAATGAGTCTATGGGAAAAACTTTGGTCTTCCCAAAGACCAGGGAGGCCAAAGTGGGCATTATTTGGGCAAGGGCAGCCAAGAGGCCCCCCAAAGTCAGGAATCAGGAAACAGCTTAGCTCTTCCAGGCCCATCAGACACAGGCACAGAGTTAGGAGTTTTCTTTTTCCAAAGTTTACCAAAGCTGGGAGGAAACAAAGACCCAGCATTTGGAGTTCAGAGTAGACAGAAAGGGGAGGGTGGACCAACACTGGGGTGACCAGCCTGGACATATCCCAGGTTCTGCATAAGCAGATGTGGGTGCACGGGGGTAAAATGAGGGGCATGGAGGCAGAGAAGACTCATGACCTGGGGCAAATGGGAGATACACAGACGGGGCACTGCATTCCTAGTGGGAAAGGGAGGCTCCACGAAGGTTCTCAGACTTAGGACAGAATGAAAGTCGTCAAGAGAGGTGTCCTTGAACCAGAGTAGAACTGTGAGGCCCAAAGGCCAGGAAGACACAGGACAAACAAAGGGACTAGAGGCAGAGACATGGGACCTTGGATGGAATAAGGGAGTCCAGAAGCTGGAGCCCCAAGCTCTGGCCCATGATGGAGGTTCCCAGGGAGAGGAAACCCAGGATTTGGGGAGACCTTGGACTTGCGATAGAATATGGGGTCTCAGAGTCAGAGGAGACCCAGGACCTAGCACAAAATGAAGGTCCAAGAGGCAGACTCCCTGGACCTGGGACCCAACGCATGATTAAGGGCCAGGATGTCCTTGGCAGCAGAGTGGGGAGCTCAGAGGCAGGGGAGACCCAGGGCCTGGGGTGAAATGGGGGAAACCCAGATGCAAGGGTGACCCAGAACTCAGGCAGAAGGGAGAACTCTGTGGCCAGGAACACATGCAGGTATTTCAACTCCTCTGGAGAACCAGTAGCTGGTGACAAAACCCAGCAGTGTCCCTTCCACTCCCTCCGCCCTCACTCCCCCTTTCACAAGACACGAGGTTGGTTTTTTTTTTTTTTTTTTTTTTTTTTGCTTTTTTTCATTTCTTTTTAATACAAACTTGGATCTTTGGGTGTGTCCTGCCAACAGAAAACAACAACAACAACAACAGAAGAGAAAACCCAAAAGAGTGAAAAATAAGAAAGAAAAAAAAAAAGCTCCCGCAAGAGGTTCTTCTCCCTCCCCCCCACCATGCGAATTTGCACACCACGGGACCACAGCAGGTTTACAGAATGCAATATACAATCCACGATTTATAATAAAACAGTATATACAATAAATAGGATATTGTTCATTTTTGTCAAACGACCTGTAGATAAATTTCTCAGTGCATACTTGCAGGGGCTCTGGACACCTTGGGGCCCCGCTCGCAACCTCTTGCACACGCTCGCTCTCTCGCTCTCTCTTTTTTTTTTTTGTCTTTTTCTAAAACTGTGTTTTGTTTTTAAGTTTTGTACATTTTTAAAAAGTATTTACAATTGCTGGTTTTGTGCAGAAAGGGCTCACCTTCGGCTTCTGCGTGGAGGAGATGGGTGGGAGGGGGTGGAGGGAGATGGGTCTGCAGGGGGTGCAGGGGGGCAGGATGGGAGGCAGAGGGGCAGGCGATCCTGCCAGAGGACGATGTGGACGCTGGGAGGGATCTTGGCATTGGTTTTCTGAAAGCTGCAAAGAAACACAAGAGAAGAGGCAGGAGTGAGCAGCAGGTACATGCTGTGCTCTAAGATCAGGGAAGTAAAGAGGGAGACCCCCACACCCTGCTCCTCCCAGGACTGGGGGCAGCGGGAAGCTAACCACATTGCTCTTTCTCCTGAAAACTCAGACTTGCCTTCTCTGAGCCCAGTTTCCTCATCTGTAAAATATGCATATCCAAGCCCCAAACCAAGGGATAAAGCAGATGCTGGGTGAGGAGTTGGGGTTCCAGGCAGTGGAATTTGTTAAGAGCTTGGGCTCTAGGCTGGGCGCAATGGCTCATACCTGTAATCCCAGCAGTTTGGGAGGCCAAGGCAGGTGGATATCACCTGAGGTTGGGAGTTCGAAACCTGCCTGACCAACATGGAGAAGCCCCATCTCTACTAAAAATATGAAATTGGCCAGTGTGGTGGCGCACGCCTGTAATCTCAGCTACTCGGGAGGCTGAGGTAGGAGAATCACTTGAACCTGGTAGGCGTAGGTTGCAGTGAGCTGAGATTGCACCATTGCACTCCAGCCTGGGCAACAAGAGTGAAACTCCATCTCAAAAAAAAAAAAAAAAAGGGCTTGGGCTCTGGAATCAGACACTGCTGCGTTCAAATACCAGCGCTACCCTTTAATAGCTCTATGACCTTGGGCATGTTGAACTTTTGTGAGCCTCAGGTTGCCCATCTGTAAAAAGAAGATAACTAAACTACCCCATTGGTTTGTTGGGGAGATTCAGTGGTATAAGGCAGATGAAGCCTGGTCCTTAAGTGCGTAATAAATTACACTGTTTACTATTCATTCTTATTTTTCTGGGACAGTTGGGCTCTCCAAACCTGCCCCCTCATGTCATGATGAGTTTAGAAATTCCTCCAACTTAGGGTGTTCTGAGGAGTGACATAATGAGGAGGACAGGGCCTCAGCACACAGCACAGGTATGAACCACTGCTTTTTTTTTTGATGGAGTTTTGCTCTTGTTGCCGGGGCTGGAGTACAATGGCCTGATCTCAGACTCACTGTAACCTCTGCCTCCTGGGTTCAAGCAATTCTCCTGCCTCAGCTTCTCAAGTAGCTGGGATTACAGGCATACACCACTACACCTGGCTAATTTTGTATATTTCATAGAGACAGGGTTTCACCATGTTGATCAGGCTGAATGGTCTTGAACTCCTGACCTCAGGTGATCCACCCATCTTGGCCTCCCCAAGTCCTGGGATTACAGGTGTGAGCCATTGCGCCTGGCCGAACCACTGCTTTTAATTATTCTAAATCCAATCCTCTTCTCATCCCTTGCCATTGCCATTCTGTCCCTTAGAGAGGTGAGGTGAGGAGGAAGTCTTTCTCAGGGAAGGATGAGAGAAGCTGCCCAACGCAATGCCATCTGTATTTGGCTTAACCCTGCCTTCCTGAAGCTCAGACTCCCAAGTTCCCAGTTCCTACCATCGCCAGACACCCGAGATTGGAAGGACCCCTTTTTCCCAGACAGTTCTCATTATGCTTGCGGGGCCCTGGGGATCTGACTTCCCTACGCAGACCCCCAGCATGGCTAGATCCCCTGGATTCACAGCTCTGCTAGGGTGAGTGAAAAGGTCCCCCGAAGGACAGGGCCGGGCTGGGGCATTCCTGAAAGCTCCAGCCATTATCCTGTCCTCCTCTCAGAGCCCCAGGACACACATCTCCCACCCTCAGTGTGTGACCATCTCCATCCGAATCAAGGGGCGAGGTAAGGGTGCTGAAACCGCCTCCTCAGGAGCCCATTCGTCCTCCCCAACACCAACAGGAACCAGGCGGCGACAAAAAGCCTCTCCTCCCTTGTACTTTCTTGGCTTCCCTTTCTACCAAAGCCACATTTAAATTCTGCTCAGCCTCAGCTGCTGTCTGCTGGGCAGTCAGCCCCGGGGACGACTTTTGTCCTGAGGCTGGACTTGCCAGGACTCTCCCAAGGTCCAGGGGAACCAGGTGGGCTCCTGCAGAAGCAGGGCAGCACCCCATCCTGGTGGATCAGACCAGGTGGAGGGCAGAGAGGCGAGAGAGAGAGAGAGAGAGAGAGAGAGAGAGAGAGAGAGAGAGAGAGAGAGAGAGAAGAGCTGCATCTTTGTTAGGCTGTCAGGTCTCCTGCAGTGGCAGGATGGAAAAGCAGCAGGGGGAGCGGTGTGCCTGGGAGGGCGATAGCTGTGTTGCAATGGGGTGATAGGTAGAAAAGCAGCTCTTGGGGCAGGGGCTGCTGTTGGGATGAATGCAAGCTCTCCACAGTCAGGCGGTAAACAGGCTGCAGAGACAAGAGCGGTGTCCATTAGGGAGCAGAACAATTTTATCTGGGGTAACTGCTTGAGCCAGAGGGCTGGGGGCATCTATCCAGAGGACAAGTCTATTGCGGTTAAAGAACAGTTGCCAAGCTAAGGAACCTCTGTTGGGGTGACAAGGGAAGGCGACTTTAGGATGGGCTGCTCCAAATCACTGGCAAACTGTATTGTCCAACGCCAGCCTCCCCTGCTCCCTCCAAGGGCCCAGGGCAGGCTGGGAGCCTCTGCACAAATCCCTGCACCCCCACCCCCAACCCCGGCCCTTAGCCACTGCCAGTGACCCTCTCTAAGCCAGGTCTCCATGGTGATCTCAGCCCAGCAGGCAGCTCCTGCCAGAACCATTCCCGTGGTGCCTGCGGCCAGGCAGCAGGAGGCTTTCTCACCCTCTGCTAAGCCGCCCATCTCGTCTCACCTTCCTCCTCCCACCACCCTCCCCAGCTTTCAGGACTTGGCCAGCCAGAGACTTTGGCAGAATCTGCGGGATGGGAGGGAGTGGGGGAGGGGTATGAATCCCAAAGCCCCAGGGTTCTTGTGGAGGTTGGAGGAGAATGCTGTGGCTGTGTGGAACCCTGACCTCACCAGGTTCAGCTCTTCACAAAGCAGGACCAGACACTAATGTGCCAGGCAGCCCAGTGCTGGGCACCGGGGACAAAGCAGAGACCAAGACTGATCTGGTCCCTGTCCTTGAGAGCCTCACAGATAGAGAGGAAGGCAAAGCAGACCCCAAACCAGGCAATTCTGATGCAGGGAGATGGGGGCTGTGCCACGGGAAGTCCTGGGGAGGCAACTAACGTGGTCATGGCAGGAGAGACTGGCTCTTCAACCACTGCTGAACACGGTGCGCAGCACATGCTGGGACCAAGGCGTGCGCCAACTGAATGACAGAGCAAGGACTGACCTGAGTCTAATCAGCATGTCAGGGTCCAGCTCGGGCTTGCACACCTTCAGAACCCCTCCTTAGACCTCCCTGTTACCCTGTTACCATAGCTATGTTAACCTGGTCATCCCTACCTGGCTTCTCCAAGGCAGGAACCTGTACATGGTGCTGCTGCACACCCAGCGCTAGCACACACCGGCCCCCAGCACAGCGACCACTGTTCCGAAGACTTCACCTTTTAGTGCCTCTGTGACACACAACTGCAGAGCCACATTCCTCTGAGTCCTCACGCTCCAGTGGTTTCACCATCTGAGGTGCCAGGGCATTAAGTGGTCTCTGCCTGTCAGGGGGGATTGGCACTGGCAGCACTGAGGGACAGCTGAGCAGAGCTTCAAAGTGCTGCAGAGCACATATAAACCAGGTGGTCTAGAGGGGGCTGCTGTACCCCAAAAAGGAACATATATTTGTGCTTTTGTTTAAGTAACCAGCAAACATGTATTCACACTCACTGGCTGCCAGGGCATGAGTTAAGGCCTAACCTCTACTCTCTAGTCTCTGCCCTCTCGAAAGGGTCCAACGTCAAACAAGGTAGTAGAGTAGAAGGCAAAGAGTGCATGAGGCTGGGTGCGGTGGCTCACGCCTGTGATCCCAGTGCTCTGGGAGGGTGAGGTGGGTGGATCTCTTGAGGTCAGGAGTTCGAGACCAGCCTGGCCAACATGGTGAAATCCCATCTCTACTCAAAGTATAAAAATTAGCTAGGTGTAGTGGCACATGGCTGTAATCCCAGCTACTTGGGAGGCTGAGGGATGAGAATTGCTTGAACGCAGGAAGCGGAGGTTGCAGTGAGCTGAGATCATGCCACTGCACTCCAGCCTGGGCGACAGAGCAAGACTGCCTCAAAAAAAAAAGTATATGAGAATTTGAGAGACTGACTTCCTGTGTGACCTAGAGCAAGTCCCTTCCCTCTCTGGGCTTCAGTGTTTTTTTTGTTTGTTTTTGTTTTTTTTTGAGACAGGGTCTCAACTCTATCACCCAGGCTAGAGTGCAGCAGCACAATCACGGCTCACTGCAACATCCACCTCCCACGCCCAAACAATCCTTCCACCTCAGCCTCCTGAGTAGCTGGGACTACAGCTGTGTACTACCACACTTGGCTAATTATTTTATTTTTTCGTAGAGAAAAGGTTTCACCATGTTGCCCAGGCTAGATTTGAACTCCAGAACTCAAGTGATCCACCTGCCTTGGCCTCCCAAAGTGCGGGGATTACAGTTCTAAGTGACTGTGGTGGCCTGAGTTTCTATTCTATAAAATAAGGGAGTTGAACAGGTGATGGGAGGATCTTCAGACACTGGGATGGTGCCCCAAAGACAAAGGGTCAGAGGCAAACCACAGAGGCCCACACCTGATCCATCCCTGTAACATTTTCAGGCAGCCGGGCCTGTGAGTCACCTCCACGTGGAGAGTATACTGCTTCCTGGGGGCTCAGCCCACAACTGGTATGCAGAAGAACCGTTAGATAGGTGGACCTGGAATTCACTGAATTATCGAGGCTCCCAATTATTCAGGTTCTCAATTAGGAGTCTCTCTCTACTCCAGAGAAGTTTTTTGTTTTTTTTTTTTGTCTTTTTGTTTTTTTCCTTTTTGTGGAGAACGGGGTCTCGCTATATTGCCCAGGCAGGTCTCGAACTCCTGGGCTTAAGCTATCCTCCCGCCTCTGCCTCCCTAAGAGCTGGGATTACAGGCGTGAGCCACAGCGCCCGGCATCCACAGAAGTTTTAAGTTGTTGCTGTTGTTTTTTTTTTTGGAGCCAGTGTCTCACTCTGTCACCCAGGCTGCAGTACAGTGTCATGATTATGGCTCACTGTAGCCTCAAACTCCTGGGCTCAAGCGATTCTCCCACCTCAGCCTCCTGAGTAGCTGGGACTACATGTGCCTGCTACCACATCTGGGTAATTTATATTTTTGTAGAGATGGATCTATGTTGCCCAGGCTGGTCTTAAACTCCTGGGCTTAGGTGATACTCCACTTCGGCCCCCCAAAGTGCTGGGATTGCAGGCGTGGTGAGCCACCAGGCCAAGCCTGGAGAATTTTTTCAAATGTGTGTCTACTACTGACCAGAGGTGCTCCTTAAACTCTAGCTCTGCTGGCCATTCCCTCCTTCAGGTTCTTCCCCTGCCTCCCCCACTGTGGGGCAGTAAGACCAAATGGGGTTCCCCAGCCTTATGTGACCCTGTGTCTCTACCACCTCTCAGAGGCTCACATTTCTTACCTGTCTTGGGAGGAGACTAGCCTCACCTCCTCCATCTCTCTCTCTCTCTCTCTCTCTCTCACACACACACACACACACACACACACACACACACACACTCTCTTTCTCTCTCTCTCCATCTCTCCCTCCCTCCCTCTAGCTGGAGATGCCAAATGTAAAGACAGGCATTCCTGACTGGTTTGTGTTGAACAAGCAACTGAAGTGGAGGCTGAAGAAAGAGTAAGAACCACGGAACCAGGTGATCTCCAAGGGCCCTTCCTGGCTCTACCTTCTGTACTTCAATGACCGGGTGGCTCCGAGTCCTCAGGCAGGACCTTTCCCTCTCTGAAAACTAGGAGGAGTTGTGCTTGGAGAGTTCCGCAGGCCCAGAGAGCCCTGAGAGTCTGAACTGGTTTATTTACACACCCCGTCCCTGCCCTTTTTTTTTTTTTTTTTTTGAGATGGAGTTTCTCTCCTGTTGCCCAGGCTGCGGTGCAATGGCGCAATCTCGGCTCACTGCAACCTCTGCCTCCCAGGCTCAAGTGATTCTCCTGCGTCAGCCTCCGGAGTAGCTGGGATTACAGTCATGTGCCACTACGTCTAGCTAATTTTTGTATTTTTAGTAGAGGCCGGGTTTTGTCATGTTGGCCAGACTGGTCTCGAACGCCTGACCTCAGGTGATCCACCTGCCTCGGCCTCCCAAAGTGCTAGGATTACAGGTGTGAGCCACCATGCCTGGCCATCCCTGCCCTTCTTTTAGGAGCATATCCTGATGACAGGGTGAAATCGTCCCATCCTGTTCCCCAGTGTTTAACCTTTCCTCTTATAATTCTCCCTATTCAAGCCAGGGGTGGTGGTTCACACCTGTAATCCTAGCATTTTGAGAGGCCAAGGTGGGTGGATCACAAGGTCAGGAGATCCAGACCATCCTGGTTAACATGGTGAAACCCCGTCTCTACTAAAAATACAAAAAAATCACCTTGGGAGGGTGAGACGGGCAGATCCCGAGGTTAAATGATTGAGACCATCCTGGCTAACATGGTGAAACCCCGTCTCTACTAAAAATGCAAAAAATTAGCTGGACGTGGTGGCACATACCTGTAGTCACAGCTACTCGGGAGGCTGAGGCAGGAGAACTGCTTAAACCCAGGAGGTGGAGGTTGCAGTGGGCCAAGATCGCGCCACTGTACTCCAGCCTGGGTGACAGAGCAGGGCTATGTCTCAAAAAAAAAAAAAAAAAAAAATTAGGCAGGCATGGTGGCATAGCCTATAGTACCAGCTATTTGGGACGCTGAGGCATGAGAATCATTTGAACCCGGGAGATGGAGGTTACAGTGAGCCAAGATCGCGCCACTGAACTCTAGCCTGGGCGACAAGAGCAAGACTCTACCTCAAAAGAAAAAAAAATTCTCCCTATTCTACATCTTTTTATTTGACTCAAGTTTAAAAAAACAAAAAACCTGAAATGTCCCAGGCATGATGAGACACTGGGTGAGGGAGGGGAGGACGGTGCCCAGAGATGAGTAATCACCCTAAAGGAGCTGATGGCATGGAGAGGAGGGCATTCCCAGGAAGGGCCGTCAGGAATGCAGAATGGGTTAGAGATTAACTGGGCCTGAGATAGACCCTAGAACCCTTCTTGGAGGAAGTGATATCTGAGTGAAAGATAGGAACTGACAGGTGGGAGATGGGCTAGGAAAGGACCACCCAGGCCAGGACCAGCAAGAGCATGGGGCACTATTGGGAGCCAGCCCTCCCAGAGCTCCCTCCTGCTTCCACGCATGCTCCCAGCTAATAAGGGTGTGTGTGTGAGAAAGGAGAGGCTAAAAAAAAAAAGGTTGGATGCCAGGAAGGAAGCCTGGAATACCTTGAATACCATGCTGGGAAGCTGGGCCTTTATTTTGTAGGCAAGAAACGAGGCTGGAGAGGGAAGGATGCAATCAGAAGGCGTAGAGCCATGGAGTCACAGGAGCAGATGTGTTTTAATCAAGTCGTCCAATAAATATTTTAGGGACTCCAGACACCATGCATCTAAAAATGCTCAAAAAAAACCCAAGCACTTTGGTGGCCATAATGGGAGAACGAACTAGGGGGCTAGAGGTGGGGTGCCTGCCTGGAGCAGGGAGGGGGTTGGGCCAGAGGCCCAGGTAGCTGAGCTAGAGCTAAAGCCTCTGAAGTGTCAAGACCCATTTCCTGCCTCCAGGAAACTCCTGCTGCCTACCCTGCTCACAGGGTTTTAGTGGGTGGTCCCTGATCCTTCTCCTGGGAGTGTCCCAGGCCCTACTCTAGAGAGCAATGCCCATGTGGAGGTTTTTTGTGTTTTTTTTTAAATTATTTATTTATGTATTTATTTATTTTGAGACGGAGTCTTGTTCTGTTGCCCAGGCTGGAATGCAGTGGCGTGATCTTGGTTCACTGCAACCTCCGGCTCCCAGGTTCCAGCTATTCTCCTGTCTCAGTTTCCCGAGTGGCTGGGACTACAGGTGCACACCACCACACCTGGCTATCTTTTGTGTTTTTGGTAGAGACGGGGTTTCACCATGTTGGCCAGGCTGAAACTCCTGGCCTCAAGTGATCCACCTGCCTCGGCCTCCCAAAGTGCCAGGATTACAGGCATCGGCCACCAAGTCTGGCCCATGTAGAGATTTTAAATAAACACCTGTAAAAGGCTGCAAGCCCTGTGAGGGCAGAGGACTACCTGTCGTGCTCAGTGACACCCTCAGCACTAGATAAAATGCCTGGCCCCGAGCAGGTCGCTAGCTCATGTGTGTGAACACGGAATTCACCTACTTCCCCCAGCCTTCCAGCACAAACGCAGGGCACTATGGCAGCAAAGGTTATGCTGACAAAGATGGCACAACTGCTAGGGGACAAATCATAACATATTACAGTCACAAGAAAATATTTTTCATATTTGCAGTAGGGGAGAGGATTGGTGGGCATGACTGTGATGACAAGGTTTCTAGCTGAGCCGGTTCATTTTGTCCTTGGGTCCCCCAGGGAGGACTCGGCCCAATTGCTAAAGCAAAGAACTAGGTGCTATCACAAAGCCTCCTCCAAGGACCCAAACCCACACTAGAATTCAAGCACCTTCCTAGGAGGGGTGCAGGTGAGGGAGGGCTGGCTGTGGTCCTGCGGGAACGTACAAGAGGCGAGGGTTGGAGGTGTGTGACTCACACAGGCTGGTCACAGGCCCCGGAGCTCAGCCTGTGTGGGGTATTTACCTAGCCATCACCAGCCATTGACTACGTGCTCATTGTGTGCCAGGGACCGGGCCGAGGGCTTCATACGTAATCTCATTTAATTCTCATAAGAGACGCAGAGAGGTGACGTGACTCATCAGGTGACATGACTCACCAGGTCACCTAGCTGGTACGGGATGGAATAGATTGTGCACAGAGGCCTATCTATGTCTATAGGCAGGCTCCCAGCCACCACCCTCCATTTCCGTGGCCCTGCTCTGGGATGTGAGAAGATAAGAAAAAGGGAAGGCAAGTCGGCATGGTCGTGGAGAGACTGTTTTCAGGAAATGAGGGCTCAGAACAAGGCCTGGCCTTAACATGGTTGCAGGAACAGCAAGAGATAGGATCAGAGGGAGGATGGCCTCAGAGAGTGTGGGGAAGAACTTGTGCCCAGAAGAGTCAGGGCAGGACTGGCTGAGCCCTGATGTGAGGCCTCTTGCTCAGAGCCACAGGCAAGATCAAGTGACCTCTCAAGGTTTCAAGACACGAAGAGACAAAGCCCAGAGCAGCTGGGGCCTGGCCCAGGCCCGGGCATGCCTGCTGACCCCGGCTGGATGGTGGCCTTGGAAACTGCTTCCTGCTCTGGTCAGGCCCCAGCTGGTGTAACCTTGGAGGACCTGTGACATTTCTCTTGGCCTCAGGTCAGGCCTGAGAGGGATTAGGGAAGGGAGAGGGACTGGAGATTCCTGAACACCTTGGAGGGCCCTTCGTACCCTCCCACCCCTGTCCCCAGGGTCTAACAGGGTCGATCTTTAGCCCACAGGGCCCAATGTGGAGCCAGTCTGTCTGGCTCTACTTTCCATCTAAAGGCCCAGAGAAGATGTCTGCACAGGCCCAAGGCCCCTCCTTGCTCGACCTGTGCTGTCCTCTGTCCCATCAGCCACAACTCTCAGATCAGTTGGGCCCCACATTCCCCATTCTGTCTCCTCTGAGCCTTTATCTAATTCACATTGGGATGTGACCTGCCTTTGCCCACAGCTCCCTCTGCCTGGAATGCCCTTCCCCCGGCCTCCGTGTGTCCAAACCTTGCCTATTCTTTAAGGTCAAGCTCAAGTACAGCTTCTTCCACAGAACCTCATAATCCATTTAAGAGGTCAGACCCAGCAAGAGTTGTAGGGATTGTCCAATCCAACCTGTCCTTTTGCAGATGGGGAATCAGAGGTGTAGGGAGACGAGAGGCAGCCATATGGCAGAGTACCCAGGCTCAGGAGGGACAGTACTGGGTGCTAATCCTGGCTCTATTGGCTAATGGATCCCCTGGGCAACGTTCAGAGCTGCACCCATTCCTCAAGTCTCTCTAATGTGGGACAGGGCAGGAGGCAGGTGGCTGTGGTTGGGAGACACACCTCACCTCGTAATCTGCTGTGAAGGATCAGTGAGGTGGTGTTACATAAAGGGCCCAGCACAAATGTCCCTTTTCTCATCAAGGGGGCAGAGGGCTGGCTTCTGACCACAACACTCAGCTGCCCAGTGCAAATCTTTGTTTTCTCACAGGATCTGGGCACCTGCCACTCTCTACCGGGTGTTTTCAGGTTCCTTGTGTACCTGTTTTAGTTTCCTGGGATGGAGGTTGAACTGGAGGACAGGGGCCATGCCTGTCTCCCCAGTACCCAGCATTGGATGGACACACAGGGGCTCAAGTTGGGAAACTAAGGCCAATGACTGCTTCTCCAGTGCCTGGCAACAAAACTGCTCACTGCTGTTGGTGAATGAGCGTGTCCTGGTCCTCTCTGCTTAAGCCCTCTGTTGAGAGTGGCAACTCCCTCTGTGAACTCTTCTTCCTTGCCACTCTCCTTCTCTGTATCTCTAACTGTTTCTCATTCCTGTGGTGATTTTGATCATCTCCTGGCACTGCAGGGTTGCCCTGGAATCTGTGTGCCATCTTAGACAGAGAGAGGAGGCAGCCCTCCCCCAACCTGAGTCTGGGCCATCATCACTGCATGTATAGACCACTGCAGCTGAGCTCCCTGCTTCAACACTAGCCCTGCTCCACGGTGGCCTGGGGAATTCCGGCTGGGAACTCTTCAGTGGATCCCCGTGTGTCTGGGAATGAAGTTCAGACTCCTTCCAATGTCCCGCATGATCTGGCCTCGCCTGCCTCATCCCCTCACTTAGCTTTACGGCCTTCCCATAGGCAGATCCTCAAAGCTGAGCCCCTTCTTGCCTCCAGGCTTTCCACACTGCTGTCCCCTTTGCCCAGAATGCTCTTCCCACTCCCCTCCAGCTGTCTAGCCCCCTCATCCCTCAGGCTCAGCTTCAAGGTCCAGTCAGCATGCTGTGTGCACTCACAAGCTTCTAGCTTTTTTGGCTTACATCGCTTCCCATAGCTGGAATCATCACCTGCTTTATGCCACATTTGTTGTCTTTCCCTTTAAATGGGAAGCCCCCTGAGGACCAGTACCTCATTTGTGGAGTTCACTGTGGTGCCCCCAATGCCTGGCATCTAGTGGGTGCTGGACAGATGTCTCTAGAACAATGGAATGCACTGGTTTGAGGACAGCGCTGGTAACTCCCAGCCCTAAGTGGGGAGCAGGGCCAGAATGTGGGGCTGGATGGCATCCCAGTTCCTCCTGTGTTCAGGCCTCACTGGGTGGTTCCATTATGTATTTCACTGAGCTGTGACCTGCCCAAACACCCAGCCCCCACACCCGTCCATTTTCCCACCCAGAGCCTGGGAGGAACAGTTTTGGATTATTTCACATTTCTGGATTATCCATGAGACATCTCCCCTCCAGTGAGAAGGATCAAGAGTTTGACATTTTAAACCCTAAGCAGCTTCTCCCTGGCCTGCTTCAGATCTGAGGCTCTGCTGCTTGCAGTGAGACGCATGGGGAATGGAAGGCCATTTTAATCTTGGCCTGGCTTCATTAGGAAGGAAGAGATGCTGCCAAAAAAAAAAAAAAAAAAAAAAAAAGTTTGCTTCATTGTCACTGCCATGCAGAGCTACACAAGAGCCTAAGGGATTATCAAAGTAAATTTCCTTGAAAAGACGGGGAAACTGAGGCTTAGAGAGGGGCAAAAGCTTGGTCAAAGGCATGTGGCAAATTGGTGGCCAATCCAGGAATGGTCCTCCCCCAGGCCTCCTGATTCCTGCCTGCTGCCCTTTGTCACCTTCAGGCACCAGGGGAGCTAGGGTCTGAAAGAGAGCGGGTAACAAGTTTCCACTGACATGACTTCAGGACCCTGAGTCACCCTGGCCTTGAATGGCCTCCCAGAGCACAGATGGGGTTTTCCAGGAGCCCAGCTACTCCTCCAGGAAGAGAAACTCCCAGGAAGCTTCAGTGGCAGCAGAGGTGAAGGGTGAGGGGCTCAGACATGCCTCCAGCCTACCCCGCCACCAACCGCCACATCTGGGCCAATTTTGTGACAGATCTGTCGTCCTAAAGTGGGGCCGGTGGTGGCTGTATTTCTGGAGCAGGCTGCTCTTCAAGAAAATGACTCCTTCTACCCTGTTCCCTTTGATCATTTTGGGGGCATTTTCTGTCTTTTATTTTCCTTTTTAAAACACCAAATCTTGAGAATGCTAAAACTGACTCCAATTAATGAGGTCACAGCACCTGACAAAAACAGTATCTAAACATTTAAAACTCTTTAACTGAACTCTCAGAAAAGCTTCAGGAAAGGGACTGGCTTTTCCAGGGTCAAAATATCTTGCCTGAAGGTAGTCCCCATGGCTGCAGGTTTGCAGGGACAGTGGGATCCCAGCACCCCTTCTCCACTTCTGGGTCCCTACCCCACATGCTCCTGGCCACACCTAGCCTATCTCAGGCCACAGACGTTGGAAAATAGCCCTTGGGGGTACCTTGGGAGGCCAAGAGAGGACACTTTGGGCCATCCTGTGAAGCCCTTGCAGAGTGTGTGACCAAGCCATACTGGCCACTCTCTTGGCCTGGCCCTCACCAGGTTGCCTCTTAGAATCAATGAAGCTCCCAGGGAAATGGGGGTACCAGCAGGGCTGGTCCTCTGGATAGGCCCTGGGTAGACGACTATCCAACCTGCTTCTCCCCTCACCTGTCTCACACAGGGCAATGCAAATGCCCACCCTCATCAGCATATTTCCTGGGAGATACTCACTTCCTGCCCAAGACACAGCATGAACTAAGGAAATGAAAACTTGATAAACCAAACGCCGGGCCCCATCCAGTCTATGGTCCTCCTGCCATTTCAATTAACAAGACTCCTTGAACGTCCAAGCCACCTGCTGAGTTCCCAGCCCCAGCACCGCATCTCCTCCTGAGACTGTCCGCAGCAGTGGATCCCTACTCCCTGCTGCCGGTCCCAGCCTTGCCCTTAAATCCTGCACCTGCTTCCTGCTCACTCCATACCTCTGTCCTTGGCTAAGCTCTGATGCCCTCTCCCCACCCCGGCTTCTGCCCGCTGTGCCCACATCCCCAGACTCACCCAGGAACAAAACCTCGCGGTCCAGTCGGCACTTCAGTTGGCACTACAGGGACGTGACGGTGAATGTGTCCTCAGGGTGAGGTTCCGCCATGGGCCCCAGGAAGCCGCTCTTGGGGCCCCCACCTAGGCCGGGATGCGCCTGCGGCATAAAACCTGGGTACCTGTAGGCAGTGTCCTGCAGGGGCAGCAGCGAGTCCCTCGGCACGGGGGACAGGGTCAAGTCACTAAGGAGTGGGCAGCCATAGCCAGCAGCGGCTGCAGCAGGGCCACGGGGTGGGCCGGGGGGCCGGGCCATCTCCAGTGGCTCCTTGTCGGCCTTGGGCGTGGCTGGTGGGCTAGCCAGGTGAGGGGCACTGAGGCATGCGGCCTCCGTCCTGCCCAGGAAGTCAGCCAGCAGCCCTGTACCCACCTTGCCTTCATAGGGCGGGCTGCGGGCAGCTGAGCCTGGTGGGTACCAGTATGCTGTGCCCTTGCAGCTGGGGGAATCGTAGTGGGGCTGGCCCAGTGGCAGGTCCCGGCAGCTCAGGTGGGCCTGGGCTGCAGCTGCGTGGCCCAGGCTGGCCCCCTGGAGCCCATGCTTGAGGGGCTCGCAGGCAGCCAGCTTTGTGGGCGGTGGCCGCAGCTCTTCCTTGAAGCCCAGCGTGGGCGAGCAGGTGGGTGAGTATGCCTTCTGCAGGCCGGCGTCGAACACCGTGGGTGGGTGGGCCAGCGGTGGGAAATGCTTGCCATCAAGCTCGGGAGCACCCAGGCTGGGCGAGTCGCAGTGGAAGCCTTGGCCAAAGGTGCCGTCGGAAGGCGTGGACGGGTTCATGGAGTAGGGTCCTATGAAGTCACAGGGGTCTCGCTCTCCCACGCCGAAGGCCCTCGACTGTGAGGGCAGTGGTGACATGCTGCTGTCCCCACTATAGTAGTCCAGGCCGAGGTCGGGACTGTCCTGGAACAGTGGGTTGACTGGCTGTGGCTTGGGGATGAACTTGGCTTTGGCCGCTGCGCCACCCCGCTCCTTCTTGGCTGAGCAGGCCCCACCGCCCCGTCCACCCCGCGGCTGCCGGGGCCCGGTGCTCCGTTTGGATGGGTAGCCTGAGGCAGCAGCAGAGGCGGAAGTTGGGAAGCCCAGATGTGAGGCCTCGAACAGGTCCACCTTCTTCCGCCGTCCACGGCCCGGCTTGGAGCTACTCTGAAAGAGGACACTCTGGTTCCAGTTGTAGCCGGGGGCAGATGATGCCTCGTTCCAGTCCATCATCAGTTTCTCCAGGCTGGACAGGCTTGACTGGCCCTCACTACTTGAGGCCTCGCTGTTGGCACGCCGAAACCCGCCACCACCGACCGGCTGATTGAACTGGGTGCTGTCGGAGGAGGACTCGGAGAAGGTCTCTGACACGGCGGTCTGCTGCTTCACCTTCTGCGGTGTGTAGTTGGAGATGTCCAGGATCACATTGGGCTCGCTGACGTGGCAGTCAAAACTGGGATTGTAGAGCTGACTAAAGGCCTCTGAGGCCCAGTCCAGGCCTCCATAGCCCTGCCGGAAAGGCCACTGAGAAGCCCCCGCAAACTGCCGACAGTTCTCGGGCGAGGGCTGGAAGGAGGAGGAGGAGGAGGAGGCGGCAGAGGCTGCGGAGGTGGCAGAGGCAGTGGTGCCTTTGGGCACCATGTAGCCGCCAGGCGAGACTGTGCTGGCCCGGCTATCACAGCGCAGGGGCGTGGGGGCTGAACCAGAGAAAGGGGTCCCCTCGGAGCTGTTGAAGAAAGAGGCCTTGCTTGGTGGCAGGCAGGGGCCCCCAGTAGGCGGTGGGGCATAGCCGGCGCTGTGGGCGCTGCTGGGTGAGGCAGGAAGGCTGTTGCCGCTGCCATAAGCGAAGCTGCAGTCCTTGCTGTTAGCGCAGTCCTGGCCCGTAAAGGGCTTAGCTGGGGCGAATACGCTTTGTCCAGCCCCATAGCTGCTGTACTGGGGCAGGTAGGTGTTGGCAGGCGGGTGGGTGGTAGGTGAGCGGGCCACAGCTGAGGGCGGGGGAGCCAGCTTTGGGAAGGTCTCGGCTGCCCGGCAGTCTGAAGTGGCTGGAGTTAGCCCATAGCTTGCTGCCCGTCCTGGTGGGAAGGTCTGGCGTGTGGGCAGGACAGGCTGGAAGGAGGGGTCTGCCCCAGCCCCACCGCTACCCACTGCCACTGGGCTAGCCTTGGCTCCACGGCTGGGGAAGGTGCCCAGGCCCCGCTGGGCAGGCAGGGCACTGGTGGGTGGCCCTGCATAGGTGCCTGAGGCCTTCCGGGACTCTGGGCGAGAGGATGAGAGGGCAAAGTCCAAGAGATCAGAGGAGTCATCTGAATCGAGCAGCGAGCGGAAGTAGCCGGTGAAGAGGTTTTGGCGCTCCTGGCTGAGCTCGGTCTGGCCCGAGGGTGCGCCCGCGCTGTAGTAGCTGCCACGGCCTGAGGCTCCACTCTCCAGCCCGGTGGAGCCAAAGGCCCGGGCCTCGGTCCCCTGAAACCCACAGTTTCGGCCAGCTTGCCCGCCTGGGTGCCCATGGTGAGGGGCCCAGCCACCACCCTTATCCCCAGCCCACTCAGCACCCGTCTCCCCGAAGCCCGGGCCGCTGGGCACCTGCTCTGGGAACAGAGTCCCATTCTTCCGGGACCGCCGCTTGCGCTTTGGCTTCCCAGTCACAGCGTCCACCTCCCCCCGGCCCCGTTTGCGTGGGTGCCCCAACTCAGTGAGGCCAGGGCCCCCTACCCCAGCAGCAGTCACGGCCACCACCTTCTTCTTCTTGCCGATGCCCTCAAAGAAGTCACTGAAGGAGCATCGGGCTGACTTGGCCGCATGGCCCCCACCCCGGCCACCAAACCCGCCTGCTTTGCCCCCACGCCGCCGGAAGCCCTGCACGCGATGCAGGAAGTGGGAGATGCTCTGGGTGTCGGGGGCCTGGTGCACCGACTCTGGCTCACTGGGTGTCCAGCAACGGGGCGGCGAGCACCGGCCAGCACACTGGCTCTGGCGGTTCAGGAAGGCCAGCTTGGCTAGGACATCTGAGTACTCTGCCTTGCTGTCGTTGGCATCGGCGGCATAGGATGGCTGGGGAGAGGCCAGCTTCTGCTTCCGCCGCCGCCGCTTCTTCACCTCTGGCATGGCCATGGTGGCTGTTGCCACAGTGGCTGCCTCGGCCGCCACCACGGCTGGCTCCTTGGGCTTGCCGGGACCCAGCAGCAAGTTCTTAGGAGGGCGACCACGCTTGCGCTTGAGAATGATGGGCATCTCCCCTGGTGGGAAGACCACTACCACATTCCGCCCGTTGTTCTTCATCTTCAGCAGTGGGGTGGGCTCAGCTGACACGCGCAGGCCCAGCTCCTTGCCCTCCACGCTCAGGCTGCTGCTCAAGGAAGACACTTTGTACGTGGTCTTGTTCCGCCGCCCCAGAGATACAGGGATCTTGGCCATCTTCACCACCATGCGCCGCACGCCCCGGCACTTGCCTTTGCGGGTAGAGACCACTGGGGTCTGGGAAGATTCCGGCTTCAGCTCTTGGACTGAGACCGGGCCTGGGCCTGGCAGGGCAGGGGGTGAAGGAGGCGGTGGCGGCAGGGGTTCGGCCAGGGCGGCTGCCAGCCCTGTAGGCATAGGCAGAGGCAGTAGGCGGCCCTCGGGTCCGGCGTCTGCCTTGCGCCCCCGTCCGGCTTTCCGCCGACGACACAGGATCTTTGGCCTATCAGTGCGCCGCAAGGCGTACTTGGGGTGACCCTCAGGCCCAGGGGGGCCGTGCGGTGAGCACAAGTCCAGGCGCAAGGGCTCGGCCAGTGGGCAGTGCCCCAGGGGCTGCTGGGGCTCCAGACGGCGACCTGGGACGTCAAGCAGCTTGGGCAGGGGGTCGAGTGCCTGGGGGTCAAGCAGCTGTGACTCCAGGGAGTCAGGCAGGGTGTCCAGGGCCTGGAGAGCCAGGCCCGGCAGCCCCAGAGGATCAGCAAGAGGTTGCAGGGGTGGCAGCTCCAAAGCTTCCCCGAGCGGCTCTAGTGCCTGTGGGTCCAGGAAGCGGGGCTGGGGGTCCAGGAGCTGAGGCTCCGGCTCAGGTGATGGTGGCTCAAGGGCCTGGGCCTCGAGCAGCTGGGCCTCTGGGCAAGTGAGGGAGGCCAGCTCACTAAGGATGTCGGCGTCAGCAAGTTCTGAGTAATCAGTGCCGTCTGGCTCAGGCTCTGGGGGCAGACCTGTGGCCGAAGCCGTGGCTCCAGGACTATGGCCTTGGCCAGGCTGGGGACTGTCCCTAGGCTCAGGCTCAGGCTCGTAGAGGGGGTGGCTGGGCCTCTCCGACTTGGCATGTGGGGTGGCCCGCTCCTCAGGGCTACGGATGCTGTTGGCCAGGCTGGGTGAGGAGAAGAAGCTATACTGTAGGTCACCGGGTGGCGGTGCAGGTGGGCGACTGAGTCGGAGCCCACCACAGTCCAGGTGTACACCACTGTGCTGCAGGTCCTGGGAGAGGCGTGTCAGGTCCTTCATGATGTCAATCAGCTGCACCACTGGTCGCAGGTTCACCCGCCCGTTGTCCCAGCAGCGTCGGGAGCTGCTGCCGTCTCCAGCCGGTGTGGGGCAGCGGGCCTGTGAGACAGGACGGGCTGCCCGTGGGGGCAGCGGGTCGTCCCCCTTGGCAAGGACTGGTGGGCGTCGGGTGCTGGGGTCCCGGCGTGGGGGTGGGCGTGGGTTCTCAGAGAAGGCGTGGGTGGAGAAGGCCTTGTCGGGTGGGCTGGCAGGGGGCCGGGTGGGAAGTAGGGGCCGGGGGGTGGGGGGGCCGCCGGGGTAGTACTTGGGCTCCCGGAGGTAGTCAGGAGAGCTGCACACGGCACTGGAAGTCACCACCAGGCCCTGGGGCTTCACACGCATCCTGACCTTGTCCTCCGCAGGCCTCCGGGCGGGGCCGGGGCTGACATGAGGGTGCGAGAAGCCGGGACCAAGACCTGCCAGGCAGGAAAAGCAGGAGGTCCCTTACTGAACATCCACATCCTCATCAGCTTCCCATATCCTCAAAGAGCTCCTGAACCCCTCCTTCCTGAGGTCTCATCTCCTTACCAAGCTCCCGTCCCCACCCCAAGCCCAATCCCCTTGCTGACTCCCAGCCTTTCCCAAATCGCCACATGCACAGTGAGCCCCTAATGGGCTCCAGTTTCACTTTTTTTTTTTGAGATGGAGTCTCGCTCTTGTTAGCCAGGCTGGAGTGCAATGGCGCGATCTCGGCTCACCGCAACCTCCGCCTCCTGGGTTCAGGCAATTCTCCTGCCTCAGCCTCCTGAGTAGCTGGGATTACAGGCACACACCACCATGCCCAGCTAATTTTTTGTATTTTTAGTAGAGACGGGGTTTCACCATGCTGACCAGGATGGTCTCGATCTCTTGACCTCGTGATCCACCCGCCTCGGCCTCCCAAAGTGCTGGGATTACAGGCTTGAGCCACCGCGCCCGGCTTTTTTTTTTTTTTTTTAAGAGATAGAGAGTCTTGCTCTGTCACCCAGGCTGGAGTGCAGTAGCATAATCTTAGCTCCCTCCAACTTCTGCCTCCTGGTGCAAGCAATTCTCACGTCTCAGCCTCCCAAGTACCTGAGATTATAGGCATGCACCACCATGCCCGGCTAATTTTTGTATTTTAGTAGAGACGGGGTTTCACCATGTTGGCCAGGCTGGTCTTGAACTCATGACCTCAGATGATCCACCCATCGTGGCCTCCCAAAGTACTGGGATTACAGGCGTGAGCCACTGCGCCCAGCCCAGTTTCACTTATTGACAACTCATCCCCTTTGGGAATCTGGCTATGCACTCAGGAAGAATGGGACCCCTGCCTTTGAGAGGGAAGCCCATCAGCAGAGTGATCAAACTTAAGGAAGGCCAGGAAGTTCTAACAAGGACACAGCCTCCCTCCTTCCTGCCCTCATCCCCAGGCTCCAGGAGAACCCCAGCCACTCACCCTCGGCTCTGCCGCCTGGGCTGTCACACTGGAGATCTCTGTGGGCAACAAGACAAGCAATAGATCTGAAGTCCCTGGTCTGGTGGCTGCAGCGCAACCCCTGCCCACCAGCCCAGCCTCCTCCAGGAACCCCCCCCACCACCTCGGTGCTCCCTCCAGTGCAGACACCCGGCTGACCTGGAAGAGAGAGGGCCCCCGTGCCTGGGGGCTCTGCCAGTCGTTGGCTGTCAGCTAGGGGTGCTGTGGAGCAACTTCGGCCTGAGCCCAGGCCTCGGGGCGTGGACAGCGCCTGGAAAGGACCATCGCAGCTCAGGTTTAGTGAGCACCTACTGCGCGCCAGGTACTGGGCTGGAAGCTGTCCAGGCATCGTTTCATTTAATTCTTCATACCAATCCTGTGAGGTAGGGGCTATTAATAACCCCATTTTGCAGATGAAGAAATGGAGGCTCAGAGATAGAGTAACATCATTCATTCATACACTCATTAGTTATGAAGTACCTACTTTGCACAAGGACTGGACAGACAGATACCAATCAGATCATTACAAATGACTTAATTACTAGTGGGATGAAAGCTGCCAAGAAAAGTGAAGATGGCTGAGGTCAGAGCAGTCACACTGGGAGTCAACAACAATAAAAGCCCATAGTTTGGTGACATTTTCTGTTGCCAAACACTGGGCCAAGCACTTTATATAGATTATCTCATCAAATTCCCCATACAAACCTGAGATCAATATGATTATCCTCCCCAGTCTTACAGAAACTATCCCCTGGAAAGTGGTAAACACGATAAAAGCAGGGATATCTGTCCTGTTCACTGCTATATGTATCCCCCAACACTCAGAACAGCACATGGCCTATAGCAGTGTTTAAAAAATGGCTGTGTGGCCAGGCACAGGAGCTCACACCTGTAATCCCAGCACTTTGGGAGGCTGTGGCAGGAGGATCGCTTGAGTCCAGGAGTTCGAGACCAGCCTGGGCAACATAGCATGACCCCGTCCCTACAAACATTTAAAAATTAGCTGGGCATGGTGGTGCACACCTATAGTCCCAGCTACTCAAGAGGCTGAGGTGGGGGGATCGCTTGAGTCCGGGAAGTTGAAGCTGGCTGCTCTGAGCTATGATCGAGCCACTGCTCTCCAGCCTGGGCAGCAGAGTGAGATCCTTTCTCCAAAAAACTAAATTTAAAAAGTTTGTTGAATGAATGAACAAACAAATGAAGTACACAGAGCAATCAACCCCTCCTTTTCCCTTGAGGCTCTTTTTTCTTCTTCTCCAGACTCAAGAAGGATGCTGAGGGAAAGACCCAAGAATGTGAAAAGGGACATTTTCTAACCCTTCTTTCACCTTCATCAGAAAAACCCTGCTGCCCCATCCTACCTCTCGCCTTACCTTGGCCCCTGCTACATCCTCTCAGAGCCCTATCTATTTCACCTTCATAGTACTTATCACCATTATAATCAATTACTTGCGTGACTGGCTGCTTAGTGTGTCCCCCCACCTCAAGAGTGTGGGCTTTTCAGAGGCAGGGATCATGTCTGTCTTGTTTACTGCTGTATCGTCTGACCCCAGGGCCTGGGCTATGAATGCTATATAAATATTTACCAACTGACTCCCTGAGCTGGTCAGGGCAGAGCTGGGATTTAGATCCAGGTATGTCTGACTCCCAAAGGAGTCTGAGGACTCAGGGCCGTGGCTGATCCCAGGAGCTGGGATCTCAAGGAGCAGGTAGCTGAATGGACCCCAACATTGTGAAGGTCTTGAAGACTGACCTTGATCACTGCCTAATGTTTGGCTCTGACCTAGTACTGATGCCTGGGGCCTACATGCCACAGACCCATGTAGACTCTCCCCAGCAGCCAGTGCTGTCACCCCACAGGAAGACTGCAGAGCTGACTCGGGGACAGGAGAGAGCAGAAAGAGACACTTCTCTGCTCCCCTTTAGGGAATGGCTATTTGCAGTCTACAAAGCACCTACATATCTATGACCCACTGAATCCTCACAACAGCCTGAGGGGCATGATTTATTATCCTCATGTTATAGGGGAAACTGGCTCAGAGTGGATGTGTAACTTGCCTGAAATCACATAGCTGCTAAGTGGCAGGATTCCTAATTCTGCCTTAAGTCCAAAACCTCCTTCCACTCCCAGCTCCTGCAATAATCCTTCAGCCACTTCTGAAAATGCTCCTTCTAGCGCCATGGTCTAATTTAAGGCTGGGAGGAACCTTAAAATTATCTAACCCATTGGCTTCCAAGGACTGGGCCTGGGGGAGCTGTGTAACATTCCAGATACCCAGGCCCTAGTCCAGGAGAGTGACTCATAGATGTGAAGGGACATCTGGGAATCTGGATTCTTAACCAGCTACCCCAGTGGGTACACTTTCTAGTGCCATCTCATGCCTCTCCCATTTTACAGATGAGGAAACTGAGACCTGAAGAGGGAAAGTGACTTTGTCTGAGGCCACAGAATGGCACGGGAAGGGACCCTTTTGTTGCCCACCCAGGTGGAACATCCCTGCGTTCACTGTTCCTTCCCTCTTCTGCAGGTTCCAGGCCTCAGCTGCTCCTCATTGTCCCACCTACTGGCTCACTCAGGGCTTTGCTCTCTCTCCCAGGCCTGGCTGTGGACCTGGCCCCTCCCAGGTCAGGCTCTCTCTAGTCCAAGAACTTGGAGCACTGTTGCTCTCGCAGGGAGGACAGTGGGTAACACCCTCACAAATGAGAAAAGGGGCTCAGACTTTGGAACCTCCAAGTCCAGTTTCCAACAGTATGGTTGTGCCGTGGCTCCTGGCGCCCACTTGGAGGTGCCTACCAGAAGCCCCCTCCCTCCCTTACTGAGGGTCAGGCTAGCTGAGCCTTCCCCACTCTGGAGACCTCCCAGCTGGGGCCTGAGGGTGTGACCTTGGCAGAAGAGAAAAACCTCCTCTCTGGTGGTGGCTTCTGTTCCACCCACCCGTGAAGACCTCTGGGCGTGTCCTCCCGCCAGGCCTCCTGAGGCTGGTCACTGCTGTCTTTCGAAGCCTCCAGGATCTGAGGGAAGCAGCTGGCTCCCCTCTTCACCACACCCCCGTGGCCATTCTCTTGGCCCTCTCCCAAGGGTACCACCTAGTCTTGGTCTGTGGACAAAGTCAAAGGGGTCCTTCTGTCTGCCTGTCTGCTGCTGGGTCAGTGTGTCTGAGTTTGCCCATGGGGACACCAGCCGGCTGGGAGGGAGCTGGGGGCCCCAACCTGCTGTGCACAGTGCCGGGAAGCGCCAGCCCACATCCTTGAGTCCCCAGCCCCACCCTCCCCCGCTGTGGCTGTGACCACCCCACCCCTTCCCCAGCCCTCCTTCCCCTCCCCCACACACCACCGCCTCCCCAGGGGAGCCAGGCTGCCAGCCCCAGCTCTCACTTCCGGCCTCATGACCCTCTCTCCAGCTTGCACACTCCTCCTCCCCCACCATTTTCCTCCCAGGCTGGTTCGAAGGCCCAGGGATGTCCTCAAATGGAAAACACTGCTTCAAAGGGGCCATTACTGGTGCTCTGAGACCTTCCCATCACCTCCCTTCTCCTCCAGGGGCCTTATCTCTCAGGATCTGCCCCTCAGGGACTAGTCATCACCTCTCTCAACCTCCTTCCCTTCAGCTACCTATCCGCCCACACAATAACACCTGAAGATCCTCCAACCTGATCCCAGGCACAATATCATAACAAAAACAATAATGGCAATAATAATGGCAGCTGTCACTCATGTGGCATCATTTAAACAGAGGCACAGAGAGGTGAAGTTATGCCCTTAAGGACAAACAGCCATCTCATTCAATTCAGCTGGTATCTGAATTTAGGTTTGTTGGGCTTCTCTAAATCAAACTGCTTTGCTGTCCAGAGATTCAGCCCCTCCCATGCAGCCTCCTCCAACTGTCCTAGTCCTAACCATCAGTTCTAATTTTCGACTTCTAATCTATTCTCTCAGCTTCTAGCTACCACCTCCCACCAACAGCCATCCAACTAGATGCAGTACTCTCCCTCGCCACTAGGTGTCCCCTTGGAGCCACTGATGCCCCCAAGGGGAGCTGGCCCTGCCCCGCCCCCTGGGGCCATCAGGCACCCCCCCCCACCCCACCACAGCACAGCACAGCACTGCACACCCCACCCCACCCTACCCCCAGCCACACAGAGCTCCTTTGTGCAACCCTCGCCCACCCCCTTCCTGCCCGGAGCAGGGCACCTGGCAAGCAGGTCTGCCCCAGAACCGCCCCCTGCCAGCCCCCTGCCCTGGGTGCCAGGTGTGCGGGCGCCACCGCCAGCTCTGGCTGGACCCGAGGGTCACCCTGCCGGCGGCCCTCCCTTCCTCCCTCCGAGGTCACCCAGGGACTATGCTTCCCGCCCTGCTCCTCCCCCCTCCCCTCCTGCCCTTGGCCCTTCCAGACTCCTGTCCTTGTCTTTCCTTCTGTCTCCCGGAGGATTCCCCTCCTCCAGCCCCACTAGGCCCTCCCAGCAGCCTCTCACCCCCGCCCCACCTCCTTCCCCAGAGAGCTCCTTGTTCCGCCCCCCACCTCCCTCCCCGCCCAGGTCTGAAGAACTCCTCCTCCTGGAAAGTTGCTGCTGGAAAGGAAGTGACTTCAGCGATTTGGCCACAAGGCTGGGCACTGCTGAGCCTAGCTCAGCTCAAGGCTTGCCCAACCCACCTCCAAAGCACAAATGGAGCCACATGTGCACACATCACTCCCACTGTACGTCCAGAACCCTGAGCACACACTTTGCCAAGTGTACACACAGATCCCCAAGTGCACACACTGTATACCATCGCAGTGTATTCAGATATTGTCTATACACACATCTCTCCAGTGTACACTAGCACCCTTGCACACACACCATTCAGTTTGGCGCACACAGTATCCCCACACCTGCCCAGTACACACCCAGAATCCTGCATATCCATGCTCTCACGTACCACATACACAGCCCTTGAACACCCCCCAGCCCAATCCTTACACAACTCTTCTATATTACCCCTGTGCCCGGAAGGACAGAGCCTTCCTTCCACACACATCAGCTTGCACACAAGCTTGAGTGCCCTGTCCATTTACAGTTGGATACACACAGCCGTGCATCCTCCCACAGCTGTACCCCACCCTTACAATCCCAGGAGGCTCCACCCCCAGACCTCAGGCCCCAGGAATGCTCCTTTGGAAGCTGGGTGGGGTCCCCAGGCAGGCTCAGATCTAGGAGCTTCCTGGAGCCAGAGGCTTCATGTGTCAGTTCAGGGAGTTGCCTCTGCAGGGCAGGGCAGCTTCACCTGGCTCTGCAGCTCCTGAGCCTGGGTGGGCAAACCTGGGCCAGGAGTAGGGAGGCGGGTCCTGCCACTGCCCCCCTCCCCGTCCAGTAAGGACACCCTAGCATACCTGGGCTACCCAGGCCCTCCCAGCACCTCACCTTGGCCTCCCAGTTCTCTGCTTCCACAGACTCCGGTAGAGAAGTGTCCTGGGGGGTCAGCAGCTGCACACATCAGGCACTCTGGTTTCCAACTGTGCCCTGAGTCCTGGTCATTGTCACAACCCCTTTCTCCTCCCAGTTCTCTCAGGTCATCAAGGCGCAGGGAAGAGTCCTCAGGCTAGGAGGTAGGACTCACTGTATATCCATGAGCCTCAGTTCCCCTTTCTGGATAATGGGGAGTTTGAGTAAATGTTGGGTTAATATGTTTTGATTCTGTCAAGAACCTCTTTTTGGCCTAAGCTGGGAGGGGATCCCTGTTGGGACTGGGAGGCAAGTCCCCCTGATCCCCACTTCCTGGGGGTGGCCCAGGCCCAAGCCTGACTTCCCTGCACACTGTTACCTGAGCAGGCTGTGCAGACAGGGCCGGCTCAGCAGGAAAGGCCTGTCTTCGTCAGCATCTCCAGGGTGGTCTCTGCAATGGCCTGAGCGTCGCCCCGCACTCGGGGCCCTCTGCACACGCTCAGCTGGGTGGACTCTGGGGTCCAGGCCAATGGGTAGACAATCAGGCAAGCTCCCATCTGTGGAAGCAAACACAGCACCCCAGAGATAAGCATGGACACAGGGAAAGCCAGCCACACAGCAGGGTGCAGAGGGACACCAAGCCAAGAGGCTCTCCTAGATGGAGTCCCAACCAGCCCCAACCTCATCCCATCATCCCACTGGGGAACTGTGAGCCTCTTTCTTTTTTTTTTTTTTTTTTTTAAAGAGAGACAGGGTCTCGTCTCGTTTAGTGGCCCAGGTTGGAATGCAGTGGCATGATCATAGCTCACTGCCACCTTGAATTCCTGGGCTCAAGTGATCCTCCCACCTCAGCCTCCCGAGTAGCTGGGGCTACAGGTGTGCACCACCATACCTGGCTAATTTGTTTAAATTTTTTTGTAGAGATAGGGTCTCACCATCTTGCCCAGGCTGGTCTCAAACTCCTGGGCTCAAGCAATCCTCCAGCCTCTGCCTCCCAAAGTGCTAGGATTATAGGCGTGACCCACTGCGCCTGGCCAAACCTGTTTCTTAGAACCCCAGGCTCCTACTGAGAAGCAACGTTTTTGCACATCTATGTACACACATGTGTACACACACACATACACCACAGTGGAAGGAACCTGGCCTTTGAGAGTCAGACAGTCCTTGGCTCAACCTTCATTAACTGTGTGACTTTGAGCAAGTCAGTCAACCTTTCTGGCTCTCAGTTTTCTTATCTATAAAATGGGAAAAGTGAGATCTTACGAATGGGGAGGAACATCTGGAGAAACCATAAATGCTAAGACTTATTAACAACGCAGGTGTGAGAGTTGCTGTTCAGAGTGATGGTGGATGCGAATTTCCACGAGGGTGTATATGCAGCTGGTGTTTACCAATTTCCATTGGTAACTGGTTATGTCTCTTGTTTTCTTTAATAACCATGGCCCTCCTCACCACCCCCCTGCTTCCTGCCCATTTGTCTGCCTCCTCAAGGTCTGAACTGGAGCCCAGAGGGGGTCTGGGAACCAGGCCTCACGGACTGCTTACAGATTCTGGTTGCCTGGGAATTTGTATGTGTGTGATCGAGATTCTGCCTGTGCAAATGCATGTCTGTCAAGCCTCAGCTGTCTGGGTAAACACACCTGTATGTGGGTTCCTGGGTCTAGTCAGCCTGTGTGCTACTCTGTATTTCTGTATGTCTGTGTGGGTACACGTGGCTTAAGCATGTCCATGTGTGGGATCACGTGTTTGCTCAGTTGTGGCTGGTGTGGTCAGCTGTGTGTGTGTGTGTGTGATGCCAGGATGAATGTGTGCCTGGATTTGGTGTCTTCTGTCATACATGTAGGTATGCGCACTTTTCACATTTCTTTCTATTCAGCTTTGTGTGTGTGTGTGTGTGTGTGTGTGTGTGTGTAGCTAAGCCTGTTTGTAAGCGTGTGAGGACACAAGGAACCATGTGAGGATGCAAAGATGCATGTGTGCCTGTGTGCAGCCAGGTGAGCCCAGCTGTGGCTGGGGTGTGAGCGTGCCTGGGTATGTACACACTCTGCCTGGCTCTCTGCATCTCGCTGTGTCAGGAGCCAAAGCGGCTCCTGCCTGTCTCAGAGCTCTCTGGATGTGTGTTTGGCAGGGGGTGGGGGCGTGCGGCTGATCCTCTGCTGTCCCTGCAGGTTTCCAATCTCGAGGCCTGTGACTGCAGGCGCTGGTGTCACTGTGGATCAGTGTTGCCTCCCTCCCACCTCTGCCTTTCTCTGGGTTTTCAGGGTCATGGTGTGGCGGTGTGACTGGCCACGGTGTCCCTGTGGGTCTCTTTCACCACAGGTCAGTATATGCATGTGTCCATGAATGTGTGGATTTGTGTGATCTTATCTTTGTGTGTCTATGTACCACTGTGTGTCTCTGTGTATGTCAGTGGGTCCGTGTGCTATGTCATTGTATGTCCATGCCAGTATGGCCGTGTGTCAGCGTCAACATGTGTGAGCAGGTCTGTGTGCCATAGTGTGTCAGCACAATGGTGCCCCAGTGTTTGTGTGGTACCTTTGTGTGAGTGCTGTGAGTGCGTGTGTGCATGCATGTGAGACACCCTTTGTGAGACAGTGTGTGTGTCTGTGTCACTGTGTTTGTGTGTGCCTGCTTTCCTCCTCCCTCCCTCTCCCTCCCCTCCTCTCTCTCTTTCACTCTCTCTCTCTCTCTCTGTAGGAGCCAGACAACTCCCCAAGCCTGGATTAGGGACAATTTATCCACAGGCAGAGAAGGAGAATTCCAACCTGCCAGAGCCTCCCTCCTCTGATCTGTCCCCCCTTTCCCTGTGGTTGGGTGGGCACAGAAACACAGCCCAGCAGCTCCCAAGCCCTCAGGGAGCCCCCACCTTTGCAGCTCCCCAGAGGCCCAGGAGGAAGGAAAAGATGGAAATCTGGGTGGCCCCAGAGCCCTCCAGTGGGGGTAGACTGGCTGCCCCCCCCCAACCAGGCCCCCACAGCCCAGCTCATCTTGGCCCTGTTTTCCTACATATGGTGGTGGTAGGTGGGGGGAGTCTGCATGGGGTCTGCTTGGCCCTGGGGGTTGGGGGGACTTGAGGAGCAAGGCTGCCCTCAGCCCTCCACAACCTGATACTCCCCAGCAGATAAACGTCAGACCCCCACCCGTTGTAAATGAACTTCCAACAGTGCCCACACAGGCTGGGGGAGCCGCTGGGAGGCAGGGGACAGTGTGGTAGGGGGAATGCGGCAAGGAGGTACAGGGGCTGGGCTGGGACTAAGGCTCCCTTCACGGTGCTCCAGGCGCAAGGCAGAATCACATGTTTCCCATTAGCTGCTCTGGCCTCCTTGTTCAGGGGGTGTTGGCTGGGGGAGATTTGTTCTGGTTGCAGACACCAGCAGAGACCACACAAGAGAGAGAGAGGAAAAGACAGAGAGAGCGAGCATGCCAGAAGGAGAGAGGAAAAGACAGAGAGGAAGAGGGAGAAAGATACACAGGGAGACACAGAGACACATGGGGAAACAGAGACAGAGAAAGACAGAAACTGGGAGACCGGCACAGGCACAAACACAAAAGCGGAGACAGACTGGTGATGAGGGGCTCTCGGACTCGGGGAGGTGCAGAGGAAGGTAGAGAGGCGGGGGAGGCCTTGTCAGAGGCTGACGGGAGGGGTCGCTCAGGCCCAGAGTGAGTCTGAGGCCAGTAAGGACCAAGGAAGAGCGCCAGAGGGGAGAGGGGCACAGGGAAGTGAGCCAGGCAGAGATGGGAAAGGCAGGGAGAGCAAGGACCAGGGATTTCTGCAGGAGCTTGAGAAAGAGGCGGTGAGGCAGAGGCAGGAAGGGCCGGGGAGAAGGGCCAAGGGAACGCCTGTGTGGGCAGCAGACAGGCCGGAGCTGGGGTGTGTGGGCAGGGGGAGTGGACGCGCCTGAGCTGGCCGGGCGGGGGCGGCCAGCGCGTGGAGACTCCTGCCTCCTGACCCTCGAGCCTGGGAGAGATAACAGGCCCGAATAGTGCTGACTTGCGGTTCAGAAATCCAATATCCTCCTCGGTGCACTGATCGACTACCTGAGCTCCTGGCCCGCGCTGAGCTGCCCCGATTAATCCTGTGGCTCTACAGCCTTAATTAGTTTAACAGTTTCAGGGGCAGGAGAGGCAGGAAATAGGGTCCCCAGGCCCTCAGGGGCACAGCTCCCCATGCAAACCCTGCCTGCTTCCCCACCTCACAGACACACACCTGCCCTGGCCCCAAAGGCCCTTCTCCACATTATCTGAAAAGTGCTGGGTCCCTCCTACTGGGGAACAGTCCTACAGGCTAGCATGTGGGTGAGAGGGCAGATCATGCGGGACTGAGGGCCCCCCAACCTGCACTTGTCCCTCTGTTCGGAGCCCCAAGCGTTTCCTCTGGCCAGCCCTTTGGGGCTCTGTGGTCTGCATGGGAAGGCCCCACCAGCTGCCAGCGCCATATCACTGGGCAACATGTTGTCTTTTTAGAGTGAGACACGAGCTCCCAAGTTACTGACGACTTCCCAACAGCATGAGATAATCACACATGCCACTCCCCACAACAGCCTGCGAGGGGCACATGGTGACATCTCACACACACAACAGCCAGAGACAGGCACACAAGTCGGTGACAACCCTCCTAACGGGATGAACTAAGCACATAACCTGTCGCTCTCCCCAAAGCACAAGGTGAGCGCACCTGACATACCCTGACAGCATGGGGCAGGCATCTGTCACCCCTCACAGTGGCAGAACTGATAAGAAACCAGGCCCCCCGCACCCACTAATAGGATATGAATGCACAGAGAACCTGTCACACAGCTGACCAAGATACACACACAGACACACACAGACACACACACACACACACACACACACACGACAAGTCCCGTCTTCCAGGTGTGAGAAAGGTATGGACCTCTCCACCCACCACACAGTACGAGGCAGGGACACAGCCTCACCCCTGCCTGGGAATCCTCCCTGCAGACTATGGGATGGGTACAGGACATATCACCTCTCCAACTGCCTCGGACAGGTGACAGCCCACCTCACCCTTCCCCCATCATTGTCACCAGCCCAGGTGGTGCTGTCCCTCTGCCTGCAGAGGCGTCACAGCTCACAGGGCATGAATGTCACCCCAGCACTGCCAGAGCCGCACACAGCCACACATTGCCCCAGTGACAAACACCGCTGGCCCCAGAGGAGGTGAAGGCACACAGGGCTCTGGTGTGACCTTGGTCCCTGGACACCAGGAGGGGAGGTGCTGTGGCTTCCTGCCCAGTGGCGGGTGCTGGGGGAGAGGAGGGCTGGGGAGGAAGCTGCCTGGGCACACAGACTACCTGGAAATGTCACCTCCCCCGGCCCCTGCTCCACTCCATTTCTCATTGACTGCAGTTGTATATCTAGGGAGGGGGCAGAGTGAGTGCTGGAGGGAGGGCTGTCCTGAAGCCTGAGGAGCTGTTCCTCTGAGACTGCTTAGAGATCAGTGGGGAGTAGGGGGTTAGGGGTTGCTATCACCATGTGCTCACTGGGGAGGGGATGGGATGGTCTGAGACCCCCATAGCTGCCAGGGGAGCCCTTCTTCCTCACAAAGGCCCCCTCTCCAAACTTCAGGCCACAGAGCTGGGGACAAGGAGGCCAAAGTCCAGGGACATGACTCACCCAGGGAACAGGCCCAGCCTGCTGGCCATAGTGGTGAAGGAGGCCAAGAGCCAACAGGCCCGGGTTCCAGTCTGAGCTCTTCCCGGGCCAAACTGGGTGACCTTGGAGCAGCAGCTCAGACTCTTTGGCTTTGGGGAGGGGGATAGGGGCCATGGTGAGAGAAGTGCCAGGGTCAGAGAGAAGCAGCTGAAGCTGGAGACCAGCAAGCAGCGCCCTCCAGGCCACAGGAAGGGGACACAACAGGCTCCAGCCCACACTCCCCTGCTTCCTCAAAAGGAACCTCAGCTTCATCATCTGTGAAATAGGGGCAACAGTGCCAGCCTCATGAAACAAGGTAGCATAAAGTGGGCAGCTCCTCAAGAAATGGGAAGCTTCTGAATGAAGAGAGGGAGAAATAGACTAAGAGACTTGCCCAAGCCACAGAGAAAATTAGGATCAGCTGAGCTCAGTCTCCACCTCCTGGATCCCCACCTGGAGCTGCGTCTTTAAGACTGCTTGGAGGTCCAGTGTGGAGGGGGAGAGGGGAGATGTTGGGGTGTTGTTGGATGCAGTGCCTCCCTGCTGCCCAATGAAGACCAATGAATCGGACAGGAGTCCACCATAGCCCACCTTTACCCTAAACACTACTTGGTTGGCCCAAAGCTTGGACAAGGTGAGTGGCTCTAAGGGAGCGAGGCAGTCTACTTCCCCTGCCCCCTCCCATGACCAGCAGAAGCACCTGGTGCCCGGAAGGACTGGAGGGTCTGAGACGTCAGTGTCTAAGGCCCCTCGTTTTACAGGAGCCCAGAGAGGGAAAGGCCTAGCCTGAGGTCACACAGCATGACCAGTCTGTAACGCCTAACCAGAGCCTAGCAGAAGAGCCTAGAGTCCTGGCCGGGGGCAGCCTCAGAGCAGAGTCCCTCTAGCCCCTGGGGGTGGCTGGAGCTGGGGGGCCCTGGGGGACTGAGCAAAGCATGGCGACAGATGGCCTGCCGAGGCAGCGGCGATCTGGGCGGCTGGCAGGCATGCTCGCTCCCGCGCAGGGAAGCGGCTAATTTTAGCTGAGGCCTCGATGCCAGCTTTGTTCCCCCCACCCACCCGCCGAGGGGGCCCAGCATGCCTTGCGTGCAACCTGCCTCCCCCAGGCACCCCTACTCCCCCTCCTGGCCCCTTGGTGAGTAGTGCCCAGACCCCAGAATCCTAGAACGGTCTGCCTGACCAGGCCTCACCACACCCAGAGGCGAGGCCTGGGCCCAGAGGCCTGGCTCCCCCACCCGAGGCCTGTTTGCCCATGACTCCAAGCTCATTCCATGAAGAGGGGTGAGGGAGTAAGGACAGAGGCCACTGCCCAGACTGGGAGGGAGGGCTGGGCAGTAGGGGCTGCCAGTCTTGAGGGGAGGCAGGGCACTGTCCTCCACCCAACCCTTAAGGAGACAGGACCCTGATTCTACCCATGCCCTGGACAAACACAATCTGTCTGGTGTCCCCTGGTACTGGCGAGAAAGGGGCAGGAGTCACTCTAGTCTTTCCTTGTTCCTCATAACTTTGACTTTGCTCCAGGAACTCAAAGCACTATAAAGAAGCCAAACATGGAGCAAGGATAGTATCCCTATGCCATTTGTGGAAACAGAGGCATAGTCTGACATTGCCATTGTTTTAGCAAGGGAAGGGACAAATCGCAGCAATCAGTGAGGCCTGCTCTCTAAAGAGTTTCTTGGACCACTTTAGCTCCGGGACTATCTTCTGCTCTTACCCTGGGCTGGAGTCTGCCACTAGATGGATGGAGCCCATCCTCTAAAACCCTGGAAAGGCAGACACACACTCTTGTTTCCTAGGTGCCCCATTCTCTGCAGGCTCTTTAGCCCTGCACCCCCCATTTCAGGTTCAACCACACAAGCCCAATAGGGCTTCCAGGACATCTGGCCCCTACTAAAAAGAGGGATCCTTTGGGGTGACTCTGGAGCCCCTCACCCTGCACCAGCTCCCTAACCTGGTAGGAAATAGAGTAAGGAGACCTGAAAGGCCCAGCCCTGAAAGAAAGATATGTATTTAGAGAAAGTCAGAAGAAAGAGGGGGGTGGGAGAAATCAAGGCAGAAACTCAGATCCAGGAAGAGACAGAAAGACGAAAGACACTGAGGCAAGAGAAACAGGGCAAAAAGAGGCTGAAAGAGAAAAAGATCCAGAGGGAGGGGACGAGAGCCAGAGGAGAGAGAGGGTGAGCATGCCGGAGGAAGGAAAACAGCAAGAAAGAGACTCAGGAAGAGAGAGAGACAAGGAGGAAGGAAAAGACAAAGAGAGAGACAGGCAGGATGATGCAGAGACAAAGACACATGCACAGGGGGAAGAGATGGAGAAGGAACCTGAGGAGTCTGCACAGACAGGCAGAGGCACAGAGCACCAGCGACCGGGAGCCGGAGACAGAGGGACTGACACACCCAGAGCCCCACAGCGACAGTCGGAGGGTGAGACACACTCAGATGGGGCGGGAAGAAGGGGGTGACACTAAGTGTTAGAGTGTGGGGGGAACAGCAGGAGTAGACAGAGGTGAGGAGGGAGGGGGCGTGAGGAGGAGGAGGAGGATGGGGGGGGGTTGTCGTTGCCAGAACTGGGAGGGGGGGACAGAGGACAGAAATGGAATGTGGGTCTGGGCATGAGGCTCACAGATGCATCGGCTCTGGTTTCAGCTGGGGCAGTTGGCTGCTAGGGTGGGGGGAAGAAGGAGCAGAGTTGTCAAGGGAGGGGCCTGTTGCCATGGTGGCAGGCACGGCAGGGGCACAGTCTGCTGGCACTTGGAGCTCTGGGCATGGTAGGGGGCTGACTGAGGGGGAAAGGCAGGGTAAGGAAGAAGATTCACCCCTGCCCTCGAGGCTCTACCAGGAAGAAAGTTTCCAGAGAGCCACAGAGACGCTGGGGGGGAGGGCAGCTCTGGGCCATGCCCAACCCTGGAGGCTGTGAAGCGTGCACCATTCTGCAGGCCAACTGCGAGCATCCCAGCTTCCTTCGTAAGCCTCAGGCTGGCCCTGAGGACCCTCCTCTCTGTCCCCTCCAGTCTAGCTGAAGATCCTGCATGCTGCTGCTTGCTGCCGCCGCTGCTTGCAGGGGAGCAGCAAGATTGTGAATTCAGGATCTGTAATCCTAACGCAGAGCCCAGGCCTACCGGGCTCCAGTTGCCAAGGCGACGGTGGGTCAGAGGGCAGCGCGGGGCGCCCGCTCCTCCAAGTCAGAATCCCAATTGTTAAAGCCCAAGAATAAACAGCTGAAGCGGCCGTCGGGGGGCCAGGAGGGGGGCTGAGGTCTGCATCGGCTCAGTGTGGTGTTGTCAAGCGACATGTCACTAATTGTCTGAAGGAACAGGCTGAGGCAGCTCTTAACTGCTTCCGTGCCACCGGAGACACCTTGGCTGCCTGGCCCCATCCCTGGGGCCTCCTAACATTCTACTGGGCCAGGCTCTTGGTGGGGATAGTGCTGGCCCAGCATAATCCCTGCCTCCCTTGCATTGTACTGAACCCCAAATACTTGTGGCTCCCAACCCTCCTCTTTGCCCAACTTGGAACCTCCCATCTGCAAGCTAAATCCTTATGTCCCCAACACAAGCACCCCCAAATCACTGGGCCCACAATACCCCTCTTAGCCTAGAACTACCCCTTTGGCTTGCAAAAGCCCTCCCAGCTCCCCCATCACCTCTCCCTCTTGCCAGAAGTTGGGGTTCTGGTCCAGATGCGTGGATTGCAGAGGAAGGCAGGCCTAGGGCTCTTCCAACCTGTGGGGAGGGATGGGGAAGGGTAGAGGTCCTCCTATCGGGAAAGGTGAGGCCTAAAGCAAGTCTCTGGGCAAGTCCCCTCTTAGTCACATACCCGAACCAAAGGCCTGAAGGCAGCTGGGAAACCTGGTCTCCAGCTTTGATGCTCCTACTTCCTTGATGTGTGACTTTGGATGCAGTGTGACTATTCTTAGAGGGGCCCCGGGCCCGTGTCTGTAACGCCCGACCAGAGGAACTCCCAACCCAGTGGGTGGGAAGGGCACAATAATACAAGGTGGACAGCCAGCAGAAATGCAGCCCATAAGCCGTTCCACGAAAAACCTGGAGCAGTGAGGGATACACAGCACACTGCCTAGTGGACGGCAGCTGGTGCCGGCAGTAGTGCTGGTACTGCCCTTACCACAGAGGGCCCTAGATGGTGCAGGTAATCAGAAAAGAAGATCGGAGGGTCGGTTTTGGGAAGGCTTCCTGCAGAAAGTGGTACTTGGCAAGATCAGGGGCAGGTGGGCAGGAAGGTGGAGCACTCCAGGACAGAGGTTTTGTAAGGAGCTTCACGGAGCAAAGAAGCTCGGTCTCAGGTCGCCCGTTCAGCCTCTCCTAGACTTGGAAGGGCGAGGCATTCAAAGGTCTCCCCGCCCCTTAGGCCGGTCCTGCCTCCTCCTCCACCTCCTGCCGACTCCACCCGCGGCGCGTCCGGAACACCGGGAGCGGTGGCGGCGAGGGGGCGGGCCGCGCCGGCCGAGCTCCCGGAGATTGGTAGCACCTGGAGTGATGTCGCGAGGGGCGGGATCGGGGCTTCAGACACGCCCTCTTCCCCCGGACCCCTTCTCCCGGCCCCGGCACGGGTCCCCGGGAGGGGGCGCTCCGCTCACTGCGCCCCTGAGGTGGGGGCCTGCAGGGGGCCGGGCCGGGGCGCTGTCCGTGGGCGGGGAGCTGGGCGCGGAAACAGGGGATCCCCCCGAGAGCGCCCAGCCCAGCCCGGGGCTGGACGCGTACAAAAGGCGACTTGTTCTTTCTCGGGATGCCTGCGCCTTCTCAAACATACCTAACAGCCGCACTCCAGGGACAACTACACCCACACAGCCGCACAAAGCCTGCCAGGGTGGGGCGCGGAGGGCTGGCGATAGCCCCAGAAGTTGGCTGTAAGAGCCCTGCCTCGAACCCCCCTTTGCCACATACTCAAAACCACCTCATCCCAAATAATCTGGATACTATCCCCCACCCCATCGCCTAGTGTGCAGTTCTGGGGACACTGACACAGTCACATTCTGGAAACTGCCCTCTCCCTCATATGGTCTATAGCTCACCAACCCCTGCTCTGGAGTCAGACTGCCAGCTGCAATGCCGGCTCCACAGTGTGTGACCGTGGCATCCAATAAGGCTTCTTAAGGTTACTTTTTACTGAGCACTTACTCTGTGCCAATCCTCATCACCCTACATGGTGAGTGCTACTAGTCTTATTTTGTAGACAGGGAAACTGAGGCTTGGGTAAAATAGCCTAAGACAGGCAAGGATTTGAACCCCATGTTCTTCCATGTCGCACCATCTCAGCCTTCCATCACGCCACCTTACACCCTAGCACCCCACCACACACAGAACCGCAGGCAGCAAAGCCATCTATCTCAGAGTCGAGGTGTAATTCTCCACCCCAAACACATCTCACTGTCACAGTCTAGTACCAGGCGGTTTCTCTCACTACTCAGTGTGTTTGGGGAAGGGAGGAGCATCTCCTATCTCTAAGCTTCCCCAGCCCTGATGCTGGCCGTCAGAGTCATAAATGGGGCAGAGTGAGAGCAGGGCCAGAACAGGCTGCCTCTAACCTTTCCAGCAGGCTCACCTCCACCTCCCCTGACCCCAGGATGACAAAGCACTGCCATATTGGTTGGGGTGCCTGGACTGTAGCTCTCCCTGGCCCCACAGGCCTGGACCCTCCCCTAGCCCCCGACTCCTGCTGAGAACAAGTAGAAACAAACTCCTTCCTGGGGATGTCAAAGCACCTTTCCATGGGGAGGCGGCACTGTGATCCCCTGAGCCTGGCTAGGGAGAAGGATCGAGTTACTCTTTCCCCAGCTGTGCCTGGACTCCTTGGGGCTGACCTTTCACCTCAGCCAGGCCAGGACCCAAAGGGGGCTGGAGTCCAGCCTTCACCTCCTGTTAACCCTCTGCATTCCTCATCTTTCCATTCCTGGGCCCCCAGCGGGTCTCAGGAAGCCCAGCCAGGCATGCCAACCTTTCCCTACCCTCCCATCCTAGGGTCTGGTTTCCCAGAGAGCTTTACAGAATACTCCTCCCTGCCCCCTGCCCAAGCTGCCCTGCCGGGATCAGATACCTCCGCCCAAGCAGCTGAAAATGACCTGGGCTATTTTCGCTCTGGGATCACATTGCAAACTCCCCCTTGAGCTGGCAGCTTCCCACACCCCTCCAGACCATCGCCCCCTACCCCTAATCCCTTACCCAGGGTTACTGACTAACAGGACAGGAGGAGTATTAAGAGACCATTGGCCTAAACCCTTCAAATGGGGATACTGAGGCCACGAGGGGTCAGGCACAGGGCTGGGCAGAGAACCAGGTTTCCCAAGTCCCTGCCCAGGTCCCCTTCTACTTGTAGCACAGCCTGCTCCATATCCTAGATCTCAAATCCTCTGACCCAGCCAAAAACCTAGCCAATCTCCCCTAAGCACCAGAAAGTCACTCTGCAGGCTACCAACAAGTCCCTGAGCTGCCCTGCATGTCAGAAACTGCCTTGGCTGCACTCTTCTCTTTGTTTAGAATTGGGACCAGGTCTGTACCTGTGTCACAGGCATGTGGACCACTGGAAGGTTGTAGGGGGTGCAAAGACCTTTTGGGAGGAAAGACAGGGAGACTGAAGCCTAGAGGAATGAGGAGATGAACTCAAGCTTTATGTCTCTTAATACGTCCATGTTCCCAGCAGCCCCTTGCCCCAGCTTTTTGATCCCCCCTTTCCATTCCTGCAAACCCAGCCCCCTCCGGGCCCCTGCCCCTGCCCCTCTGCCTCAAGCCCCAGCCCTCCTGGGCAGGAATGTGACTGGTCAGGTCTGAGCTGACCACATGAGTGGCTATAAGGTGACAGACCCCCCTATTCTCCCATCCCCCCCAGCCTGGGGGAGCTCACATACCAAGGCAAGGGGTGGGAGAGCTCCTTTAACCCTTTGTAGCCTGGCTTTCAGGGAGAAAAGGTAGGGTACTCTACTTCCTGTGGCCAGGCCCAGCATGGACTGCCAGGTGGAGGGAGTGTAGGAAGAATCTCTTTCAGCGAGCAGGGGTGGAACAGGGGTATCCACCGAGAGAGTCCCCACTAGTATTCTCTGACACCCTAAATGTTTCATGTCATCTCCCATGACATTTGGAAAAAATAGTCATGAGCTGGTGCTGAGGGTGGAGAAGGAAAGTAGGCATCATGAACCCTAACCTCAGGAACCCCTAGTCCAATGGGAGAAGTACAACCCTGCCCTGGGGAGTCTGATGGGGGAGACCAGGCACAGAGGCAGGCTGGGACAAAGAGCAGGGAACACAGCAGAGCCCGGAGCTGCAGCAGGAGGAGGAAGAAGCCAGGGCAGGAGCAGAACAAGCCAGGTGGGGTCAGACCGGACAGGCTTCCTGGAGGCGCCCTCGGCTCACACCCCTCCCCCTAGGCTCTGGAATCTCGGGGGTCAGGGCTGAGGGACAGCCCCACCCCCTGCTCCCCTCAGGCTCAGGAATTCCACCAGCCAAGGAGGGGGGGTGGCTGCTTCGGCCTCAGTCCAAGTTGGCTCCCACTGGACCGGGAACTGCAGCAGCTCCTCCTCGGCCCCCCACCTCACCCAAGCCCCAGGGCTGGCCCCCAGCCCCCTCCTTTTCCCCTCCCAGGCTGGCACGGTGTGTGCCAGGCGCTGGCAGAAAACAAACCCGCCGGGGTGGGTTTGCAGGGAGCGGGGTAACCTTGACACAGTTGCGGCAGTCGCTAATGGCAGACACACACTCCGCCTGTTCTGGGGGGACTGTTGCCGTTGCTAGGAAACCAGCAGCCGCGTGAATGGAAATGGGTCAGTAAACCTGGGGAGAGATAGTGTGACACTCAACCACTGCAGCTGCTCCAGCCCACACCGAAATCCCTCCTCTTCAATATTTATCACCCCCGCCTGGGCCCTCAGCTCCTGCCAGACCCTGCACCAGCCTGGCCTTCAGCCCCCAACTCAAGGCCTGACAGGGATGGAGAAAAAAAGAGATGGAGAGGGTTGCTTATCCATTTTGGGTGGTGGTCCAGATGGGATGGAACTGGTTCTGGAGGAGATTGAACAGGAAACAGAGTCTAATCCTGTGGTGGGGAAGGGGTTAAAAGGTCAATTCACGCCTGTTCCTGGCTTAGGCACCGTGGTAAAATTACTGAGAGTGAGGGGGCTTGAGGCTGCCTGCCTGCTTACCTGCGGAAGGACTGATTAAGGCAGAAGATCTCCCTCCAGGCGTCCTGGGGCCTCTCTCTGTATAAAGATAGAGGGGGAAGAGGCACCCAAAATATAGCCAGGATTCACTCACAGCCTGAAAACACCACTGGATGGTCGCAGTACAACCTGACATCTGATAGCAGCCCAAATGGCCAGGGGCTGCCTACTGCCTTACAATACCGTCCTGGACAGCTAGGCATACTCCAGACAGCCACACACACACTGTTTAGAGGCCCTGACAACACCCCTACAGATACCCTACAACAGAACATGACAACTGCAATTCAGAACAGTGCCACTCAGCTCAACATCCATAAACAACTGACAAACCCAGGTGCAGGCTAAACCACGCAGCTAGCGTGGGACTGTGCTGACTCCAGCCGCTTCCCCGGGAGACTGGAGCCTCCCTGAGGAGCCTGTCCTGACCCAAAGCCGGGCTCTCTGGTTCATGGATGTTTCTTCCTCCCTCCCACAGGCAGCCTCCTCTTCCTGCACACACCCTCAGCACACTGCCCCTGCGATTGCTCTTCTGGAGACACCATCCGACGAGCTAGCTGCCTTGTGCACCGTGCCCCCATTCCCTGGAGGCTGACTGGTCACTGACACACACATTCCCTCCCCCTAGAAGCATGCAGTCTCACAGCCCCACCTGACACAAGCTCTTGTTCCTATGTACAGGCCTCTCTACAGACAACAGGGACCCAGGGAAGCAGCAGTGCCACTCGCCTGGGTGATATGCTCCCTCCACCCACCACGACCTCCACCAGTATCCCTGAAGGGTGTGTCTCAGGAAGGGAGGCACTCCAGCCTTCTGGGGGTGGGGTGGGGATACCTTGACAGGAATCTCAGAGCTGACTTGGTTCTGTGTGTGTGTGCCTATCTCCTAGGATACATCAGTCAACACAGGCTTGGAGCCTGTCAGAGCTAGAAGGTGCCTTAGGGAGCCACAAATCCAACCACCTCCGCTATGCAGGAGGAAGGAAACCAAGGCTCAGAGAGGGGAAGTGGCCTGCCTAATGTCACACAGCCCAACTGCTGGCTGCCAGTTCCTTTCTCTTTCACAGTTCCCTGCCGGGAGCCCTCTATGAGTTGGAGAGACATTGGGGGAGTGGGGTTTAGCCCAGGAAGGCTTTTCTGAGGCAGAGGTAGGTGGGACTGAACTAGCTGGAAGGGGAACCTGTAGTCCTAGAGAGGAGTTTGTGAGAACTGCCCAGCAGTGCATCCAAAGCCCTGAGCACCTCTCAGCCTTGGAATCTGGGCCACATAAATTTGGTGGAATCCAGGCTTTGCCAAAAAGAGCTGGTGGATACTCATTCCTGCTCCACTTCCTATCCCAGAGCCCCAGAGAGCTATCTCCCCAAACCAAAGGCAAGGGAAGGTTATAATGTTCCCTATATCTGGCCTTGAATTCAAGTTCCCTCCGTGGTCCAGGGCATCCCTGCATTTTATTGTTTACATAGATCTCCACCAGGAAGCCTCTGCGATGCTTGAGTAAAGAGGTGTTCTGCTAGGGAGTTTTTATTTCAACTCCATTTTGCAGAAAAGCAAATTGAGGCTCACAAGAGGTAGGGTAATTTGCTCAAGTTCACACAGACAACAAATGGGGCCTTGAGCTCTTTCCAGTACACCAGGGTCTTTCCCAGTGGACACGGAAGGCCTGTCAAACAGGAAACAGGGAGAACTGGGGGTAGGGGAGGCTGGGAATTGACACAGGTCCAGGCCTGACATCCTGGGCTGAGGAGGAGCCCAGAGGCATCTGAATTTGAATTTGGGTATCTGGCAGTGGTGGAGTGAAAGGGGAGAGGAAAGCGGAATTCCACCAGCCTCGCGGGCCTGCCTGGACCACCTCCTGGGGAGCCAGCCCGGTGCTCTCTGCCAGCCCCCACCCCACACCCAATGGAAGGCAAAAGGGGCACTGTGAGGAGACCAGTGTGACAGAGACCTTGAGAAGTGAAATCTCACAGGCTTGTTGCAGGGGAAGGGAATTCAAGTGTTTTGGGAGCTACCTCTGCTTTCTGGGATGGGGCTGGGTGTTACACGGGTGCCCTTCGTTTCCCACCCTTACTATGTGCAGATGCTATGCTAACTCACTGAAATGTTGTACAACTTTAAGCACCACCATAAGCCATGGTCTGCCTACTATTATCTAGTTTTTCACATGAGGAAAGGGAAACTCAGGAGTAAAGGGACTTGTTCAAGGTCACACAGCCAGCGAGTGGCAACTGTGGCATAGCTGAAGGGTGCCTATATCCGCTGCTTTTGTTTACCATGGTGAGGGTATGTCAGGGAAACGGAACTGAACAGGGGCCACTGTCAGGGGGAGAAGGGTCGACCATCAGATGGGGAAGATGCCTGCTGCGTTGCCAAAAGGTTCGGTCTGCAGAGCACCAAATGGTGCTGAAAGGGAAAAAAGTTGTGGGAAAGCGCCCCTTCCCCTCCCCCACAAAGGGCAGGGTAGATCTCTTTCCCTTCCCCAACCCACAGTGCCAAGAGTGAACCCTGCGAGGTCACTTACCTACTCCCCTGGATTCTCAGGGCTCCTGTAAAATGAAGCCCTTCCCACCCCGGGACCCTTTTCTGGACTCTGGGGCCTGCAAGGTGCAGAACTGGCCCCAAAGAAAGCTGCTGTCGCCGTCGCAGAAATTATCCAGGATTTTCCCAGCACGTCTGCCCCTCAAGGGCTCCGCCGTTGGGAGGCGGGAGTGCTGGGAGAAGACTGCCTTGCCGCCCTCCTAGGAGCCCTCAGACTCCTGTGGCTCGACGAGAGGCTCCAGGCCGCAGGCCTGGCCGTTCCAGGGGCCCAAACAGTCCGCCTTCGAGATTTCCCGCCGCCGCCTCTGGACTACCTGGCAGGCTGAGCTGCCCACTGATCCCTGCCACCTCCGCCCCCCCTCCCAGATGAGGCCGCGGAGTTTCTGGCTCCTGGAGGAGGTGACGGGCCGAGAGGGAAACCAGGCGGCTGGGGGAGGGGTGTTGCTTGCACCTGGCCCTTCTCCGCCGCGCAGGCCTGGAGGGGCGGGACTGGACCCTGGCCAGACCCGAAAAGAGCGGCCGGGGAGAGGAAGGGTGCCCCCTCCACTCCCGCAGTCTGGGGCCGGGCGGCGAGGTCTCCTCACACCACCCTCGCCAAGGAGGCGCCCCCTAGGGTCGGGCGCCAGGCGCCCCTGCCCGAGCCGGGCGCTCAGCTTGCTCCCCCGGCCGGCCGCGCTCTCCAGCTGCAGGAAATTCCAGAAGCTCTCCATCATCCCCGCGCAGCGCGCAGCCCGGGCTGCCAAGGCTCCCCGAAGGAGAGCCACATGCCGGCCGGCTGCACGGCCCGCCCTCGGCCCCCACCCGGTCCAACCCGGCCGGGTAGCCACGTCGGGCCGAGTGGGGGCCAAACCCGCGCCCCTTCCCGCGCCCCGGGCCCGGCGGAATGCGTGGCAGCCCCGGCCGGCTATTTTGAGCAGGAGGGGAGCGGCCCGGCCTCGGTGTTTTCGGCTTTTTCCTGGCCCCCGGCCCGCCAGCCCGAGCGGTCTGCTGCCCGCGGAGTGGTGGTGGTGGTGGTGGTGGGGGTATAATGGTGGTTGTGGGTCTGATTTCTGGTAGTGATGGTGGTGGTGGTGGTGGTGATATAATGGGGGGGGGGGGTAGGGTGTCACGTGGCAGGGGGAGGGGCGGGCCGCCACGATCCGGCTGGAGCTCGGGCTCGGCCCGGGAACTGGAAGCGTCCGGCCGCGGTCCGGACCTGCGCTCTCGGCCGGGGCTAAGCGGCGGGATTATAAATAGTGCGCCTGGCTCCGGCAGTGGCTCCAGGGCGCCCGCTACCTGCACGCCCCTCCTTCGGAGAGCTCCGGCAGCCCGGCGCTCCCTCCGCAGCGGCGGACTAAGGCCTAACTGGATAGCACCACTGTGAACCGACGGCCAATCACAGGCCTCAACTTCCTTACCTGTAAATTGGGGATGAGCTACCTGGCTTTATAGGGTAGGTGTCATATAAAGGTTTTGTTTGCTGTGTGCCTCTCCTTGGGCAAAATGCTGTCACAATTGGGGACCTCTGTTTTGCTTACTAACGTTGAAGGGGTCTGAGAAGGCCCTCTGCAGGGAGAGCGTCCCGTACCTCTGAACAGTGCGTTTTCACTGACCACCCATTTGTGCCTAGCGACTACCCAATGATCACTGCCAACATGGGGCACCTGCCCTGCAGTATTAGCATGCGCTAACTCACTAGATTATGAGGCCTCCATGAAGCAGGTAATATCCCCTTTTTGTTAGTGAGGAAGCTGAAGTTCAGAAGTTTAAGTGACCCACCAAAGGTCGCACAATGTCAGAGCCCAAAGTCAGAAAAACTGGCTCCAGACCCCATTAACTACTGAACACAGTCTTCACCCTGACGCATGCAGGACAGGCATTGCTGCTTCCCTCCTCCCTTCCAGGCAGTCCCTGGGGATCCCTCCTGCTCTGGTCCCAGTTCCAGGCATGAGGGGCTGTTTTTGCCAGCCCCACTGGGGACATTCCCACCTCCATCTACCCATAGGGACATGGGAGGATCACACCAGCGTCACCCCCACAAAAGTGGAAGCTGGTTTTGGGCATGTGGTGACCCTGGCCCTGTCTAGGCACTGGCCATCCTGAGCCTAGCACCTCACACACACATACAGGGCATCCCAGTGCTCACGGCCTGCATACCCCTCAACACCAGCACCTGCTGTCATGACATGAACACAGAGACCAGCACTCCCAGCACAAAGCCAGCACCTTCAGACAGCATCCCTCAACATTCTTCCTGGCTATTCTGTCCCTGTCCCCCACTCCCTCTCCAATAGCTCATAGTCCAAATCCCACAATGGATGGGGAAACTGAGGCCCAAGTGGAAGGGATGGGAGAACACCATTGTCCCTCCTGAGACCCTGGGGTAGGATCACAAATGAGGAAAGAGAGTTGCCTTTAGCCAGTTAGTGGCAGAGGTGGGCACCCAATATGAGTCTTTCAGCTCTTGGTTGGTTGCCCCGCTGCAGCCTCCTGAATCTGTTCAGCTCCTGCCGCCACAGCAGCTAGAGAAGCCCCCAGAACAGGGTTCTAGAAATGGGCACCAAGCTGTGACCAGAGCCCTAAGGACCATTCTTTGCTCCCAAGTGTCGTTCCCAGACAACTGGGCCCCCAGGTTTCACTAATCCATCAAATCCTAGACTCAGCCCAGCCTCAAAGCCATGGGGGCATGGGCATCTCGGGGTGAGGGGAGATGGCATACAGGGGGAACAGCCTAGGACAGGGCCTGGAGCTGCTTCCTGCTCCCCCCACTCCCAAGCAAGGAAGCACAAAGGCTGGCAAGCCCCCCACTCCGCCCCGGAAACCTGGCAGTTTATTTCTGTCTCTGGGCCCCCTGTTTCCACAGAGTCAGTCCAGGAAGGCTGGCAGCAGCTGGCTTGGAGGGGTGGAGCTCCTGCTCCCTCAAGGGTCCAGCTGCTACCCCGCCTCCCTCCCCCTGACCTGCCAGGAAAGACTGAGGTGACACTAGAATAAGGACAGGAATGGGGGGCCAGTGCTCAGAGGTGATACTGAACACCCTGAGAGGCCCAGAGCACTGACAGAGATTCTACTTGAGACCAGACAGTCAAGAGTCCAGGTGAGGGAACCCCCCACTCTCCAACCCAGAGCCCAGATGTTCTCCCAGGTAGTCAGACTACACCCAGTTCAAGTCAGCTAAGGGTGTAACCTCTGGTAAGTGCAACCCTACTTATTCCAGATTATTCTGGCTTATGACTCCTCCGGACCCTCGTCCCAAAGAAAAGCCTGTATTTAAACCTGTGCAGTCCAATATGGTAGCCACTAGCCACATGTGACTATGGCTAATCAGAACTGGAATGCACTGTAAGTACAAATTATACACTAGTTTCTGAAGTCTTAATATATTTTTAAATGTAAAATACCTCATTAATAATTTTTATAATACTTATACATTGAAGTGATATTTTAAGATATATTAGATTATATAAGATAAATTGTTGGGCTAGGTGCAGTGGCTCACACCTGTAATCCCAGCAGTTTGGGAGGCCGAGGAGGACAAATCGCTTGAGGTCAGGAGTTCGAGACCAGCTTGGCCAACATGGTGAAACCCTGTCTCTACTAAAAATACAAAAATTAGCCAGGTGTGGTGGTAGGCACCTGTAATCCCAGCTACTCGGGGGAGGCTGAGGCAGGAGAGTCGCTTGAACTTGTGAGGTAGAGTTTGCAATGAGCTGAGACTGTGCCACTGCATTCCAGCCAGGGTGACAGAGTAAGACTCCGTCTCAAAAAAATAAAAAAAGATATACTGTTAAAATTAGTTCCACAAACTTCTTTTTACTTTGTTTAATGTGGCTACTTGAAATTTTTACATTACATATGTGGCTTCTATTATGTGTCTACTGGATAGTCCTGTTCTAGATCTTTTTTTTTTTTTGAGATGGAGTCTTGCTCTGTCGCCTAGGCTGGAGTACAATGGCACGATCTTGGCTCACCGCAACCTCTGCCTCCCAGACTCCAGCAATTCTCCTGCCTCAGCTTCCTGAGTAGCTGGGATTACAGGCACGTGCCACCAAGCCTGGCTAATTTTTGTATTTTTTTATTTTGGTAGAAATGAGGTTTCACCATGTTGGCTAGGCTGGTCTTGAACTCCTGACCTCAGATGATCCACCTGCCTCAGCCTCCCAAAGTTCTGGGAGTACAGGCGTGAGCCACCGTGCCTGGCCCCCCTTTTTTTCTTTTTGTTTTTTGAAATAGGGTCTGGCTTTGTCACGCAGGCTGGAGTGCAATGGCACAATCACAGCTCACTGCAGCCTCAATCTCCTGGGCTCAAGCAATCCTCCCACAGAAACCTCTTGCATAGCTGGGACTACAGGCTACCATGCCCAACTAACGTTTTAATGTTTTTGTAGAGACAGAGTTACTACGTTGCCCAGGCTAGTGTTCTAGGTCTTATGGGTTCTGACTTTGGACTAAAGCTTTGCCTTCTCTAGGTCAGTATCTGTGTGACTTTAGCTCCCCGACTTTCTCCTGTCCAGACCACAGCCCTTATGTATTAGTCTAAATCTCCCCACCCATACCACCCTATCCCAGTTTTCCATGAATCTATGTTCAGCCAGAGATTATGGCTCAGTCTGCCTTATACACACTATCTAGTGCATTTCTTGTTCACCAGTCGCCAATATCTATATCCCAGCAAGAGTGTGACTATCAATCACCTTCCATGTTAACTTGCCACGGATCTAGGTTCCAGCCTGACATGCCAACCTTGTTTGCTTAGATCACTGTGTAATTAGGTTTAAAATCTACACACCCTTCAGGAGGAATAAGGTTCTGGATCAGAGGCTGGCAAACTATGGCCCATGGGCCAAATGTGGCCTGTTGTCTGTTTTTATAATTCAAGTTTGACTGGAACACAGCCATGCTCGTTCACTTATGCACTGTCTATGACTGCTTTCAAGGTACATACAATGGCAGAGTCAAATATTACTCATGACAGAGACTGAATGCCTACAAAGTCTAAAGTTTTTATATAGATGAGCAACAAATCCAACCCACCATAAATTTAGATTCTAGCCCAAGACCATGGCCTAGTCTAATCTACATCACCTCCTGCTGTGGTTCTAGATGGTGCTGCCGACCAGGATCTAAAACCAGAGCCTAACATTGGTCCCCTGGTGCTTGGGTTCCGAATTCTACTCTTATCTCAGCCGACGGGCCCCAGGACTCCTCTCTGGGATGCAAAGGGTGTCTCTACTTCTTAACTCTCCTAGACAGATCAAGGCCCATGGGCCCTTCTTGATGGCCTTGGAATGTGGGAGGGAGGGTAGATTCCAGAGACAGCACTGGAGGCTGAGTCAAAGAGTCAGGGGTAAGTCCTTCCAGAACAAGAGGGCAAAATATAATGAGGCCAAGAGATAGTGTAGCCCCACCTCCACCCCTTCCCAGCAGGCTCCAGAGCAGGTCACTTAGCTGGGGGTCATGTGGGAGAGATACCAAGCCCTCTGGAAGCCAGGCCAGGGGGCTCTAAATGAAATCCACATCTCCAGCCCCTTACCTCCAACTACCTGATGCATCTCCTCTCGGGGCTGAGCTGGCACCACTACCCCTCTTCCGTTCTCTCTTGCTCTGCTATCTCCACAGCTTTCTTTGAAAACCTTCCTGTATCTGTCCCCTTCCTTGCCATTTCTCCTTCCTGAATCCTAGAATCCTTGGCTAACCTTTGCGGTTAAGATCTCAGGCTCTGGATCTGAAAAGCCCAGGCTTAACTTCCAACTCAGACTCTGGGCAAGCCACTTCACCTCTCTAGGCCTCCTCAGTTTTCTCATCTGTAAAATGGAAAATAACAATGGCAACGATTTCACAGGTTGTTGTACAGCTTTAACAAGATCATGAGGTATATCACTCTGCCTAGTACCTGGCACGTAATACGCATTTAATGCTAACTGCTGTTTTTATTGCTTCTGATCATCTAGCTTAGTTCCATGAATGGACTTCAGCAGGTTTATAAACCTCACAAAATTCTGACCAATCAAAACTTGGGTTTTGTTTGTTTGTTTTTTGAGACAGAGTCTTGCCCTGTTGCCCAGGATAGAGTACCGTGGTGGGATCTCGGCTGATTGCAACCTCCGCCTCCCTGGTTCAAGCAATTCTCCTGTCTCAGACTCCAGAGTAGCTAGGATTACAGGTGTGTACCACCATGCCCGGCTAATTTTTATATTTTCAGTAGAGACGGGGTTTTACCATGTTGGCCAGGCTGGTCTCAAACTCCTGACCTCAGGTGATCTGCTTGCCTCAGCCTCCCAAAATGCTGGGATTACAGGTGGGAGCCACCACACCGGGCCTGTTTTTGTTTCTGAGACAGGGTCTCGATCTGTAGCCCAGGCTGGAATATAGTGGCGTGATCATAGCTAACTGCAGCCTCAATCTCCTAGGCCCAAGCGATCCTCCCACCTCAGCCTCCGAAGTAGCTGGGACCACAGGCATGTGCCATCACACCTGGCTAATTAATTTTTTATGTCGCCCAGGCTCAAAACTGGTTTGGTTTTGTTTTCTGGAGAGAAAAGCCCCTAGCTCTCATCATCTTCTCAAAATAGGTCCTTAGCCAAAATGGCAACAACAACAACAACAACAAACAAGGCAGGCATGCTTTAGTTCAATCCAAATGGGAAAATAGAGGCACATAATAAAGAAGGGACTCTCAGAAAATCCAGGCAGATCCAAGGCCAGAAGCCAGGAGAATCATCTCCTTTCACCAGTTCAAGTGGTCTCTCTGATCTGACCTCATCATTTCTCACCTGCTTGGCCGTGAAGCCTCCCAGTGGGCTTCCCACCTCCAGTCGCCTCCACTGAATCGCCAGCTCGTGCCAGCTACATCTTTCTCAAATCCCATTCTCATGACACTGTGTCTCTGCCCTGAAACCTTTAATAGCTCCCTATTGCTGACGACAACATCAAGGCCGAGGTCTTTAGACCGACATTCAAGGGCCTTCAGAGCCAGCTCTGGCCCCACCAACCTTCTGACTGTTCCCTCTCATCTGGTCAGTGGGGCTGACTTCTTCCTCTCCTCTCTTCCACTCTCCTGAGTCTTAACACCACCCACACACTCACTCCGTTCCGGACAGATTCTGCCCCTTTGCTCAATCACACAGTGTCTCAGGCCTCCCCTGCTCTGCCCTTGGGATTGCCTCTGGGTCCAGCCAACCTCTGAACTCACCCTGATTTCGCTAGGCCAGCAGAAGCTGGCCAGGCTTGACTCTAGGAAATAGGCGTCTTGCCCCTGCTCTCTAGTGCAGCTCCATCCCTGGACATTGACCCACCTCGGCACTACCCATGCCCCTCTAATTCCCATCTCTTTTCATCTGTCCTCTAGACTTTCAGGAACAGAATAGTGAATCCCACAGAGAGTTAGCAGGTATAGCACTGTCCTCTAAGTCATGACTCCTGGCTCAGTCAGATTCAGATTGTTGTCTTCAAGCCACAGTGTCTTTATCTATAAAATGGGGATGGTTGGCTGGGCGCAGTGGCTCATGCCTGTAATCCCAGCACTTTGGGAGGCTGAGGTGGGTGGATCACCTGAGGTCAGGAGTTCGAGACCAGCCTGACCAACATAGAGAAACCCTTTCTACTAAAAATACAAAATTAGCTGGGCGTGGTGGTGCATGCCTGTTACCCCAGCTACATGGGAAGCTGAGGCAGGAGAATCACTTGAACCCAGGAGGTGGAGGTTGTGATGAGCCCAGATCGCGCCACTGCACTCCAACCTGGGAAATAAGAGCAAAACTCTATCTCGAAAAAAAAGAAAAAAAAATGGGGATGGCAATACCTGTATCTCACTTGATTCTGAGGAGGGATAACTGCCTTGTAAACCAAAAGGTGTTTTTCCTACTAAAACCTACTATACAAATAAGAGTAACAACAGCCTCCATCTGAACACTGATGTAAAACTGCAATAACCCTGTAATGTGGGCATGCCTGATGCCCCTTCTCTGATTCATTTTCCTCTTTGGTACATGTCACCATTTAACAACCATGTATTTTACTTGTTTTTACATTAACTGTTTAACCCTCTAAATGTAAGCTCCTTGAGGGCAGGGATTTATGTCTGTTTTGTTCACTGTGTGTGTACTAGAAAAGTGCCTGACATCAAGTGTGCATGTGATGGTTAAGGAATGAATGCATGAGTCAGGTCCTTACTGCATGCCAGGCACTGTGCTAAGCACTCCTCACAGAGCATCTCATCGGAGGGGGCAGGTACTTTGATGACCCCTTGTTTTGGAGATGTGATGTTATGTTGACTTGCCCTGGTTACATAGTGGGAAGCAACCTAGCTAGGATTGGACTGCAGAGCCTGCCTTCTTCATCACTATGCTGAAGTTTCTGTCCAGATGGGGGTTTATTTCTATTTCTACCTTAGCTAAGCCTCTCAAATCTGTCACCCTCCCTATGCCCCGGAGGCCACCAGCCCTCCCAATCCTCATCCTGATCTCACTCAACCATTTCCTTCCACCTCTCAGCCCCCAGCGGCTGTTCATTCTCTCCTCAGGCGCTTTGCTGGTGCCCTGGACCCTGCCTGGAATGCTCTGGCTCCCCCATCTCTTTCAACCACCCATTTCTCAAGATTCACCTCTTCCGGGAAGCCCTCCCTCCAGACTTCACTTGCTGTCTTCCCTGAGCTCATGTCTTGTTTATTGCTGGGAAAACCCATCTGGGGAGTGTATCTTGATTTGGTTCACTAATTGTTTCCTGACGTTGAAGGCCTTGCCTACCTCTGTCCTTCCTTTCTATTCCCCCTGTCCCTCTCCTGGCCAGCCTCCTTCCTTGGCTGGATCAATGCCCCCACCCCTAACTCATCTCTTAATCAGGTTTAAAGCTTTTTGATTAATAGTCTGGCTTTTTAGTCTCTCAAACTGCAGCTCCACCCTCTCCCTATTAGCTGTATTTCCTTGGGCATGTCACTGTACCTCTCTGAACCTGACTCCTATCTGTGAAATCAGGTTACTATGAGTACCTGCCTCAGGACCAAATGTGCCTGGCACTTAGTAAACACTCACTAAGTATCAGCCCATGATTATTTCTGTAGCATCTTATCATGTTACCTATCTCCATTCTAAAGGCTTCAGCCTCCTCTCTGCCTCCTTCCTGAACAGTTGTCCCCTCTTTCCAGATTAAGATAATAAGATTGCTAGGCCGGGCACAGTGGCTCAAGCCTGTAATCCCAGCACTGTGGGAGGCCGAGGCGGGTGGATCATGAGGTCAAGAGATCGAGACCATCCTGGTCAACACGGTGAAACCCTGTCTCTACTAAAAATACAAAAAATCAGCTGGGCATGGTGGCGTGTGCCTGTAATCCCAGCGACTCAGGAGGCTGGGGCAGAATTGCCTGAACCCGGGAGGCGGAGGTTGCGGTGAGCCGAGATCGTGCCATTGCACTCCAGCCTGGGTAACAAGGGGGAAACTCCGTCTCAAAAAAAAAAAAAAAAAAAAAAAAAAAAAAAAAAAAAAAAAAAAAAAAAAAAACCAAAAAAAAAAAAAAAAAAAAGATAATAAGATTGCTAACATGACCCCTGATGATCTGCAGTGACTGGAAAACATATCTGGCACCCAGCAGTTGCTTGATATTAGTTTTGAATAAATTAATTAACTAATTTAATCCTCACAACACCCTATGAAGGGGAGGAGAACTAGTGTTATACTCATTTTACAGACAAGGAAATCAAGGCCCAGAGAGGGAAAGCAACTTCTGGTGGCTGGGATTTAAACCCAAGCAGTCTGACTCCAAAGCCAGGCTGCTCACTGCCCATTCCATCCTCACTATTCCCATCCAGATCTGCTCTGATGCCAACCCCAGGGAGGAACCCTTTCTTTCTCCAGGTATTGGAATTTAGCATCTAGATAGATGCTCACTGAGCCCCTGCTCCAGAGCTCAAACCTTCATGTTTTATCTCATTTGAGCCTCACAAAACCCTATGAGTGCCATTATTATTTCCCATCGACAGGTGAGGAAACTGAGGCCCAGAGAGGAGTTAAGTAACTAAGGACATACAGGATTCAAAGCCCAAATTCTTTAAATGACATGATGTTTTTTGCGATGTTTTCTCTTATTGTTTTACCCAGCTGTTGAGAATTGACCACACGTATCTCCTTGTTTTTCCAGTTAGTTGGGCAGCAAGCTCTTTGAGGCCAACCCTTCCACATCCCCCACTGGTGGCCAGCACTGTAGCAGGGTGAGCTGTGCTCCATAGAGGCTTCCGAATCCATGAGGCACAGCCTGACACTCTGCCTGTTTCCCCCGTCGCAGGTCTTGGTTTGTAGGCCACGACTGCCCTATCACCCTATCAAATTTAGTGTTGGCAAAGGCAGAGCTAGGTCTCCCCTTTAGCCTAGACTAGAGGCTCCTCAGAGTTGCCTTATCTCCCAGGAATTCAGGGCTCCCATCTCCTACTTAGGGCATCAGGGGGGCAGGGCAGGCTGGGCATGGTGGCTCAAACCTGTAATCGCAGCACTTTGGGAGGCCAAGGTGGGCAGATCACCTGAGGTCAGGAGTTCGAGACCAGCCTGGCAAACATGGCAAAACCCCATCTCTACTAAAAATACAAAAATTAGCTGGGTGTGTTGGCATGCAGCTGTAATCCCAGCTACTCAGTAACAGCGCAACATGGCAAAACCCCGTCTCTACTAAAAATACAAAAAAATTAGGCAGGCGTGGTAGCATGCGCTGGTAGTTCCAGCTACTCAAAAGGAGAATCACCTGACACTGGGAAGTCGAGGCTGCAGTGAGCC
>NW_016107402.1:5369918-5401635 GCF_001604975.1 Cebus imitator
AAAAAAAAAAAAAAAAAAAAAAAAGAAGAGAAAAGAAAATAAAAGAAAAAGAAAGAATGAATGAACAAGGACTCTGGATTCCAGCCTTCCAAGTTCAAAGGGTGGCTCCACCACATACTGGCTGTGTGACCTTGGGCAAGTCACTTCACCTTTCTACGCCTCAGTTTTCTGATATATAAAACAAGAACACTAATAAAAGGGCTGCTACAACGATGAAGTGAAGATCTATTTAAAAAGTTAGAAGAGTATCTGGGACATGGTAAACACTATATACATGTTTGTTAAATAAATAAGTTGAGCTCCACCTAGCTATGGAAAGGTCCCCGTGGTAGGGTACAGAGCTAGTGACAAAGCAAGCCCTTGTTCCAAACAGATAATTGAAGACACACAAGGAAATGGGAAAAGGTAGCAGAGACCGCACACCTTCGGGAACCCCCTTGTGGCAGGGACCCACTCCTCCTCCCCACATCCTCCAGAGGCAGAGGACCCCATTTCCTGGCCTAATCAGTCTTCTGACCTAAACCCCCCACCCTAATCCCCAAGCCACTTCCCCTACCCTCCCTCCCACTGTTAACTCTTTCCATGCAATCAGACTGTGGCCAGAATTCAGGCCCTACTGCTTAGTTGCTGTGTGATCTTGGGCAAGTTACTCAGCCTCTCTGAGCCTCAGCAATCTCCTCTATACAAGGGGATCGTCCACCTGGAGGTCTGTCCTAGGGATTAATTAATAGCTGAAATCATACCCACGGACATGTCCACAGATACTAGGACATGCTGGTGTCCTACAGGCCTGACAATGTGGATGGACATGCTGTTTGGGCACTGGGGTGGGGGAGGGAGAGGGAAGGGGAAAGGGGCTGCTGTTAAAAACTGACCCCCCTACTTCAAAAGTTTCCCCAAGGGTGCCTAAGCACCATCCAAGGCAAGTTCACCATCCTTCCAACCACCACCCTATGACATCAAAATGTTTACTGGGAGACAGGCAGGGGCCTCAGGTCAGGCTCCTCATTGCCACAGTCCCTACTTCCAAGACCCTGAAGCAGACCTGGGCAAGAAAAGGGAGGGAAAGGAGGGGCCACAGGTGAGGTTGGAGGACAGGACCCCAGTGGGGAGGATCCCTGGGATGAGAGGAGCAGAAGGGGAGAGGGACAGGACCCCAAGGACCTCCATCTCCCCCACAGCTAACCCAGCAATCACCTGGCCTGGCCTTCCACCCCTTCGAAAAGGAAGAGGAGCCAGCCGCAGTAGGTTATGATAGGCGATTACCCATCATTAATTAATTAAAATAAACAGCAGATTAAATACAGCAAAATTAAAATAGCACAGGAAATTAATTCTCTCCCAGCCCCACCTCACAGGTGAGACACTTAAAGGGCCCCTTGAAGCCAGGATCCAGGGCAGCTTGGGCTTGGAGTGGGGGGTGTCACCAAAACCTAACTTACACCACAACTCCTGGCAACCCCCAAATATCACCCAGCAGAGCCCAGCTACCCATGGGCTTTCACCTGGCTCTGCCACCCCAAGATTGACCTCCTGGCTTCTTATCCCTGGAGGAATCCAAGCCCTGCTTCCCGGTCAGTGGGCAGGAAGGGTCCTGACACCCTCTAGGCCAAGGATTGAGCACTGGGTCCTCCTAAGTACATGGTCCACATCTACCACCACACAGATCAGGGCAGAAGAAAAGACGGACCCTGGCCCTCTCTTCTGGGTCCCTCTGGGGCTTGGAGTCAGGTCTTGGCAAGACCTCCCTCTTCTGTGCTGAGCCTCTGGCCCCTCATTTGGAGTGCCCCAACATCCATCTCTGAGGACCCCTCACTTTCCTCTACTCTTTGGTTTAGGATGCTTTGGAAGAAAGCACTGTCGAGGCCCAGAATCCCAAGGCAGAAAATGCCTGACCCAGTTGGCTAGACCAACCCCTAGGATGTGAGGCCAGAATTCCTTCCTACACAAGACTAATCGGCTCATTGCCCAGATGGGAAAACTGAGGCTGGGGAGGACAAGGCATTTTGTTTGCGGTCACCCAATAACCTAGTAGGAGAGCGTGAAGCTGACTATTTAAGAGGTACGTTCCATGTCACTGCTCCAACAATGGATTTTCAGAGGGCAGCTCAGTTCTGTGCTGTCCCCTCCCAGCCTAGTCACTGAGGCCTCGCCTCCATAAGCCCATCCCACAACTTTCCCTTCTGTCCTCCGCAGCAACTGGTTAGACCTCAACCAACCTCAGTTACTGCCCTCGGGCTTGCTGTTCACATAGTCTGCTTGAAAGCTCCTTCCCCAACTTCTCCCTGCCTAAATTCTACCAGCCAGCTTGCTATCTGCTCCTCGGTGAGCCACCCAGAACCCTGACAGGTGCTGCCTCGACTTCCTTTAAGCTTCTGGGGTGGAGGTGAAGGAAAAGACTCCCTCTCTGCTGTCTGTGTGACGTGGTTATCAGGTGAGCTTTCTGGAGCCTAAGAAAAGAGTCTGGGCCCCAGCAGCTGGCACAGTACCCAGCCCTCAGAAGATGCTCAGTAAATCTCCTCATCTGATGTCCCCCCCCCATCCAAGTGATAGCTGACAATAATGGCTATCATTTATTGAGCAGCTACTACAAGCCCAGCACCTGAACTGCCCCATCCTTGCAAGACGAACCTTGCTCATAGAGGTTGTGTGACTTTCCTAAGGTCATTCAGCTCAGGAATTAGAACCCCACTGATCCTTAACCCTAACTGAATCTCCTTTCCATCCTACTCACACTTCTAAGTTGGACCATCATCTCCCACCTGCACTTCCCAAGCCCCTCAACTAGCCTCCCTGCCTCCAGTCTCTCCCTCCCCTGGTCCTGTCACCAAATATTTCCCATAACCCCTTGTAGCCCATTGGATAAAACTCAGGCCCCAAAGCATGGCATCTACACACCATGACATCTGCCCTCTGCCCTCTTTGCAGCGTCTCCTCTGGTCTGTGAATGTCCCTCGATTTTCCCAGCATAACACACTTGATTCACGTCCAGGCTTTGCATACCCTATTCCCACTGCTTGGAACACCCTTCCCACGTTTCCTCTTCTGAATTCCCACACATCCCTCAACATCCAAGATCAAGGGTTACTTTACAATTCAGTTGGAAGAGAAAGGCAACAAATAGGCTGGTCACAAAACTGAGAGCTCTGTGAGGGAAGGGCTCATGTCCATCTTGGTCACCACAGTATCCCCAGGGCTTAACTCATAATCAATGCTCAGTCAATATTTGTTGAATGAATCAATGAATGCGCTGTATAGACCTGCTGACTAAACAGAGAAATGACAAAAGAATACAAGGCCACAGTAGGCAGGGCCGGAGGTAAACAGGGAGAGACTGAGGCCAGGAAGCGCAAAGATGCGGTCAAGAGCAGTAACAAACACCGTTAGGGCTAATCTGCAGCAGGCCACACTCTTGGCAGAAAGAGTGTTTATGAGAGACAGAGGAAGGAAAGTGATGGTGTGAGGGAGGCTCTCTGTGTGTGCGCGCACATGGGCAAGAAGAGGTGAGGACGCGTGTGTGCTGCATTTGTGAATTAGCCTGTGTGAAAAGGCAGGGAAGGATGGAAACATATACATGAGTGTGTTTGTAGGGGGCTGTGTACGCATGCCACGAAGGCTGGGGTATGTATGAGTGTGTGTGAGAGGAAGGCTGTGTGTGCACAGGATGCCGTGTGTGTACGTGATGGAGGTTGTGCACTTCCACTAGGAGGGAGTGACTGAGAAAGACAAGAGCGGACACACGAAGGAGGGGTGAGTGAGTGAGAAGCTACGTATGGAGGCCTGTCATGAACATGTGCAGGAGGAGATGGTGTCCCTGTGAGTGTGACCAGCGGGGAATGTGTAGGTAAGAAGTGTCAAGGCTCTGCTGAGGGTGCGGCTGCCATGGCCTCGACCACAGGCCTGGTGCCAGAGGTGGGGGCTGGCCCTGAGCCCAGGGTGGGGGGTTCTAACAGAGCAGAAGATTCCTCAGAGTACTTCCTGGAGCCACAGGCGCCAGATTACCATGTCCCTAGGCAGGGAGGTCGAGGAGGAGGCCCAGATGTGAATGCGCCTCTACATCTGTCCACAGTAAAACCTCTGGGCATTCATTTTGTCTTTGTCTGTGTCCGGCTGTGCACGCCTGTGCTTGTGTGAGTACCACTGGCTGTGTGTTTGTGCCTGTCTTTGTCTGTATGTTTCTGGGCCTTTGTCTCAGTGTGTGTGGCTGTTGATCTATGCCTGTCTGCATGGCAGTGTCTGGTTTTGTGGGTGTCTAAGTGTGTCCTAGACTCCATGCATGTCTAAGTAGTGGGTGCCAGCATCCTGCTGGACTGCTGTTTGCATGTGTGGGTCTATGCAGTCTCAGTGTGAGGGCACACTGTGCTTTTGAGACTGTGGGTCTAGGCCTCGGTGTATCTAAGTGTAAGTGTGTGCTTGTGTTTCTGTATGGGAGACTATGCCATGTGTTGTAGTATAGAAATGCTTATCTGTCTGTGTGTTTGTGAGACTAAGGATATGTGTGTGTCTGTGCCTGTGTGTGTGTGTTGGGTGTGAGGGGTTTGTCACAGACTGGTGAGCAAGTTAATCTCAGACTCTGTGACACGTGGAATAAAATCACGCTCCCATAATGGGATCATTCGTCTTCCTGTCCAAGAAGAGAACCAACTCTTCACCCTCCACCCTGGGGAAGCCAGTGGGGCCAGGGCCAGGGACCGGCCCCCACCCAGGCCCCCTTCTGGCCTCAGCACCCCCACCCCCTCCTCTGCTGCACCAGGCTCTTTCTGCCCCAGAGTGCCCTGGTGCCCACTGTCGGCTGGGCAGGGCTCCAGGACATGTGACTGGGCCTTAGAGGCCTGTCCTGGGCCCCCTGCCCCACCTACTGCTGAGGAGGGCCCTGCCCTGAGATGGGGGGGTGCAGGAAGGACTCTTTGGGCCCCTCCTTCTCCCGGAGGGGAGGGATGAGCTGCAGGCCGCCTGGCCGGGATTTTCCATCTCTCAGCAACAAGATTCCTGGTGAGCAGGCTGCGGGGTTTGGCAGGGCGCCTGCTGGAGACCCGCCCTCACCCGCCAGGATGCCTGGGTCCCTAGGGCCAGGCAGCAACTGGTTCCCTGGGGAGCTGTTGGGGGGCCCACAACTCCAACCTACTGTTGCCTGGGCCTGTGGGAAAGCCAGACCCTTCCAGGACCCTGCCTCCCAACCAAAGATGGCTCCCCAGCGCCCCCCAGGCAAGCCACCACCTTAGCTTAAGAAAGTGTTCCCAGGCCAGCCACCCGGCACCACGCCCCACCCCTGAGCACACACTCAGCCTGGGTTCCGCACCTCACCTCCAAGTCCGAGGGTTATCAAGGTAGGGCTGTGCTTCTCCTCTCAGACTTGGGGGGTTCTGAAGACAAGGCTATGTGTCCTGCATCTGCTAAATCCCTCTTGGTCTTAGCTCTCCTTCCTGGCTGAGCTGACAGCCACCACAAGAGGATTTAAGGCCCCAAGTTGGGGAAACTGAGGCAGTGAAGCCCTCCACCCTACCCATCACAATGAGTCAGGGACAAAATCCAGTCATCAGGACTTGTCTTAATGCTGCCTAGCAATAGTGGCTGCAACTCTTTCTTTCCAGTGGGAGGGTGCAATTTCCAGAGGGGATGAGCATCAGTTAGAGGGAGTGAGGAATGGGCTGGTGGGCTCCCTCAACCCCCAACACCTTGGACGAGCAGCTGGAGAGCAGGTTTGGTAAGAGATTAAGATTGAGGAGGAAAAACGAGATTCTCCATGATTTATGAGCCTAATTCTTCTCCCTTAAATTCCCCTCCAACGTCCCCCCTTCCCCAAAGCCCCAGCCTGGTCCCTCCAGGGCCATGCTGTGGCCCCAGGCCAATGTCAAGGCCCTAACCCATCTATCAGCGGTTGCCAGGGAGTTTCCACCCCAGTGGGTTTCAAAGGGAGGGGCATAACTGACACTAGGGGCTTGGATCGATGGGGAGGGGGCATGGCCCTAAGGAGCCTGCCAACAGACCCCTGCACCCTCCCAGAAGCTAGGGGCTCACAACATCCAGAGAGGAAACTAGGCTGGTGGGTGGGGCCCAGGAGGAGGTAGCCTCCCAGCTCTGGCACCACACCCAGCCCTACCCTTTCAAGAGGCCAGGAGACCGAGATCCCACGGGGGCCCTACAGCTCGCAGGGTGTGTGACCTTGGGCGGTGACTGCTCCTCTCTGGGCCTCAGCCTCCCCACTACACAATGCAGGAAGTGGCTCAGATATCCCAGGTAACCCCCTATGGGCTCAGCCCCCCTTAGCATTAAGCCCTGCCCTCTCTCCAGAATGTGGCCCAGATGGGGTAGTCACAGCAGCTACCTGGAGGAATCCTCAAAGCCATCCGAGTCAGAGCTGAAGAGTTTATGGTGATCGCCCCTCCACCATATGCCCATTTGCCAGTCCCTGAGAAAGGGTCTGGAGTCTGCACCAAGACCTGAGTTTTACTGGTGGGGTGGTTAAGAGCATGTGCTCTGGGGACAGAAAGACCTGGATTAGTAATGTCCTAGCTGCACTGGTAACTTGTTATATTAAGTCCTGCGCCTTTTCTCAGCCTCAGATTCCCCATCTGTAAAATGGGGCAATAGTGCCTCCCTGCTAGGACTATTGAGTTGAAATGAGAAAATGCATGTGAAGGCCTTGGCACAGTGCCTGTCACATAATAAGCGCTTGAACAATGGTAGTTATCATCATCGTGGTTAGTATTGACATAAATCCAGTGGCCAGGGAGAGGGGGGAAGAGGGATCTCTGACCTGGCTGGAGGATGACGCCAGCTTTATCCTTGAGCCGGGTCAGGAACCCCAGGGTCTCAGCCCAGGAGGGCCAGCCCAAGTCCTCGAAGCCCCCCAGCTGTCTCCCCTATTCGTTAAAGGCCTCTCATTAGTGAGCCTGGGCACCTGCCCCTCCACGAGTAATAAGCCTCATTAGTATCTTAGCCCCAAGCTCTGAGCCCAGAGTCTGTGTATGTGCACACGCATGAGGGTAGGGGCTGCAACAGGCCACCAGCCAGGAGACAGCATCCTCGCCAACCACACCCCCTGCCTGTCATCCGCAGAGCCCGTCACCACCCAGCTTGTCACCTGCCTGCCTCGCACCCGCACCACCTGTCACCCACCCAGCTCATCACCCACCCAGCCCATCACCTGCACCACCTGTCACCCACCCAGCCTGTCATCGGAGCCGCCTGACAGACATCTGGGTGGGGGACAGGAGATGGGGAGGAGAAGACCACAGGGGTGCGGAGCTGGGGGCCCCAGAGACCCTGTGGGACCCCCACTTCAGCTCGGCATCCTGCAGCATCGCCATGGCAACCTCTCAAGCCGCAACCACTTTCCCAAACATCCCCCGCCCTACCCCCCCCCAGGCCCTGCTCTTAGCTGAGCTGAGGCTGAGAAGAGCCTGAGTGACGGCAGAATGAGGCAGGAAGGAGGGGGCTTCTCAGCTGGCTGGCCTTGACCACCCTTTCGCCCCTCTGGACTCGGTTACTCCATCTGCAAAATGGAGGGGCCGGAACGGAGGAGGCTCCTGTAGACAGGCCATCCCTCTCCAGCCTGGATTGGCTGAGCCAGCTGCCAGTTAACCTGTGAGGGCTGGGGGTGGGACGAAAGGACTGGGGTTTCTGGGTTCTTCCACACTCCTCTACCTCCGGCCCAGCTCAGAGAGGCCGGGCCTCTGGCCCAAGCTCACACAGCAGACGAAGAGGCGCAGGCTGGACAGGAGAGGGCTTCTGCCAAAGGACTGCCAGCTGGAGGCGCCACATTAGGTGACCCAAGGTGACCAGGGGCACAGTTGGCCCCACCTCCAAGCTGCATTATTTATAAAACCCAGAGCAAGGAGCTGAGCAACAGCTGCGGTGCTGCCCCTCCAGGGGGCACAGGCCTCGGTAGAACGGAGAAGACACGGTGCCTCCTCAGGGAAGGCCCCTAGGGTCCCGGGCTCCCTCCAGGGCTGGCTGGGGCAGGGGCTAAGGTAGGGAAGGGGGAGCAGCTTCGTCTCTCCCCTCCCCCTCCACTCCTCCAGGCAGGCAGCGATAGGATTACTTCTGCATGACTGCCCGCTCCACAGGGTTCCAGAGACCCTCCTGCCTGCAGCAATCTTTAAAATTCCTCCAGCCCAACCTCTCTCCCTCTCTCCCCGCAGTGAATGCTCCAGAGTCTACCGCAGTGTGCCCACTGCTGCCGCCACCACCACTACTACCCCCAGGCAGGCTGGGACCCAGGTCCTGGTGCCCACGGGCAAAGATGGACGCATCCTTGGGGTGTAGCCCTGTGTCCCTCAGAACCCTCTAAGGCCCAGGCCCTGGCCCATTCCCTCTGGCCCTTGGTGTTGCCTTGGTCCCACAGCCGCGGCTCCAGCTGGGGTCAGCTGTGCCAAGGTGGCCGGGCACGTATGTGCAAACACCCCTGGTGGGTGTTGGCATGCCTGCCCGTGGGCTTTGCTGCCAGAACTGGCTGCCCCACCTCTGTTCTGACCCCCTCCCTATCTCACCAATCCCTGCTTCCCCCAAGGGTGGGCAGACAGCTGGGCTAAGCCAGTGCCTGTGGCTCCCCAGGGCACAAGAGGCAGGCAGGAATCGATTAACTGAATTTTTTAAGGCCCTAATGGAGCCTGCATCCCAGGACCTGCTGGACTGAGACACAGGCAATGTCTTGGGGACCCTTCCCATAGCACCGCAGTTGCTTCCTCTTCAGTGGGGCCCTTCTGTGAGCTTTCCCTTAGAAAGAGAGGAGGCACAAGGGACCCCTGGGAAAGAGGAGGGATTGGGGCGCTGTGAGCAATACCCAGAGCCCCCCATCTCCCCAGCCCTAATGCAGGCAGAAGCAGCTCAGCCTCTAAATCACTCCCCTCATGCTGCCCTCTGAGGCGGATTCTGTGCATCTGTAATTAGGGGGTGGAACAGATGGTGGAGATTCCGTTTAAAATCATGCATCTAGTAAAGTAACCTTCACTGTCGGAACTGACTCCCAGGGAGACCAAGCCCTGCAGCCTGGATTGGGGGGTGGGGGGAGTGTGTCAACCCAGCACCTTCCCCATCCCTCTCCCTGAAGCCCCAGGCCCCATGTCCCTCTCAGGTGAGCCAAAGGGTTGGGGGGGGAGGCAGTGATTTGGCAAGCAGTTGAAAAAGTGTAGGCTGGGGGCAAATCCCCCTGCCTACTCCCCCCCTCCCCAAATACATGCAAGAGCCAGGGTAGAGCTGGGTAATGAGAGTTCCTGGCTGAGAGACCAGGGTGACCAGGTGTCAAGGGGCTCTGCCCCCATCGAAAGGGGCCCCAAACCTTCAAGCCCAGGCCAGGGTACCCAGAGCACAGGGTCTTGGGTGGGGCAGCTTTGAACCAGATGTCCAGCCTCACTGTCCAGGAATGAAAGGCCTGGGGCGATGAATGGGTGGAGATGCCTCCCCAGGCAGAGGAGGCTCTGGGAAGAGGGGGAGGCCTGGGCATCAGACAGAGAGCACACAAGAGTGAGCAATGTGTGACAGGCTGATGCTGTCTAGGGGAACAAGGTGGGGGAGAGGGTGTGCTGGAATGTGCAAATGGTGGGAGTGAGGGCTGCAGAAGAATTAGGCGGGGTATGTGACAGGGTGCCGTGGGGTGCAGGTGGAGCACAGAATGGGTGCAGGGTTGTGACTCGCTGAGGCTGTGTGTCTTTGTGTATAAGTGTGGTGTCAGGGTGTTTGGAGGGGTGTAGGGGTGTCCCTGGGCCCTTAGGTGGCTGAGGAAACGCTGGGGCTGAGACTGTCTGGGGAGTGGAGGGGCCAGACCACGAGGACTGCCTGTCGAGGAGGTGTTGGGATCCGGGGGGCAGTGTACACATGTGCCCGCGCAAGCTTCAGGAGGTATTAGAAACTTCGGGCCTGATCTGTTTGGAGATATACTAGAACCAAAGCCAGGCCTCTGTGTGTTTGAGGCGAATATTGTGGCTACAGAGGGTGTTCTTGTTTGAGTGGGTGTTAGAAGCAGTGAGTGTATGTGTGTTGCAGGGGGAGGTTGTATGTTAGGAAGGGTATAGGGGACGATGCCGGCATTTGGGGAAGTGCTGAGCTATAGCTGGGAGAAATGCTGGGGCTGTGGGCAGAGCATGTGTGTCTGGGGCGGTGTCAGGACTGAGGGCCTGAGTCTGTGGGAAGGTAGCAGGGCTGTGGCTGGGTTCTGGGTGTATCTGGCAAAGTACTGTGGTTGGATAGGGGGTTGATATGCTTAGGGTGCAGTAGCTGTGTGTGTGTGTGTGTGTGTGTGTGTCTGTGTGTGTGTGTGTGTTGGAGTGTTTAGGGATGTATTGGGAGGTCATGAAAATCTGGGTTTTGGTAAAGTACTTGGGCTGTGAACAGTGCCTGGAAAGAGGCTGTGGCTGGTGGAGGATGCATGTGGTTTGGGGAGGCGCTGGGGAGTGTCTCTGGAAAGGTTACTGGGACTTTAACTGGGTACCTGCAAGGGTCTGGGGAGGCGTTAGAGACCTGAGGTCCCTCTGCATGTGGGAAGGGAAGAATGGGCCTCTGATCTCAGGGCTATCGTTCATGCCTGGGGAGGTGTGAGGGCGGTGCCCGTGCTCCTGGTGTCTGGGGAGGTGCTGCAGGTGTGTGGGTAAGCATGTGGTGGTTGTGTGTTCGAGGTGTGTTGGGGGTAGCTGGATGTCGGGGGGTGTCTGTATGTAGAGTGGCTGTGTGTTTGTGGAAGTGTGTGGGCTGGGTGTTGTAGGTGGAGCAGTTGTGTTTTAGAGGTGTTGGAGCTGTGAGTACGTATGTGGGGCAGTTGTCTATTTAGAAGGTGTTGAGAGCTGTAATTGAGTCCCTGTGCCTCAGAGAGGTGATGGGGCTGCAGGGTGTGTGTGTGTTGCGGGGGATGCCCCTCTGGGAAAATGAAGGACAGAATCCTGGCCTTTGCTCCAGGGCCTAACTGGGGGCTACCTGCTAGAACCCCTATGCTACGGGGTGCCTGTGCGGGGGTGTGGAGACAGGCAGTCCATCTGTCTCTGCCTGTGCCCAGGCCCAAGGAGCAAAGCTGCCTCCTCGCTCCCTGGGGGGCAGCCGCAGATCCAAGCCCACCCATCTGCCTTCAGATGGTCGAGGCAGGAGCCTCCACAAAGCTGCCTGGAGGGCATCGCTGTGTTTGAAGAGACACAGGCTGGGGGCGGGGGAACAGCACAGCGAACAGTCCTCACGGAGGCTCCTTTAAAAACCACTGACGCCAGGAGAGAGGAAGAGGGAGGACAAGGGCGGGTATGTCCTTGTGCATCTGTGTGGGTCAGTGCCCAACTTGCAGGCCAGGGGCCCCTTCCCACATGCTGTGCCGGATGTTTCTGTTCAGGTAGCACTCAGGCCTCGCTCCAACCCAGGCAAAGGCTCCCCGCCTCACACCTGAACTATAGCCTCCTATCTGCACAGCCCTACACTCACACACAAACACCTCCCACAGGCCTGCCTGCCACTGCACCCTCACACATGCGGTTCGCCCCATGCCCTTAGACCTTTGTATATGTACCACCACACATACCCCACTCGGCAAAACCCGTGCAGTTACACACACCCATCTTACACACACACTTATCACATAAACATGCATCCACACATGCATCCACACACTCTACACACCTTGGAGTTCCCTGGCGCACTGTATCCTGTCTCACACACGCTCAGTCTCTCTCACTCCATGATAACATTCGCCATCCCTTAGACCTGCACACGCAAGCACATGTTTGTGCACGCATGCCTCGCCACCTTTGTGACAGCTTTCCCACTACCCAACCCTCTGGGCGTTTCTGTGTCCAGGCCAGGTCCTGAAGCTTCCCAGAAGAGCTCCCACCAACTGAGAGGGCCTTCTGCCTCCCCACCCTGCCAGCTGGGTCAGAGTACAGGTGCAGGCGGGTGGGCGGGAGGCTCTCTGTGCTCTGGTGTGACTGCCACTGTATGTGTGAGGGTGTGACTCTGTGTGTATGTGTGATAGCATGTCCTGAGACCCATGACAGGGCCTGTGAGTCGACACCTATACGGGTAAGGAAGCACAGGTGCGTGTTCGCCAGTTATGTCCGTGAGATACAGAATGAGTGTGAGGGTGAAGATTTACATATCACAAACGTGTGTGTGTGTGAGAGACAGGGAGAGAGAGACGCAGGGTCTATGTAGACAGGTGTGACCATGGGGGCTGCGTTTATATAAGGGACATCCCTCGGGTGAGTGGTCAGTGTGAGGGGGTATTTCCCAAGACAGGAGAGGAGTCAGGGCTGCTGGCCTCTCAGCAGCCCCTCCCCCTACGAAAAGAGGAGCAGGGAGCAAGGGGCTCTGGGCGGCTTCTCTCTCTCTCTTGCTTGCTCTTTCTCCCTGACCTCTTTAGCAGCTGGAAACTGAGCCGGGGGTGGAAGGAATGGAGACTTGGCTGGCCTGGGGGTTTGGGGAGGGAAGAGGGAGAAAACACCTTCCAGATTCTCATCAAATCCCTGTTTGTGGTTTGTAGCCTCCAGTCTCCTCCCTCCCTCTTCCTCCCTCTCTCTCTCTGTCTGGGTTTCCCCCTTTCTTTATCTCTTCCTGTCTCTCAGCCTCCCCATCTCTCTCCTCCATCTCAGTAACCCTGTCTCCTTTCTTGTCTCTGAGTCTCTGTCTTCCATTTTTCTGCCTCCTCCTCTCTCTGCCAGCACCTCTGTCTGTCCGTCTCTCCCTGTCCCAGTCCATCTGTCCGTCTCTCTCCGTCTGTCTGTGTGTGGGTGTCTCTGTCCATCTGTTCCACCACCCATCTGTCTGGCTGTCTGTGTTAGTCCTTCCAAGGGTGCCCACTCGCTCCCCAAGGCACCCTCCCCCAGGTCAGCAAGGCCTCTCCTGGCTCTGAGGGTGTGAGTGGGGGGTGCAGAGCTGCAGCTTCTGGAAGCTTCAATAGCAGCTGGGCTGAACTGGGAGTTCAGGACCAGCCAGCTGCAGAAGCGGCCCCTCCCCTGGGCTCCCAGGCCAAGGACCCCAGTGCAGAAAGAGGACAGAAAACAGGGCCTCACAGCAGTTGAGCCTGTGTGTGTGGTGGAGGGGGCTGAGGGCAGACAGGGCCTCACTTTACCCTCACTTCACCATTGCCCTCAGAGCCAGGCCCTACAGGAGAAGGATCCTCATTGCCCACCTTCCTCATCCCTTGGCCAATGGAAGAGATGCTGGGATCCAGGATCCAGGAGGGAGGGGCCAAGAGAGACCAGGCCTTGGGGAAGGAGGGGCTGGGAGCCAGGGCTTCCCGTCAGCTGAGCTGGAGTGGGGGCTCGTTCCCTCATCCCTTCCAGGCAGTCCCTGCGGACCCCTCCTGCTCTGGTCCCAGTTTCAGGCCTGAGGGGCTGTTCTCACCAGCTCCACTGGGGACATTCCCACCTCCATCTACCCATAGGGACATGGGAGGATCACACCAGCGTCACCCCCACAAAAGTGGAAGCTGGTTTTGGGCATGTGGTGACCCTGGCCCTGTCTAGGCACTGGCCATCCTGAGCCTAGCACCTCACACACACATACAGGGTATCCCAGTGCTCACGGCCTGCACACCCCTCAACACCAGCACCTGCTGTCATGACATGAACGCAGAGACCAGCACTCCCAGCACAAAGCCAGCAGCTTCAGACAGCATCCCTCAATATTCTTCCTGGTTATTCTGTCCCTGTCCCCCACTCCCTCTCCAATAGCTCACAGTCCAAATCCCACAATGGATGGAGAAACTGAGGCCCAAGCGGACGGGATGGGAGGACATCGTTGTCCCTCCTGAGACCCTGGGGTAGGATCACAAATGAGGAAAGAAGAAAGAGATGCTGCAGGGGCAGACTCGGGTTCCTTCCTGACCTACCACGGGCAAAGTCCATATTGGCTGCACCCTCCACACAGCCCTACCACTGGGCCAGGGCCAGGGCCAGGACCAGGGGCTGGCTCCCTCCCTCTCAAGCTCTTTTTGCCCCTGGCTGGGCCCCCTCCGTCTCCCCCCTTCTGAGCAGCCCTCCCTGCCCTCTCCCTCCCAGCTCTGGCTCTCTCATCCTCAGCTCTTAGAAGCCTGACTCACTGTTTCCCCTCCTCTCTCTCCTCCCTCCTCTCTCCCGGCAGCAGCGGCGCCTCCCCCTCCCCTGGGGGGGGCTCTGGCCACAAGGGTGCCCGCCTGCTTCTCTCCCCAGGCTCCAGCCCCCCTCTCCGTACCCAGGAGGCCCCCTGCAGCTGTTCTAATTCTCTAACTACAATGAGGTGGAGTGCAAATAGCCAGGTCCCAGGCTGGCCTTGCCAAAGGTATCCGTGACCCTAGGCAAGGGGTTCCTTTCCCTGGACTTGGCTTTCAAACAAGTGGGGGGCATCCAACTGGATGATGCTCCTGGCATCTCTGGGACCCTAATGTTTCCCACTTTTATAACCTGGATGTCTTTTGGCACAGAGCACCTGACAACCTGTAGGGTGCTGTACCTGCCGTAGGCCACGCCCCCCCAGGTCCCAAGAAAAGCTCAGCTCTGTTCCAGACATTTGGGGAGGGCAGAGGGGAGATGCTACCCTGGGGCTAGAAGCATTGGTTGAAAACTCTGGAATCCCTCTGTCTCCCCATTCTCCCACCTCCTGTGAGAGTCTCTCTTTCCCTCTCTTCTACCTGTCCCCCTCCCTATCTCCAAACATCTCCTTGTCTCTCCTCCAAAAACAACCCCAGCATCTCATCTTGGGCGAAAAGCCCTCCGTGCTGCCTCCTCTCTGGCTACAGGGAGGGGAGTGGCATATTCCCAGGCTTTCTTGGTCCCTGGCCCCCACCTCCAGGGGCTGTAATCCTGTCTCTTCTTGTCTGTTCTCTCACTCTCTCATCACTGGCTTTGGTCTCCATCTTTCTCTCTCCTCACCATGCATGTGGCTGTGGGTCTCTCTCCTCCCCATGCCCCCATCCCCTGTCCCCCTCTCTGGGGGGGCCCATATGCTGGCATTAGCAACAATGTTACCCTTGCTTCCTCCCATAAGTCCCCAGCTCCACTTCATCCTGGCTTCTGCCTCCCCTCTCTGTCCCAAGAGACCTAGGGGACCCAGAGACAGAGCTGGGCTCCATCCCATAATAGTGAGTCTGCTTGACCTCACCAAGCCAGACCAGAAGGGCCTGGGCATCTGGTACACAGGCATGGCACCCTCTAGTCTTGGGTGGCTGGCATCAGACACAGAGCTCTGTGTTCTACAAACCAAAAAAAAAAAAAAAAAAAAAAAAAGATGAAGTTGACCTGGGGGTGGGAAAGGAGATGGGGGAAATGAGGGAGATCAGGTTTGCCTGGAGGAAGCCCCTGTCCAATGGGGAACAGAGCCATAGAGGAGGGAGTGGTTCAAAGTCAGTGCTCCAGGCTGATTGGCGAATAAGCAGTGTCCCTCTGGGGCTCTGCCAGTCCAGAACAGCTCCCCCTACCCAAATGTCTTCTGCCAGGGACAGTCTGCCCTCAAGCCTCCAGCACAACCACAGCAACCAGGTGGAGACCCCATCTTTTCATCTCCTTTTGAATCCAAGTCCAACCTCCCTACCATACACCTCCACTTAGCTCAGCAGGGGGTTCCAGAGGCCTCCCAGCCAAGATCTAAGCACTTGTAGTGGGGGTAACAAAGCCCCCCCGGCTCCCAAACCCCTTCCCCAAAGGCCCCATCAAGGGCTGGGGAGCAATGCAAAATAATCCCAGAACCCTCATGCATGGAAACTGAGAAGCTACGCTGTCCATTCACAGCGCCTGAGGGTGGTAGGGGGCTCCCTGCCCCCACAACCCTGTTCCAGACCCCCCAGCCCAGCAACAATAATAAACAGCAAGCCCTTTTTCTTTATGACACCAAATTTCCCCAAGCCCAACAGCTCCTTCCATCACTACCTCAGCCATAGATCACATTAAAAACTCACAGAGGGCAACTTAAACACATCACATTTGTTTCTCTCTATATTATTTCAAAAGTAACGGCATTAAAAATGGATTTTACTACAGAAAATAAATATCGGCACGTGGGCTGGGAGCCCAGGCGGAGGAGAGAGCCCACCAGGGGAATGCCCCTGAGGGCTCGGGCACAGTTTAGGCACTGACCAGACTAGAAAGACCAGAATACACCTTGGGATGGTGGAGGGGGCGGGGGGGGGATTCCTGGGGAAGGGGCAACGCCTGCCCACCTGGGCATCTGCCCCAAAGCCAGATGAAGGACAAGTCATTGGTTTGAGCCGGTGCCCACTGGTTCCCCAAAGCTCATGCCCTCACTGTTCTTTGCAACCCCTGAAGAGTGGGAGCTCTGGGGCCAGAAGTTCAGCAGTCTCTGGGGATTACTCCAACTATTGACACAGCAGGAGAAAAAAAAATGAATTCAACTTACTATCCAGTTTGATTTTCCATTACTATAAAAATAAATATACATCTGCTCAAAGGAGGGAGATGGCAAGCAGCATGCATATGCCACCTGGGGGGTCCCCCCACAACCCAGCCTGCCTGCCCCCCCCACCCCCCAGCTTGAGGGACAGACTGGTAATCTTTCGCTTACAGCCCCAGCTCACACAGCCACACACACACTGGGCCACACGGAACAGGAACAAGCCAACAATAGAAACACCCCAAATGCCCCTGGCAGGACTCTGCCTAGGCCCGGGCACATGCCCCCGCCCAGCCAGCGGCGACAGCAGCAGCGGACAAAATGTGGCCACCCTGACCCGGAGGCAAAGCTTGTCCTCACACCCTGAGCTCTGCCCAGGGAGCTGGGGCCAAGTCCCGCCTGACACCAACTGGTCCGGCGGGAAACGCCTGCCCAGCCAGACAGGCACAGGGCCCCCAAGGGTCCCTCCTTGTGCTCAGGGACCAGGCTGGTGCAGTCCGGCCCTGCCTCCCAGGGTGACGCCTGGGCCCAAATTCAGCTGGCCCTGCCAGTCAGGCACCGGTACAGAACCGAGGGCACCAGGCTCAGCCCCTCCCAGCTCAGCCCCAGGGCCCCCAAGCTGGGAGGGAGGGGAGACTCCCCACCCCTCCACATCTGGCCCTGGCCCCCAGGGTCTGCGGTAGAGAATTCCCGCCCCCGCTTCTCTCTCTCCCTCCTCCCGCTCTGTGCCCGCTGCCCGCCTCAGGGACAGCCCCAGCTCCCGCCTCCGGCCAGCAAGGCCCACATCCTTCCTCCCTCAGCTGGCCCCTTAGCCTGGCAGGAGGCTGGGGGGTCAGGCTGCTGGGGAACCCCCCCCAAGCTCCCATCAGTCCTCATCCCCAGCCCCCAAACTCTGGGTTGCTGTCCCTTTTCCTGTAGAACAGGAAACAAGGTTATTTCCTAGACTCAGAGCCAGCCCCCTGCCCCTCTGGCTCTGCCCGGGGACCCAGACCCAGCAGGGAAAGGCGCCCTCAACCAGCGAGCAGAGATTCAGCAATTCAACCCCAGCTCCCTGCCTAGGGGGCTGACAGCTGTCACTCAGCACCCCACCCCCTGGGGAAGAGGGGGCCGATTCAATCAGAGCCCCAGAGGAAACGCATTGATAGGCGATTATTTATTTATTTATGCAAAAGTGAGCCGACTTTGTTCGCCAGGTAACCGGGCACGCGGCCCAACCCCTCCAGCCCTAGCCACCCCCAAATCCCTCCTCCGCCCCACACCCCCTCTGGGTCATTAGGTCCCCGCCCCTCAACTCCCGGAGAGGCCGCGGATCCTAGGGATTTGGGGGTTGGAGGGGAGGGGCTCCTCCCTCCGCAGTCTCCCCTTTTCCCAGCGCCGATCCTAAAATCCAGCCTTGTTCTCCGCTCCCACGGTCCCCCCTTCATTCCCCCCCCCACATTCTCAGCAAGCTGGAGAGCAAATTGCAGTTTTAAATCCAAAGGCGGAGGGAGGGGGAAGGAGGAGGGGGCGAGCGGCAGCGCTGGGCGCGCACCTCGCCCCCGAGCCGGGGGAGCCGCGGGGCGGCCAGGAAACCCGAGAACCCCCCCACTCCGCCCCCCCTCCCCGTCCACCTCCCCCTCCCCCTTCCCGGCGCTGCCTGCCAGGCTTCGAGCCGAGCCCAGCCGAGCCGCGGGCCCCGGTGGAAACAAAGACCGATCGTACCGCGGGCACCGCAGCCACCGGGTCCAGCGGACCGGACCGGGGGACGCGCCCCCCCCTCCCCCGTGCGCTGCACAAAAGAGCCCGGCCGGCCGGTCCCCAGCGGGGGTCTGGCACTGGGGAGGAGGCGCCACTCACCGGAGTGCTGGGCTGCCGGCTCCGTGGGTCCGAGCCAGGCGAGGGGTTTTGGGGGGCGTCTGTCTTCCGGCGGTGGCAGCGACGCGGGCGCCCGGCTGCTGAGAAGAGGAGTCGTGGAGGAGCCCTGAGCTGCCCGCCGTCGCTGACAGCATGGCTCGCGCCTCGGCTCACATTCTCCGCCGCTAACTCCGCTGGACACGGCCCCACGCTCCCGCGGCGTCCCCCCACCTCGATCACTCCTTCTCTCTCTCTGCGCCCCCCTCGCCCCCCCTCCGCGCACACACTCTCTCAGCCCTGGACACCCCCGCCCCCACCCCCCCAATTGCAAACCTGGGAGGGAACGCGCCCCGCGTAGTCCTCCTGCTCCTCCTCCTCCGCCCTCCTCCCTCCCGCTCTCTCTGGCTGTCTGTCTGTCTCTCAGGCTGTCTCTATTTCTCGCTCTCTGCCTTTCTCTGCTCTCCAAGCTGGGTGGGAAAAGGAAATGAGGACAGAAAGCAGACGCTGGCTTTGGGTGGTGGTAGCTGGATTCCCTCTCTCCCTCCCTCCCCCTCCTCCCCTCCCTCCTCCTGCCTTCTGCTCTCTCCGCTGCGAGCGGGGCTGAGCGCAGCCTGGCGGGTGGCTCGCTGTGCCCGCCCGCCCGCCTGTCTGTCTGTCTGGTCCGCCTCGCTCGCTCCCTCCCTCCGTCTCTCGCCCTCGCCCTGCCTGCCTGCCTCTCTCCGTCTCCGCCGCCGCCGCCGCTGCCTCTGCGAGCTCGCCTTACCTTCGCCGCTCACCATCCGGAACCCCAGGGGGGAGCGCGCGCGCGGCACGCCGGGACTTGTAGTCCCCGCCCCGGCCGCTCCGCGCGCGGGGAGGGCGGGGCCGCGCGGGCTGCTCCGACGGCGCGGCCCGGAGCCCCGGGGACCCTGCGCCGGGGGCGCTTCTGGCTGGGGCGCGTCCTCGTTTACCAACGGGCGCCGGTCCTCCCCAAGGATTAAGAATGGTCACCGTGTTCCTCGTCTTCACCGGGGCACTCTGGATCGAGCGGAGGTTGCGGGTGGGAGTGAAGGGGCGGGGTCTGAGAGTGGGATGGGAGTGGAATAGGGAACCAGGGGATTAGCCAAAGGGGCTGCGACTTTCTGGGGTGTCCCAATTAAATGGGAGGGGGGAGAGGACAGAGGAGAGGAACGGCTCTCTCATTCTGGAGACGTTCTCCTTTTCTGAAAAGGTTTCTCACTGAGACAAGCGCAAGTATTTCTGGCGGGAGGGCTGCTGGAGGCGGGGGATGGGGGAGCGGGGGAAACCCAGCGCCGCCTCCTCACTCAGTGACCCCTCCTCTCAAACTCCGAGCTCTGGGTTTCGCCCTTGCAACTCCCAGCTTTCCTACAAGTCCAAGGGCGGCGAGGGCTCAGAAGTCCTGGAGAATCCACAGATAGAACACACACACCCTTTCCCGAATTCTGCTGAGCATTTGCGCTCTGTCAGGAAGCAGGATTCAGATTGAACGGTGCTGACCCCCTGCCGCGGCCGGGGGTTGGGCTCAGCACTTTCACCTACCTCCTCTTCAGGTCACATCTGTTCTCCAGCCCCTGGCTCCGGGGGCCCCCTGCCTAGCCTATCCCACAGATGGGAATGTGCGCTGCTTGAGGGCCTGGTTTCCCCCGGGAGATGGCTGAACTGCTGCGGTAAAATCCTACTATTGTCATTTCCATTTCAGAGATGGAGGCACTGAGGCCCAGGTTCTCCAGTTAACAAGTGGCTGAGCCCAGCTGGGTTTGAACCAGGGTCTAACTCCAAAACCCTCAAGTTTAAACCCCGGGCTATGGCAAGGAATTGTGACTCCCTCCGTTTCTGTAACTGACCTTCCCTCCTGTGTCTGTGTGTCCTTTCTTGGCCCTTCAGCAATGTTAACTGAGGTATGCAGGGCTTGTGGAGGACACGGGGATGAATAATGCATAGTGGCTGTCGTGTCCTGTGTCCTAGGTGTCTACCAACGCCAGCCCCGACTGGCCCTGCCGCGGTCCCACCTCATTGAAGCACCTCATCTGTGTGTCTGACGTTCTACCCGCTGTGTCTGCTGGCTTTGTCTATTTTGCTCCAGGTCTGAAGTTCCTAGAGCAGTGCCTTTGTGTCTGGCTCACCTGTTTCTGGCTCTCCTTTGGCCTTGCAAGGGTGATGGCCAGTGTGTGACAAAGGCAGCTGAGCTGGTGACATTTTGCCAGCTGCAGCTCCCTGGTATCTTCCCCACACCTCCACTCCTTCCAAGCTCCTTTTCTATGGCAGTTCTGTACCCCCAGAGGACAAAAGAGGGGATCTGGGGAGCACTGTCTATTGGCCCTTGGCGGGGGGGTGTGTGCAGCATATAGGAGAGGTCGAGGGCTCTAAACGGGACATTATTGATTTGCCATCATGGGGCTGCCGTGGCCGGCTGGAGAAGCCCTCATCTTGGGGCAGTTTCTACTTGCAGAAGTTAGGCCTTGGGTTCAAAGATGTATTTGTTGAATGGGAAATATAAGGTCAGATACTCATAAACGTAGTGGCTAAAGTGATTAGAGATTCTGCAGCTCCAAAACCTGGGCCTGAAGTTATATAGATGAAGCTTTGGCATCTTGCCCTAGTTAGCCCGCTGTAGGACAGACAGACTTTGGCATTGGGGAGGGTGAAACAGACCCAGGTTCCTCCTTCTTTCCCTCCCTCCCTCCCTCCCTCCATTACCCATTAGATTATGCCCGTGGTCATGAAGGTGCTGCTCAGTTTGAATCAAGTTTTAGGAGGGAGTTGAATGGGATAAGGTAGGATGGTTTCTGGGGTGTGGAGAGCCCCGGTAGATTGGGATGAAGGGCAGTCTGGGAAAAGCATGGTGGGGGGAGGTTAAGGAATGAGAAGCCCAGGGCAAGGTTAGTAGGGCCCATGGCTCTATGAGTTAGAGGGAAATAGAAGTTAGGTAGGGTTTCCCAAGCATGCCCCTCCCGCCCCGGGCTACTTCAGCCGCTTCCCTGTGAGGGTGAATGTCATTAGCCCCTAAAGTGTTGGTCATCCCTGGAAACCAAACATTGCAGAGTCTCCCTGTTATTTGGGGGCTGGTCTTTCCTGTGGAACCTCTCCAAATTGTGTCGAGTGGGGGGGTCTCCCCAAACTCAAGCTGTTTTCCCGTGGGCTGCTGCTGCCACCTACTGTCTACTCTCCATTTCTGCTTCAGCAGTGGCCCCGAGCAAGAGGGTTTTGAGCTGGGGAGAAAGGAGGCTTGAGGGAGGGTACACAGGTTCTGGAAGAGCCTGTATCCTCCTCTCTGGGCTTAGCTCCCTCCAGCTGCTTTTGTTTCAGTGTACGCAGGAGGTGGTGTAGCTAGACCCTAGAAAATTGGGATGATAATCTGGAGATCAAGTTGTGGGGCCTCCAGATGATAATCTGGAGATCAAGGTTTGAGAGGCCATGTGGAGTAGGAGCCAGACGGGCCTGGTCCTGATCTGGCTCTTATTTGTGTGTCCTCAACATGTGTGAGTCTCAGTTTTCCCATGTGTAAAATAGAGACAGAGCTGTTGAGAAGATTAACTGAGCACATAGATGTAAAAGCACTGTGAAAACTGGCAAGGGCATGGTGAGAGAGATTATGAGTCATAATAATAATGGCAATAACCGACAGGTCACAGCAGCCTGGAGCCAGGCCCCTGGGACTCATGGAAAGGGCAGGATGAAGTGAGGCTTGGATGGGGACTGGCGCTGCCCTCTCTGAATATGGAATTCCTGGGGCTGGTTCTCCTCCTGGGCCGACTCGGGGGGGTGTGGACTGCCAGAGGGTGGTTCAGCCCAGTCCGCAGAAGGGGAGACTGAGGCCTACAGAGGTGGCAGGCCTATTCTAAGCCATTGAGCTGCAGATCCAGGAACAAGAGGCCTATTGGACTGCAGCCATTATGGCCTGGTTTTCCCCTTCTTTGGGTGGGAACAGCTCAAAGCTGGAGCCCTAGAGACTGTGGAAGCAGGAAGCCCCCCTTGTTGTGGTACAGTGGGGACTAAGGCCCCCAGGCCCTGTTAGCCCTCCTCCTGGGCCAGCCCCTTTCCCCTCCCCTGTGAAAGTCCGCCCACATTCCTCTAGGCCACAGGAAACCCCAGCTGCAGCCCAGACTTCAAACAGCTCCTCCCTCTGGGGCAGGGGGTGTGGGAGGAGAGGCCAGAGGCCAGAGGGCAAAGGTCAGCTTTGTTCCTGCCGGAGGTGGTGAGAGACCTGGGGAAGACAGAGGGGGGTAGGGTCGGGGCCCTTGACAGCCACACTGCGTGTGTGTGAATTCCTGTGTCCATCAGGGTTGTGTGGTTCCCGCTGTGCGCCTGTGTCTGGGGGGTAACTGTGTGTCCTCAGTTTGCTTTTCACTGGCGGACCTGACTTCTGTGTCTGACTGTGAAACAGTACATGATTGTCTGTGGGCGCTCAGCCTGGGATCCCACTGACATGTCTGTAGGTGCCATTGCTTGTATCAATATGTCTGCTTCATAGGCACAGTCAAAGCTGTGTGTCCTTCTGTGAGTGTGACCTGGTATGGTTCTTTGTGTCCAAGAGGGCTGTCCCTCTCCTGCCTCTTCCCCTCCCATCTTTCCTCCCCATTGTCACCCAAGGGTTCCTTCTGAAAAGTGAATCTGGCTGGGCGTGGTGGCTCACGCCTATAATCCCAGCACTTTGGGAGGCTGAGGTGGTCAGATCACTTGAGACCAGGAATTCGAGACAATCCTGGCCAATATGGTGAAGCCCTGTCTCTACTAAACATACAAAAATTAGCTGGGAGTGGTGGCTCTCGCCTGTAGTCCCAGCTACTTGGGAGGCTGAGGCAGAATCACTCGAACTCAGGAGGCAAGGTTGCAGTCAGCCAAGATCGCACCACTGTACTCCAGCCTGGGTGACAGAGTGAGACTCGGTCTCAAAAAAAAAGGTGAATCTGACCCTGCTACTACCCTGCTCAAAACCTTTCAGTCGCTTCCCATTGCCTAAGGCTTAGGATCCCAGCTTGAGTGCATGGCAGAAAAGATGCATGCCTGCCTTGGCCATCTTTATTTTTAGCCACTAACCCCTCTGACATTTCATACTCCCAGCACACCTACCTAATTGTAACTCCCTGAGCAGTCCCATTTCTTGCCTTTGAGCTTACTTAATTCTGTCCAGGATGCCCGTCTGTTGCTTTTCTCTTTACCAAGCAAACTCTTACTCTTGCTTCTGATGAAGCATCACCTCCTCTGAGAAACCTTCCAGACTTCCCCCTGCCCAATTGAGTTAGGACTCTCCCCTGTTCTCCCACATAGCTTTATTGTCATTTTCTGCCTGCATCTGTCCCATTAACACCCATCATCATTAAACTGTGACCTCTTTGAGAGCAGGAACTGTGCGGTATCTCCTGTTCTGCGATGGGAATTTTCTGAGGAGACCTGGTTCTCCCATCCCAGGGGAAAGTTTCTTGCAGTTTTGAATGTAGTACCCAAAGTCACCACTAGAGGGAGTGTGAACATCATTGCAGGACCATCCAGGCTCTGTGTGTGTGTGGGGGTGTGTGTGTGTGGGGGTGTGGGGGTGTGTGTGTGCGTGCGTGCGCGCGCGCCCATTCCCCACAATGAGTCCTGGGTCCCCCAGGTTTCTTCTTCCTTTTTCCCACAGCTCGGGGGCCATACCCCTTGGTCTTCCCCCTCCTACTTCTTGCCTCTGACTCTCCATCCCTATTCTTTCTTGCCTCATCTGTACCGTCAGCCCTCCCATGCCTAATTATTGGCACTTGCCTGGCTTGAGTGGGCCTTACTCTGCCATACCTCTGAGCCTTTGCACATGCTGTTCCCTCTGCTGGAGATGACCTCACCCTGTGGCTGCTTCATCAGGCAGACTTTTATTTCACAGACTCCAAGAAATCCCCTAGACTTGGTTCCCAGACTGACCTTGCCCTTAAGTGTTGTCATTGTTTACTGTTCTGCCTCCTAGACAGGACCAGCCTACAGGAGACATCAGTAGATGTGTATGAAATTAATAAATGACTTAATTCTTTTATCAGTACAATTGTCAGCATGTATGGAGCTACCCCAGAACCCTATGTGCACCAGGCCCTTCTTGGACCTGACTCTGGGTCAATATTACATGTTCCCATGCTGCTCCTTCAAATAAAGAAATGTGACCCAGGGGAACACATGAGACTTTGAGTTCAAATCCTGGCTCTACCATCCGCCTATATGACCTTGAGCCCGTGTTGTAGCCTCTCAGAGTCTTGTTTCCTCTTTTGTAAAATGGGGATAATCACAATTCTGTGCTGCTTTGTGGTGAGGATCAAATTAGACGATGGATGTGAAATACCCAGCATTAGTCAATTAGGTGTCCTCCTCCCCCACGATGAACTTGGAAGTAAAATTGCCCTCTGAGTCTTAAGCCAGTAAAATCCATGCATCGCAGAGGAGAAGAGCCAGGTGGGGGAGTGAATGAGGCGAGAGATGGTTTTGTAAACGACTGAAGAGTTTTGTGAACGGTGCAAACCGCAATCAAGGTGACCCGCCTGTAATCTCAGGGAGGCAGGGCGAGGATGTGATTGAAATTGAGACAGCAGAAGCCTAATCAATTGCATTGTGCTCTATCTGAAGGGAACAGAAGGCTGCACAGAAAACGGGGTGCAAGGGAGAATTCATTTAGCTGTTTCGGAGGGAGAGACAAGGAAGGCACCAGTAGACACAGGGATTCCAGGCTCAGGAGGCTCTGGTCTCTACTGAGGAGCAGTGAGGGGGCTCGGTGAACTCCAGCTGGTTCACTGCCCTGCTGGGCCTTCACTGAAACCAAATGGGCATCCAGGTACCAGGCAGAGCCTTGTAGGGCAAACAAGAATATTATGGTCCCATAAAAAGGCTATAGAGACTGAGAGCACTGATTTTGGAGTCAGAAGACTGAGAGCACTGATTTTGGAGTCAGAAGACTTGGTGTAAGCCCCTGCTCTTCCACTTCTGTCCTGCCGATTCACTTTGCTGTGCCTCAGTCTCCTCATTAGCAATATGAAGATACAATGAACTCCTCCTCCTAGGGATCTGTGAGGATAAAATGGCAGCATGCATGCGCTTAGCAGTATGGCTGGCACAGAGTAAATAATTTGCAAATGGTAGTCACAAAGAGAATTAATATGTATTGAGAATTCTGTTGCTATTTCACAGATGTGGAAACTTAAGCTTGGAGAGGTGAAAAACTTACACAAAATCACACAGCTAGTGAGTGATGGAGGCAGGATTCACACCAGGCACTACAGCTCCAGAGCCATGCTCTTCTCTGCTTATTCCATGGCAGATAGAATCACTGGCCCCTGGCTTATACATCAGGCTTTTGTGAGTTTGGTCAGCCAGAAACTATGGCCCTTGGTAAATCTTGTCCCCTGAGACTTTTTCTGTGGAGCTAAAGCTCCCACCGTCATGACAACCCCTCTGAGCAGCCATTTGGCTTATCTCCATCTTATTGCTCTCATTCAGCAACCTCCAGCACATGGCTGAGCACAGGGAATTCTCAATCTGCATTGATCGCCTTATCTTTCCTTCCTTTAGGTCACCCAGCATGGGAGAATTTCCAGGGAATCTTTCTACCAATAACTAGAGGAAGAAGGATCACACACATACATACACCCCACAGATGCTCTCTTCCCAAAGCCTAGAGGCAATGACGTCTAGTGAAAAGACCGTGGGCTTTGCTGTAAGATCTAGTTTCAAATCATAGCTGTGTTACATACAGCTGTATGCCCTTGGTACATCATGCAACCCCTGAGCCTCAGTTTTCTCATCTACAAGTGGAGCTAATCACAGGGACAGGTTCAGGACTGGATTCAAATGAAAAGATGGCTGTAAATACATCTGACATTCAGAAGACGCCTAATAAATGAGTTATTATTGTTATTACTATTTTCCTCCTCTGCTTAACTATGAACTCCTCAGGGAAGGTCTTTGTGTTCCCAGGGTCCTCCTTAGCAAAGAGTCAATGCTTTGGAGAGTCAACGCTCAGTAATTACTTGCCAATTGCAGCAGTGATTCCAAGGTCCCAGACTCCTTCCCTGTCCATTCCCTTAGTAAGTCAGAGGGTCAACAAACATTTCCTGACAGGAGAGATGGGAATCTTTATTCCCTGCTCCCCTTGTTTCCACACGGAGGCATGTCAGCTTCCAGAGTTTCTCTAAGGGGGAGCAAGAGGGTGGGAAGATTCATCATCATGCAGGTGCACTGCAGGTTGTTCAGCATCCCTGATCACTGCCTGTAGGAGCCAAATAAACCAAACTGCCTCCAAACCTCTCCAAAGCTCCCTTGAGGGCAAAACTCCCCTAGTGAGATCCAGTGGGTTAAACTAACCCCCAGGTCTCTCCTCTCTCCTCCTCTCTCTTCTGTCCTCTTTTGGGGAGGCTGACAGCTACAGAGGGTCCACTGTGGTCTTCTTGCGCCCTGCCAAAGGAGGCCTAAGGTTGTCCCATTGTGCCTCTGATGAATGGGAAATCCGATTAACTCAGATAAAGAATTAGCAAACCTATTGTATACAGTTTGAAGGCCACATCAGTAATGACGGGGACATTTTAACGTATTTTCAGTTGCTTGTCTTCTGTATCTGTCTGACACCTCAACCTAAACTCACGTGTGTGTTTGAAACTCCACACCTTGGATGCCCCATGCTTGGTAGGCATGAGGGCCCTCTCTCACCTGCCTGTAGCCAAATCTGTCCGTTCACCTCCCATTGACCACCCTCCCTCCCAAAGGAAGGTGCAAGGGTATTTCATGGCTTGAGGATTAATACTGTCATTTTACTTAGTTACAGAATCAATAAACCAATGCATACACACTTTTCAGAGAGGTGGGAAGGGCTCAGCAACCCTCTCCCTCAAACCTGGGCCCAGACCCCAGTCCTGGACCACAGCATCCACCCAGCAGGAAAGGGGTCCAGCCAAGTCTTTTCCTGACTTTGTAACTTAGAGACACAAGATAATCGAGGGTAGGAGGGATATTCTTGGCACCTGGACTGGAGTGGGATAAAAGGAGAGCAGGAAGGCAGTGATAGGAGAGAAGTGAGGGGAGGAACATACAGTTTTATAAATAATTAGACAAGGTCTTGAGCACCTTGGGTGGGGGTGGGATGAGAAAGGCTAGAGGCATGTAGGGGCCTAAGTGGGAAAGGAAACAATCGTGCTCGGGGCCAGAGCGGATGAGGGATCAGCTCTGGGCCTCCTTTTGCCCCATCTGTAAAATGAGTGAGTTGCCCTCAGTGGTGTCAGAGCACCTCGCCTCCTCTGGCATGGTAGGACTCTATGGGGTTCTAAGCCAGCCTGGGGACTTTGGAACAAGAGCTCTGGGGATTGGCAAGGACTGGTGGCCACTGCCAGAGAGGTGGTTGATGCCCACGCAGGCTATGTCTGATCCCCGGGCTGGTACTGTGGTTCAGTGGAGGTGAAGTAGTCTTCCAGGAAGGACTGTAAGTACTCAAAGGTAGGCCTCTGCTCTGGGTCCAGACGCCAGGTCTGCTCCATGGCCTCGTATAGGGATGCTGGGCAGCCTGGGGGGCACGGCATGTGGTAGCCCTGCTCCACCTGTTCCAACACTTCCCGTTTACTCATGCCTGAAGGATGGGGCTCCGTCAGTCAAAGGGACAGCCAGGAGGGGGCCCTTTCCCATGAGCATCCCCCACCCCAGCCCCACCCCTGGCGAGACAAACCTGGGTAAGGGACTCGGCCCTTGCTGATGAGTTCAGTGAGCAGGATCCCGAAGGACCACACGTCTGACTTGATGGTGAAGGAGCCAAAGTTGATGGCCTCAGGAGCTGTCCATTTGATGGGGAACTTGGCCCCTGGAGAGGATGGGGGAGCAGGGAAATTTAGTGAGGGGGGTCCCTGGAAACGGCTGGATTAAGAGAATGGGCTCTGGGTGCAGTGGCTCATGTATGTAATCCCAGCACTTTGGGAGGCCAAGGCAGGCGGATCACTTGAGGTCAGGAGTTCGAGACCAGCCTGCCAACATGGTGAAACCCCATCTCTACTAAAAATACAAAAATTAGCTGGGCTTGGTGGGCAGGTGCTTGTAATCCCAGCTACTAGGGAGGCTGAGGCAGGAGAACACCTACTATGTGTCTAGTATAGTGATGGGCACTTTCCAAACATTGCAATAATTCTCATCCTAATAACAGCCAATACTTGGCTAGCCTTTCCTGTGTGCCAGGCACTGTTTTAAGTGATATGGATGCATTAACTCACTTAACTCTCACAAAACCCCATGAGATAGAGACATTTTACAGAGGAGAAAAAGGAGGCACTGAGTAGTTAAGTAACTTGCCCAGATTACACAGTTAGTATGTGGCTGGGATTCGTACCCAGGCATTCTGGCTGCAGAATTCCCACTGTTACACCCTATTGTCTTTGATTTAAGAATTATAGCTGTGCCTGTCACACAGCAGGCGCCTGGTAAACACCTGCTGCTGATTTGCTGTTATCTGCGTATTTTCACTTTTCGGAAGACAAAAGGCAGCTCCCAGAGGTTAGGTGACTTGCCCAAGGCCACATGGCTGGTAAGTGGATGACCTGGGATTTGAGCCCAGAATTGCCTCTCATTCTACATCAGGCTGGAGGTGTCTCGGGCGACCTGGGGTGAGTAAGGGTTCCTGAGTGTGTGGGGCCCCATAGAAGTCCCCTTGTTGCCTGGGGAGCTCTTGGGAGGTGGGGTGAGGCAGGGCACCTTGGCGGGGGTTGTACTCATCGTCCTCGATGAGACGGGCCAGGCCGAAGTCTGCAACCTTGCATGCCAGCCGCTCCCCCACCAGGATGTTGGCTGCCCTCAGGTCGCGGTGGATGTAGTTCATTCGTTCCATGTAGGCCATGCCCTCAGCCACCTGGGGGGCCAAAATGTGGGGAGATGGGAGTTCATGTGGACTCACAGCACCGTGGCCCATGTGAGAATGAGGGACAATTTGAAAAACCCACTTTCCAGAGGGGGAGACTGAGGCCCAGAGAGAGGCAGCACTTAGGCACAGCTGACGCAGTGGGCGGGGCCACAGAATGTGTGAACTGTTAATAGGTGGAAGGTCTGGGAAGTAAAGGCTACCGGCCCAGTTTACCTGGGCTGCCATGTCCACCAACTGGGGCAGCTTCAAATCCTGGCCCTCTGGGTTCTTGAGGAAATCCAGCAAGCTGCCTGGGAAGAGGAAGCCTTAACATCAGCTGCAAGGCCCTACCCCGGGCCCCAGCCCCGCCTCCTCTCGCCTGACCCCGCCCCTCCAGCCCCGCCCACCTGGACCCGCCCCGCACTCAGGACCTCGCGGGTGCCTCAACCCCTCGCTTGTCTCGCCCTGGCCCTGCTGCCAGACACAGACCCTGCCCACATCTCGTTTTTTCTCTTCCTTGGTGCCCCCGACACGACCCTCTCAGACTCCGCCCCAGACCTTCCCTCATCCCGGATTCTGCCTTCGTTAGCCCAAGCCCCACCCCCAACACCGGAGGCACCGCCCCCCCGCCCCAGACCCCTCGTGGTCTCACCCCGCCCGGCTCCCACCCCAGCGCTCCTGTCGTTTTACACACCCAGTCCCTTAGTGGGACTCTGCCCATCGTCCCTCGTCCCTCACAGATCGCGTCCCAGGTCCCACGCCTGGGGACTCCCACCTTCACTTCACCCCGAATCCCGCCCGCCCAGGCTCCGCCTCCTGACCGTTGCACATGAACTCCGTCACGATGTAGATGGGCTCCTCCGACACCACGGCGTACAGCTGCACCAGCTTGTCGTGCCGCAGCAGCTTCATGACCTGCGCCTCCTCCAGGAAGGCCTTCGGGGACATGGTGCCCGGCTTCAGCGTCTTCACCGCCACCTTCGTGCTGCCGTTCCACGTGCCTGCTCGGAGGCTGTGTCGTCAGGACCCTCTCCCCCGAGCCCAGGCCCTCGCCCCGGCCCCCGGGAGCTCCGTACCCAGCCACACATCCCCGAAGCAGCCGGTGCCCAGCCGGCGCTCCAGCGTGATGGAGCTGCGGCTTATCTCCCAGGCGTCCTTGGCCAGGCCCAGCGTCTGCGGCTTCATGATGGTGCAGGGCGCAGTCAGCAGGTAGCACAGCCCGTCATTCACCTCTGGGGGAGGCGTCATGGAGTAGTCACAGGCTGGCCAGGACATCCCCTTCCACTTCTCATCCTACCCCAGCCTGGTGCCAGACCCCAAGATCGGTTATAAGGAACTAGGCCTCAAGTGAGGTTACAGGCCAGGAAGAAAGGCAACCCGGCCCACTGAATAGGGGAACATGTTGGTGCCCAAGGAAGGAGGTGGCACCCAGAGGGAGAGATGATCCCTGTAAGCCTTCTGTAAGGACTAGGGGCCTTCCTATAGGAAGTGGTCTCTAGCTGGGCTTTGAAGGATAAGGTGGGATTCTCACAGGGGGAAATGGGGTTGCGGATTCCAGGCCAAGGTGTGGACAGGAGGCCCATGGTCTTCCATGGCATCATCCTTGGCATAACCAGTCAAGGCAGAAACGGGCATTGACTCCCACCTTCCCTTCACCCCCACAGCCAACTCTCCACCAGGTCAGGCCTATTCTACCTCCTACCCCGCTTCAGAATTGTCTGCTTCCTCTTTACTTCACTGTCACCGATTGAGTCTAGCCTCCATCACCTCTCACCTGGACAATGGCCACTGCCTTCTAATGAACCCCTCATTCTGCCTTGTCCCCTGGCATCCAAGCTCTACCAGCAGGCAAAGTGCTGACCAGCCTCTCTACCTCCCTGCTCAGGGCCCTGTGATGATGGCTCTCTGTCTGCCCACAGGGCAGCCCTGGTGCCTTGGTGGGGCATTCAGATGGCACAAACCCTCCATCAAGTTTCCACAAATTGAGGCCTTGAGGCAAGAAACTGGCCAATGCCTGTCCAGTCATTAGGGCATGCTGCTTGGTCATGGACTGCTTTCCTCCAGAAGCTCACAGAGCTGGATCCTGGGCTGGGAGACCCCATACTTGGGTTCTAGTTTCGGTCTGGGCAATATTGCTTGGTAGACCCTTCTCTTCTCTGGGCCTCAGTCTCCCCATCTGGACAGCGCTTCAGTGGGTTGGTTCAGGGATCTGAGGCGCCTGCCCTCACCCATGTAGTGCTGCACCAGCTCCTGCACTGAGTCGAACTGAACCCTCGTGGTGATGTAGTAGCCACCTGTGTCTAGCTTGCGGATCTTGTAATGCTTCACGTGATCGCCTCTGGTCTGATCCCAGTCCCGGATGGACAGGGAGTAGGCACCTGTGGAGAAGGATCACTTTGGAGCTTCTGTTCTCCTCTCCCCTAATCTGGGAGCTGGGAGAGGCCCGACAGCAGCATCCCTAGGGCCTGGTCCTAGTCTTGGCCCCCTGACCCAACCACCCTACTGCTCCAAGCCCTACCCCAATGGCTGGGGCTCCCAGTGACCTTGGTGCGTGGCACCACCCCTACCTTTGGTGGTCTCACTCTCCCGAACGAGAAAGGCCCCCTGGGGGTTGCCTGACGAGAGCAGCTGCCTCTCTGCATCCTTTCTCCCAATCTTTCCAAAGTACCACCTGTTGGGAAAGGCAGGCAAGAGTCTGGTACGCTGTGCTCAAACCTCACCTCAGCCTCCTGCGCAGTCACCTCGCAAGTCAAGACTCCATGTGAAAGCCGGGCG
>NW_016107402.1:5402255-5422843 GCF_001604975.1 Cebus imitator
AAAAAAAAAAAAAAAAAAAAAAAAAAAAAAAAAAAAAAAAAAAAAAAAAAAAAAAAAAAAAAAAAAAGACTCCATGTGTAAAATGGGGCTGGTACACCGGCTCACAGCCTGGCTGGGAGGATCACAGAGAAGGGGAATGTAAAGTGACTGGCACACAGTAGGTGCCCAGCAAAGGTTAGGGTCTCTTCTTGTTGGGTTTCTCTTGAATTAAAATGGCTACAATCCCAGGCATCAGAGTGCCATGGACCCTCAGTTCATCTCACTGTAGCCCCTCTGTGCACTAATTCTACAGATGAGGAAGTTGAGGCTCAGAGAGGGGAAGTGACCTGTCCACAGGCTGGCTAATGAGCTCTATCTAAAATCCTCTGCCACTCACCCTAGTGCCTTTTTCACCACTCCAGTCATTAAATCACTCAGATCCTTCCCCCACACCCGCCTCCAAACCCTTTCCTCCTTTGGCCTCCAGAGCAACACGGTCTCCTGCCTCTCTTCTCTCTGGCTGCTCCTGTCCCAGCTGCTGCTCTTCCTGCACTCTCTTAGACTTATATGTTGTCCTATGTCTAAACTTCAACCTCAGGCCTCAATCACTCCTCTCCCTTGGGGATTCTTTCTGGATTGGCCTGTAGCAACTGTGTAGGTACACTGGGGGAGCTGAAGTGACCACAGGTGCCATAGAAGACTCAGCTGATCACGAAACTGACCTGTGGCTATCTTGGGTTGAATTAAAGGAGGCTTGAGTTTTCCTTTTTCTTTTCTTTTTATTTATTTATTTTTGAGACAGAGTCTCGCTTTGTCACCGGGGATGGAGTGCAGTGGCACAATCTCGGCTCACTGCAACCTCCCCTTCCTGGGTTCAAGTGATTCTCCTGCCTCAGCCTCCTAAGTAGCTGGGACTACAGGCATGTGCCATCATGCCCAACTAATTTTTGCATTTTTAGTAGAGATGGGGTTTCACCACGCTGGCCAGGATGGTCTGGATCTCTTGACCTCATGATCCGCCCGCCTCAGCCTCCCAAAGTGCCAGGATTACAGGCATGAGCCACCTCGCCTGGCCGAGCCTCATGTTTTCCAATCAAGGGCAGTGGAAGTCTCAGTGGACCCTGGGAATGTCAGTTCACCCCTGGGTACTAGACACAGTTCAGGAGACAGTGCAAGGCACTGGCAAGTGGTGTGCCCAGGAGGGCAGGCAGGAGGGGGGTGGAGGAACTGTTGAAGGACAGTGTAGACAGGACACATTGTCAAGTTTTTTCAAAGCTCTGCCCACTCCCACACATATGACATTGCTACTTCCTTAATAATCAATATAATAATAACAGCACATATTTCGTGTTAGGCTCTGCCTTAATACATGCATGTATTCACTTAATTCTCCTAACAACGTCGTGAGATAGCTACTATTATTCACCCCCGTTAGACAGTCTAGGCTTCAGTTGCTAGAACAGGAACCTAGGCTGTCTGCTCTTGGGCCTGTGCTCTTAAACACACTACCCTTAACCACAGCACTGCACTGAGCACCTCTCAGCACGTGGTGACACTGGCTCTAAGACGTGGACACAAGCATGAAGCCCTCCACAAACCCCCTGTCCTCTGCATCATTGTCCCTCCTCTCCCTCATGCTTCCTGCCACTCCCCAGACTTGGGCCTCACCCCACCTGAGCTCTGAAGCTCGCCCACTCACTTCTGCTCAGTGATACCCACCCCTTGCCAGCAGCCTCCACCTGCAGCCTCTCCATTCCAACAACCTCCAAACATGCCCACATTTCTCCCTTCCCCAAAGGAAACTATTCTAAGTTCCATCTTGCCATCAACATTCTGCTGCAACTTCTCGCCTTCCCTTCACTTGAAAAAGCGCTTCACACTTGGGTCTCCACTTCCTCACCTCCCACTCCCTCCCAAGCTCTGCTGTCTGGCCTCCGCCTCCCACTCTCACACAGGGAAATCTCTCACCAAGGTCACCCCCACTGCCAAATCCTGTAGCAGCCTCTGACACGCCCTCTCTTGTTTCCTGAAGGTTCTCCGCTCTCCCAGCTGCTCTGACTTGGCCTGGCCTGGATTTCCTCACTTCTCCAGAGGCTCCTTCTTCTTCGAGGGCAGCTTTCCCCAAAGTGGGGTCCTAGGGACAATCTTTTTCACTCTTCGCTCTCTTCCTGAACCCTCTCAGATAGCTTTTTTTAAACAATTTTTTAAATTAAAAAAATTTTTTTTGAGATGGAGTCTCACTCTGTGCCCAGGCGGGAGTGCAGTGGTGTAATCTTGGCTCACTGCAACCTCCACCTCCTGGTTCAAGTGATTCTCCTGCCTCAGCCTTCCGAGTAGCTGTGACTACGGTGCCCGCCACCATACCTGGCTAATTTTTGTATTTTTGGTAGAGATGGGGTTTCACCATTTTGGCCAGGCTGGTCTTGAACTCCTGACCTCAGGTGATCCAACCACCTCAGCCTCCCAAAGTGCTGGGATTACAGGGATGCGTCCCCGTACCTGCCCCCTCCTATACAGCTTTAATGATTATCTTTACTCTCATAAGTCCCAAATTTCTGCCCTAACCCATTGTGCCCTCTGCAAGGGCCACAGAAAACAAACTGAGGAGTCTTAGTGCCAATTTGGAAAAGGTGCCCCTTCCTCTAGGCTGATTCAGGGGCATGGATTGGCATGGGCTGGTTGCCTGCCATACAAAGCACAACCTAATCGAATTGCTGGCAGCCTTCTTCACCTGGATGTTCCTCTCCATAAACCATAATCCGGCAAGTACCCCCCAGAACCCATGAACCTATACCTGCTCCTGTGTTCCCCACCTTAGCAAATGGCACCATCATCCACCCAGCTCCTTAAGGAGACTGAGTCACCCTCAATTCCTTTCACTCCCCATCACCCAAATCAGTCACTGAGTCCTAGATTCTCACTCTGCAAAGTCTTTTCAATCCCTTCTTTTCTCATATATGTATGACATTTGTGAGGATAGATTTTTAAAAGCTTTTATGAGCCTCTGTTTCCTCATCTGTAAAATGGGGACAAAAATTATATCAAAGGGTCAGATGTGGTGGCTCATGCCTGTAATCCTAGCACTTCCAGAGGCTAAGCAGGAAGATCACTTGAGGTCAGAAGTTTGAGACCAGCCTGGCCAACATGGCGAAACCCTGTCTCTACTAAAATTACAAAAATTAGCTGGGTGTGGTGGCATGTATCTGTAGTCCCAGATACTTGGGAGGCTGAGGCAGGAGAATTGCTTGAACTCAGGAGCTGGAGGTTGCAGTGAGCCAAGATCGCACCACTGCCCTCCAGCCTGGACAACAGAGCGAGACTGTTTTTTTTAAATATGGGGTTTCACCATGTTGGTCAGGCTGGTCTTGAACTCCCGACCTCAGGTGATCCGCCTGCCTTGGCCTCCAAAGTGCTTGGATTACAGGCGTGGGCCATCACGCCCGGCCCTGAGACTCTGTTTAAAAATAATAATATTGGCCGGGCGCGGTGGCTCAAGCCTGTAATCCCAGCACTGTGGGAGGCCGAGGCGGGTGGATCACGAGGTCAAGAGATCGAGACCATACTGGTCAACATGGTGAAACCCCGTCTCTACTAAAAATACAAAAAATTAGCTGGGCATGGTGGCGTGTGCCTGTAATCCCAGCTACTCAGGAGGCTGAGGCAGGAGAATTGCCTGAACCCGGGGGGCGGAGGTTGCGGTGAGCCGAGATCGCGCCACTGCACTCCAGCCTGGGTAACATGAGTGAAACTCCGTCTCAAAAAAAAAAAAAAAAAATAATAATAATAATAATAATAATATCAAGCCCAGGCATAGTGACTCATGCCTATAATCCCAGCGCTTTGGGAGGCCAAGGTGGGAGGATGGCTTGAGCTCAGGAGTTTGAGACCGGCCTGAGCAACATAGCAAAATTCGGTTTCTATAAAAAATATAAAAATTAGCCAGGCATGGTGGCACATATCAGTAGTCCCAGCTACTCAGGAGGCTGAGAAGGGAGGCTCAGAAATTTGAGGCTGTAGTGAGCTAAAGTCATGTCACTGTACCCCAGCTTGGGCAACAGAGCATTACCCTGTCTCTTAAAAAACTAATAATATCAAGAGTGCTATTGTGAGAATTAAATAAACCAAGGCAGGTAAATACCTGCTGTAGTATCTCAAGTATATAAAGGTATTCGATGAATAATAAATTATTGACTCTTGGGCCAGGCCCCGGTGGCTCATGCCTGTAATCCTAGCACTTTGAGAGGCCAAGGTGGATGGATCGCCTGAGCTCAGGAGTTCAAGACCGGCCTCGGCAATATGGTGAAACCCCCTCTCTACTAAAAACACAAAAATTAGCTGGGCATGGAGAGAGAATCATCTGAGCCAGAGAGATCAAGACTGCAGTGAGCTGTGATTGTGCCACTCTACTACACTCTACCCTGGGTGACAGTGAGACCCAGTCTCAAGGAAAAAAAAAAAGGAAGGAAGGAAGGAAGAGAGAGAGAGAGCTGGGGGGAGGGAGGAAGGGAGGGAAGGAAGGAAGAAATAAAATAAAAACCCCTGCCTCCTTAATAGAATTAATTGCTGGTAATGCTGCCTTGTACTTGTTCAGCACTTAACAATTTTTTTTTTTTTGAGACGGAGTCTTGCTCTGTCCCCCAGGCTGGAGTGCAGTGGTATGATCTCGGCTCACTGCAACCTCTGCCTCCCAGGTTCAAGCGATTCTCCTGCCTCAGCCTCTCAAGTAGCTGGGACTACAGGTGTGTGCCACCACGCCTGGCTAATTTTTGTATTTTTAGTACAGACGGGGTTTCACCATATTGGCCAGGCTGGTCTTCAATTCCTGACCTCGTGATCCGCCCGCCTCGGCCTCCCAAAGTGCTGGGCTTACAGGCAGAAGCCGCCGTGCCTGGCCAGCACTTTACAATTTTTTAAAGTTCATACACTGTTGTTTTTACTGAGAGGTAATATGTGTAATGCTTAGCAAATGCAGCCCAGCTATCTGGGCTCATACACCAGCTCCACCACTCACTAGCCATGTGAACTTGCACAGGACACTTACTTTCTCTGTGTCTCAATGTCCTCATTTGTAAAATAGGATAATAATAGTTTCTAACCCTGTTACTACACAGACAGTACTTTGAATACTGCCCAGAACACAGTACATGCTATATAAGTGTTACCTACTATCATCGTTATCATTACTATCTTCTTTTGTTCTCACAAAGACCTTACAAAATTATTAGATAAGGAGACAGGCTCAGAGTGGAGCAGTGACTTGTCCAAGAGGTGGTCGTGGAGTCTGGACTCCAGGGTCCTGCCCATAGGGCTGGTCTTGCCCTGATCCCCACTTACTCTTCAGCCTGGATGGAGTCAACAGGGGCCACATAGTTGCTGGGAATGTAGCCAGTTCGTCCGGAGCTGAGGGACCGAGCCTCCCACCAGTCACCTTCACTGTAGGCACAGAACAGGGCTGGTCAGCAGCACCCCCAGTCCCCGAGGCACCCTGGGGCCAGGCGGAGCCACACCGATCTGCAGAGATGGGTCCCGCCAACCCCTCATCTTGGACACCCCCACCACTGGGGCTTTTTGTCTGCTCTGCCCCAGACACTGCAGCTGCCCTGGGAGGGATTTTCCCTGCAGAAGGAATACGTTCAGGGGTATTTGGGGCTCCTAGCTCCTTTCTCGGGCTCTTCAGCTGGGCTGGGCTGGGGGTTGGGAATACAGTGGACAGCTGACTAGGTCACTGAAAATGGCTACAGGTTTCCCATTCAGTGACCCACTGAAAATGGCTGTAGACTTACTTCTGGATATAATCTAGGCTTCTCAATGTGGCTTAAAGAGCCTGGGTGGCTCATGCCTGTAATCCCAGCACTCTGGGAGGCTGAGGCAGGTCAGGAATTTGAGACCAGCCTGGCCAACATGGTGAAACCCTGTCTTTACTAAAAATACAAAAAATAAGCCAGGCATGGCAGCTCCTGCCTATAGTCCCAGGATCACTTGAACTGGGAGGAGGGGGTTGCAGTGAGCTGAGCTGAGATTGCACCACTGCACTCAGCCTGGGAGACAGAGCAAAACTCCAGCTCAAAAAAAAAAAAAAGCCTGGCAGAATCTGCCCCTGCCTACCTCTCTAGCCTCTGTTCATTCCCATTCTGCATCCCATATTTTGTCAACCACCTAAAGGGAACCACTTGGTGGTTTTCAGAAGTCATCATTTATTTTCATTCTCTCTCGATTTCTTCCTCTTTTCTCACCTCTTCCTTCATTGTCTATTCATTTTTACTATATGTATCATTATTTTTTGAGATGGAGTCTCACTCCATTGCCCAGGCTGCAGTGTAGTGGCGAGATCTCAGCTCACTGCAACCTCCACCTTCCAGGTTCAAGTGATTCTCCTGCCTCAGCCTCCCGAGTAGCTGGGATTACAGGCACACACCACCACGTAAGCCACAAAGCGTGAGCCACTGCACCTGGCTCACTATTCATTTTTATAGTCTCAGCTTAAAAATCACCTCCTCCAGGAAGCCTGCCCTGTTCAGTACTATTCTGGGGACCATGTTTGGTGTTCTTTCTCTGCTCATAGTTTCTCATGCTCCCCCACACAATAGCAGTCACCCAGGGTTTTTATTGTTATGTATATGTGTTCCCAACTAGGCTGGAGCATTCTGAGGTTAGGGACCAGGTGGGATTCCTGTTTGGGTCCTGCTCCCACCCTAGGCACTGTTCTGACTAGGTGGCCTGGTCACTTACGTATTGTTCAGGATGTGGAACTTCTCTCCCTTGGTGAAGGTGAGGTCCTTCTCAGTTCGAGCCTCATAGTCATATAGGGCAATGAACAGGGTCACCCCAATCCCTGCAAAGTCAGGGCTACTCAGCAGGGTAGGGCATGGGGCAAAAGCACCAAGGGGTCTGCACCCTCAGATTCCCGTTCCCCAGCCAGGCGCTGCACCTCCCCACTGCTTCAGTGCCCCGATCCCCAAAGGCCTTTGGAGTCCAAGGAATTCCTGATTTGGTCTCTGCAGCTCAGGACACACAGCTTCAAGCCCATTCCTCCCACCATGGAGGGTCCCCATGTTGCCCAGTCCTCCTCTTCCCCACCAAGACTTCCCATCTGGGATCCCAGTGGCAACTAAGAGGGCAAGAAGTTTCTCTTTGTCACTTGCATCTGTCACCCGGGTCCTGCCCCTCTCAGCCTGGGAGCAGAGCTATACAGACGCCCTCAGCCTGTGTGATCTTGCAAGTGGGGTTGTATCTGCCACATCCTACTGGAGGTTCCTAAGGGCAATTCCGCGTCTCCTCTTCTTCCCTCGGTTTCTCCCAGGATCCAGGCAGTACCTGCCTCCAGCCCCCTGGACTCACCTGACACGCCCCTGAAGGTGCCACTATCAAGGAAGGCAGGGTTGGTGACCTGAGGGGAGAAGTTGCTGTAGTTGGGGATGTGGGCAAAGGAGGATGTGGGCCGGGCCTTAGTGGGGTCAGGCCCATAGTGGTCTGCTGCCCCGTAGCTCCTGAAGTCCCCTTCCAGGCCAGCATCCTCCTTGGCAGTGGCCGTCGGCTCCAATTTCTTGCAGAACACACAGCCCATTCCAAGTTCCTGATACAGAATGAGGCATGCCTCGCTCAGAGGCCCCTGCCAGGTGCACCACCCTGTGCACACATGTGCATGCACACGCTCATACACTCATACAGACACGTGGCTTTCCTTCTTGGGCCTAGATTGGGGCCCTCCCTGTAAGGGATGAAGGAGGAGTTGGGCCACCTACAGTACGATTGAGTCTGCCCCGAAGTATGCGCCCCCTCAGTGCTTCTCTTCCCATTAGTTCATGTCTATATCTCTAGGGCTGGCGCTCTACATTAGGATATTGCTGTGCTTATTTATATATTTCTGTCTCCTATTGCTTTCTTTCTTTCTTTCTTTTTTTTTTTTTTGAGACAAGGTCTCACTCTATTGCCCAGGCTGGAGTGCAGTGGCACTCTCATAGCTCGCTGCAGGCTGGATCCCCTGGGCTGGAGTGTTCCTCTGGCCTCAGCCTCCCCAGAAGCTAGGACTACAGGCACATGCCACCACCCCTGGCTAATTTGTTTGATTTTTAGTAGAGACAAGATTTTGCTATATTGCTCAGATTGGGTCCTGCTGCTTTGTTTGATATGTTGTGTTTCTGTGACTCTTTCAGTGTGCTTGTACATGTGTGTCTTTGTATGTCTCTAAGTATGGGTGAGTTTGCCTGTGTGGGTATGTGTGTGTGTGCAGTTCTTTGTGGATGTCTGTGTGTCTGTGTGTGAAGGTTTGTGTGTATATGCGAGTGGGTAAAAGTCTCTGTGCATGTGTTTGGCTGCATGTGTGTATGTCTGTAAGACCATGTTCGTGTGTACGTGTTTCTGTGCGAGTGTGTGTGTGCCTGTCTGTGTGAGTGGGTGTCTTTGTGTCTGTCTATGAATGTGCATGTAGCTCTGTGTGGGAGCAGCATGCCTGCCTCTGAGTGTGTGTATCCCTGTGTGTGTGTCTATCTGCGCATGTTTGTGTGTGAGTGTGTGTGAGGCTGTGTGTCTGCACCTGGAGAGTCCCTGCAGAGGGGGATCAAGGCCATTTCCTGTTGTGGGTCCAGCCTCCAGCCTCTCAAGCTGCCTCATTCTGGCTCCCCCATTCGTTACCTAGCAACAGGGTCCTTGTAGGAGGAGGGGGCTCTGAGGAGTTGTGGGGTTCAGGAAGGCCACCCCCACCCTGTTTCCTGACCCTGAAAGCCCTCAGTCCACCCCACTCACCCCTTAGGCCCCTACTCCTGGGTCAGTGGGGCTGCAACATGATCCTTGGGAGGGGCCAGAGACCTGAGGGCGAGACAGAAGGACAAGGAAGATGAAGGCTCTGCCAGTGTTCCTGTGCAGCTGCCCAGCTCCTGCCCTCCTCAGGAAGCCAGAAGGCCTGGGCTCTGCCCCAGCATGACTTCTGCCTTCACTTTCCTTCCTGTCACCCCTGGCACACTTACACAACCACCGTCCCATAGGGCACACCACCCATGCCAGCTCTCTCTCACACACTCACACTCACCTGACACACCAGCACAGTCATGCAGCAACACTCACAGCATGTATTTGCATGAGTGTGCCTGCCAACACCATCATACGCCAATACGGGCTCTAACAAGCCCAAGCTCACAATAGCACACACATATACACACGCACGCACACGCACACACATGCACATATACATGTGGTGCCTGCCAGGTCAACAGATGAACACACTTGGACATGCATAATTTTGTACATTATACTCATCTCTTTAACAGGATTTCTATCAAGCCATGCTCAGCTCCCTCACAGTCCGCAGTCACCTTCTCCCAAAAACCAGTTCTTCCTCTGAAGCTGCCTGTGCTCCCAGCCACCCTAGGGTTCCATGTGGTGGCCGAGTGACAGTGGGTACCTGCCTCTGGAGCTCTCCTCCTATCCCCATACCAAGAAAAGGCCCAGGTCAGCAGCAGGGGCCACCAGAGTCCCTTGGGAAGCCCCACAATGAGCCATGCCTTTTCTGGCAGCTGTATCCTCTGAGCGACAAGGCAGGAGGTCATTGAGCAAGGGTCCCCCACATCCTGCCAGAAACTCTGCCATTGCAACACTCAGAGAGGAACTGACTGGCGAGATGGCGTGGTTTCCTAAGACATGACAAGAATGGAGAGTTGCAGGGTGGGGCCAACGCAGTGAACCCTGATTTACCCTAGAGGGGCCCTCAGCTTCTCTCTCTCAACCCCCAGTCCACTTACCCTTACAGATACCCTCTTCCTCTTCTCTCTGGGTCCTGTCCTTCCTACCTAGCACCACTTACCTCTTCCAGGAAGTATTCCTGGATCCACCAGGTCCAGTTGCCTGGCTGATGGTTCCGTCACATCAATGCTTTGGTCTCCACCCTACCCCCACCTGCCCCCTCACCCTTTGCTGTAAGTGTGCTCTCATGTGTGTGTTGGGTGGGGGTGGGGGCATGACACCCACGTGGTGAACTGTGGGGCGGGCTGTGGTGAGAAGCCTGCCCTAAAATAGCCCCTGTTCACTGGACCCTGCCTGAGACCTCTGCCCTGGGACCCCTCCCTGGGATGAAACCACTGTGTCCAAAAGGCCCCAAGATGCTACAGGGCTAGTTAGAGCCAGGGCAGAAAACAGAAGGGGAGGACTCGAGGCCAGCCAGAGCCCAGAGGGAGGGATTTCAGGAACTGGTGACAGGAGAGATGGGGCTGATACAAAAACAAGGGTGAGGCCAGGCACAGCGGCTTACACCTGCTATCCTAGGACTTTGGGAGGCCGAGGCAGGAGGGTTGCTTGAGCCTAGGAGCTTGAGATCAACCTGAGCAACATGGGGAGACCCCATCTCTACAAAAAAAATTTTTTTTTCTTAATTAGCTGGTCCTGATGGCACCCACCTGTAGTTCCAGGTACTAGGGAGGTTGAGGTAGGAGGATTGCTCAAGCCTAGGACTTTGAGGCTGTGGGAGCTGTGATTGCACAGCTGCACCCCAGCCTGGGAGACAGGATAAGACCCTGTCTCTATTTTAAAAAGAAAACCGAAAAACCAAGGGTGAGAATGAAGCCTTCTCACAGGAAGACACACACACACCTCAAATGGTGCACAGTGCTGGTACCCAGATCCGAACAGCCCTTGGGACCCCTCAGACAGCGCGTCACCCTGCTGCCTCACGTGCAGGAGCCAGGCTCCTCTGCATAGACTCTTAGCACACACATCTTTAAGAGTACACACATCCCATATACACACACCTCCAGCCTGCATCCATCTGCACATAGATGCCCATGCACATGCACTCTTGCGTGCGTTCATGCACACACACACACACACACACACACACCCTCTCTATACAAGAATAGCAAATACAGAATTTATAGCATTTACTATGTGCTGGCCACTGCATTAAGCATTTTGTCTATATTATCTCATTTTATCCACATGACTATATGATTTAAGTATTGTTATTATTATTGGTTTTATTTATTTATTTTGAGACAGAGTTCCGCTCTTGTCACCCAGGCTGGAGTACAGCGGCATGATCTTGACTCACTGCAACCTCTGCCTCTCAGGTTCAAGCCATTCTCCTACCTCAGCCTCGTGAGTAGCTGGGATTACAGGCACCCACCACTACGTCTGACTAATTTCTGTATTTTTGGTAGAGATGAATTTTTACCATGTTGGCCAGGCTGGTTTTGAACTCCTGAACTCAGATGATCCACCTGCCTCGGCCTCCCAAAGTGTTGGGATTACAGGTGCCTGGCCTAAGTATTATTGCTATTGGTGAGGCAACTGAGGCACAGAGAGGTTTGGAAACTTGCCCAGAGTTGGCCAAGCACAGTGGCTCATACCTGTAATCCCAGAACTTTGGGAGGCCAAGGCAAGAGGATTGCCAGGAATTTGAGCCCAGCCTGGGCAATATGGCAAAATCCCATCTCTATAAAAAATACAAAAATTGGCCAGGCACAGTGGCTTTCACCTGTCACTGAACTCCAGCCTGGGTAACAGTGAGGCTCTGTCTGAAAAAAAAAATTAGCTGGGCATGGTGGCACATGCCTCAGTCAGGAGGCTGAGGCAGGAGGACCACTTAAGCCCAGGAGGTAAAGACTACAGTGAGCTGTGATCGTGCCACTGCACTCCAGCCAGTGTAACAGAAAAAACATTTCTTTTTCTGTCTCAAAAAAGGAAAGAAAAGGAGAGAAGAGAAAAGAAAAGAAAAACCTGCCCAAGGCCACAGACATGTTGTATCCCGGTGTTTGGCTCCAGAATCTGAGCTTTCAAGCACTTCTCTCCATTGCCTGTCACAAATACAGACAGCTGCAGCCATTCCTGCTAGCATGCACAAATGCAGACACCCCCGCACCGTCCCCCCACCGCCATGTAGGGAAACACACACACACACAGATATACACAGCCCTCCCCGAGACACAGACCCACATAGAACTCTCCTTTATAGAACACAAACTTAGGCAAGCTCTCATATTCACACACAGATACAATGTTGCCACTTCCAGTAATAACCTAGTATATATTGTCACAACATATCTATATCAGCCCAAGGGGATCCCTGAATTCTGCATGCCCACCATGGCGGAAGGGAGAGACTCTCAGCTTCTGAGAAGGAGGCTGAAAGCTCTGTGGGCTCAGGAAGAGCCCTGGTAGGGCTGACAGTGTGGTCAGCAGGCAGAGGTAGGCAGCTCTCGGGTCTTAATTGCTACCAGACTCCATGCAGACCAAAGCCCTGGCCAGGCCTAGCTCTCTGGGGACCAGTATGCTGAGGGGTCAGGGGATGTAGGGCACAGGGTATGGCATCTGCATGGCCCAAGGCAGTGAGGGACCACACTGCACGTAGCCATGTTCGTGCTGTATTGTCAGAGGAAGAAAAGAGATGGGGAAAGACAGAAAAAGAAGAGGCAGGGGGAGACAGAGAGAGAGACAGAGTTTGAGAGATACAGAGAGATAAAGAGAAAGAGCCAGAGACAGCCAGAAAGAAAGAGAGACAGAAGGAAAAGACAGAGACAGAAACACAGTGTAGTGTGCTGGTAAACTGACTCTCAAAAAAACCAAAAGCCCTGATTTGTCGCGTTTTCTGATTTCCACGGCGTGAATATTCCCACCATGAGAGGCACAGAATCAACTCCCCTGCGCCAGTAACTCGCCGGCTCCAGCACACACTGCCAGAAAGAAACAGAGACAAAGACACAGAGGCAGAAATGAGAATTAAGGAGAAAGAGTAACCGAGAGACCGAAAGAGACAGAAACGGAGAGAGGCAGAGATGAAGAGCAAGAGAGAGAGCTAAAGAGACAAGGAGGGAAAAAGATGGAGGGAGAGCAGATTGGGTTCTCTGTGCTCAGGCATCTGCATGAAAATAGCCCTAGGACTCTTCATCCTCCCCTTGCTCTGATCCCTATGTGGCACCAATTCTTTGGAGAGAAATTTGACTTCCTAGAAATCTGGGTGGCAGTAAAAATGTGCTAATTTCTTCAAGAGTTATACAGTGACTAGCATCTTGCCAAGCAGTTCTCAGGCATGACCTCATTTGGTGAACCTATGAGGTGGGTTTATTACTACCCTTATTTTACAGATGAAGAAACTGAGGCACAGAGATGTCAAGTAACTTGCCCAAGATTACATTGTGAGTAAAGGATATTAAAATGCAATGCTGAGCAATTTGTTGCCAAAAACCACTGTAAGCTCTGGTCCATTCTGCAGTCCTAGTAGAAGCAATAATGCAAGCTTGTCCAACCCATGGCCCGCGGGCCATATGTGGCCCAGGATGGCTTTGAGTGCTGCCCAACATAAATTTGTAAACTTTCCTAAAGCATTATGAGATTTTTTTTATGGCTCAGTGTGGTGGCTCATGCCTGTAATTCCAGCACTTTGGGAGGCCAAGGCAGGCAGATTGCAAGGTCAGGAGTTCGAGACCAGCCTGACCAACATGGTGAAACCCCATCTGTACTAAAATACGAAAATTAGCCAGGCGTGGTGGTGCACCCCTGTAATCCCAGCTACTTGGGAGGCCGAGGCAGAAGAATCGCTTGAACCCAGGAAGCGGAGGTTGCAGTGAGCCGAGATCGCACCAGTGCACTCCAGCCTGGCAACAGAGCAGGACTCCATCTCAACAACAATAAAAAATCATGAGTTTTTTTTTTTTTTGCAAATTTTTAAAGCTCATCAGCTATCATTAGTGTTAGAGTATTTTATGTGTGGCTCAAGACAATTCTTCCTCCAATGTGGCCCAGGGAAGCCAAAAGATTGGACACCCCTGTAATAACATGTCTCCTCAGGAGCACCTAGTGTTCTGAGTCCTGTGTCTCATGCTCTAAATCCCTGATACCGCGGGCAGGGCGCTGGGGGTGGGGAAAGAGAGAGAGCGCTATCTCTGTCCAGATTTGCTCAGGCAGTCACTGAATCTGAAGCCAGGTCTCTGTTTTCTCGGCATTGAACTTTGCTGCCTGCTAACACCAGAAAGGGGGTAGCTCAGAGAGTGGCCAAATCGTCATTCTGGGCTCTGTAAGGACTTAGGTCTGTTTATGAATATGTCTCTTGAACATCTGGTTGACAGGAGTTGGCTCTGAGATTCCCATCATGGTCAAAATCAGGTTACAGGCATCAAACTGAGGTCCAATCTGGACCACAGTGCTCCCCACTTCAGCATCTGCCCTGTGGCTCTCCCCAGCTCCATTCTTCAGTAGCCTTGTGACCTTGGATCTTTGACAGAAGCCTCTGAGTCTCAGTTGTTGCATCTGTACCTTCTGAGCAGTTGTTGTGAGGGCTTTGTGACATGTGGCTCTTGCTAAATGTGCGGTGGCTGTGTGTGACTGAGAACCACAAGGACAAAACCAGAATGGCCCCCAGGTACCATTTACCACTGCACCCTCCCTTTTGCATAGGGGGAAGTTACTTTCCCAAGATCACACAGCCAGATAGGGGCTTCAAAGTCAGGACTATTAATTCAAGTCCAGAGTTCTGTTCCCTACAACATGGCTGTGTTCTCCAAAGCCTGAGCAGGAGAGCATGCTGTTCCTAACTAGTGAATGTCATATTTCCTGTCAAACACACCAACCCTGTCATATGGCAGCTGGTCACCCAGCAGGGAGGGACCCTGCCCCCCACCCATCCCTACTGCTGGACATAGCAACCCCAGGTCCACCCACTCTTTTTTGAGGCCCACACTACCCAAAGCTATGCCAGTCCTCCCCCCTCAACCCCCACCAAGTATCTGTGCGATCTAGAGGCAGATTTAGGCTCGAATTCTAGCCTCCCTGACAACTAGCTTAAGGCACTGGGCAAGTCAGTTCATCTCTCTGAGCGGCAGCATCTTTGCCTATAAAATAAGAATGCAAATGTCCACTTCCTGAGGTTGCTTCTCAGCATGAAATGCAGTCACACCCCTGAAAGCATCAGACATACAGTGAGTGCCCAGTGAACTTTCATTTCCCTCCTTTCCCTGGCAGGAGGTCCTCCAGGGCAGCGACAGTGTGGAACCAGAGGGTACAGGACTGGGCAGGGCTGAGAAGAAAGAGAAGTTCCCAGGGCGAGGTGAGAAGGTTGAGCTGGCCCAGCTGCCTGGGGGATTTCACCAAAAGGGAACTGGGACTTTGGGCAGTGGCAGGAAACCACCATCCTGCAAGAGTTCCGGCTTCTCCTCTGGGCTCCGGGCTGGCCTGGGGCAGGCCAGGGCTGGAGGGGCAGGGAGCAAGGCTGAGGTCTACAGGTAACACCCATCCCACTATGCCGTATCTTTCACTAGGACTGGGCTTCCATCCCTCTCCCCCAGTCCTCTCACTGAGATCCTTCACCCAGCTGAACCCCAGTGCCTTTGCTGAAACCCCATCTCTCATGCTGAGGCCCCCACCGCTCATTAATGCCATTTCTTTTTTTTTTTTTTTTTTTTTTGAGACAGAGTCTCGTTCTGTTGCCCAGGCTGGAGTGCAATGGTGCAATCTTGGCTCACTGCAACCTCTGCCTCCTGGGTTCAAGCAGTTCTCCTGTCTCAGCCTCCTGAATAGCTGGGATTACAGGTGCCCACCACAACACCTGGCTAATTTTTTGTATTTTTAGTAGAGACAGGGTTTCATCATGTTGGCTAGGCTGGTCTTGAACTTCTGACCTCAGGTGATCCACCCACCTCAGCCTCCTAAAGTGCTGGGATTACAGGTGTGAGCCACGGTGCCTGGCCTTCATTAAACCCTTTCATCTCACACCGTCCTTTCTTGAGGCCTTGAAACTGCCTCCTAAAGAAGGCATGCCCACCCCAACCCTGTCCGACTCTACCACCACCCTGGTGAGGCCAGGTGTGTGTAGGGGCTGCCGGGGGTGGCCTTTACCCTCCATGTGGTCCTGAGGCCATCAGCAGTTTTCTCCACTTCTTGTGGGTAAAAGTGGTTTTCCACTTGTTGCTGAAAACCACCCACCAGCCTCTAAAACATGAGTCTTTAGGTCCCATCTGGCCTGGGACTCAGGATATTCAGGAGATGGGAGCCATGAGGGGTCCAGGGGCAGCCAGGGGATGAGTCTAGATTTCACAGTGTGGCCAGACAGAAAGCTCCCTCCACAGCCCCTCAGGGGAGGAGGGCGGTGAGGGGGACATCCTGCCTTTTCCCACCTTAGGCCAGCCCAGTCTGCTCTGTGTGGGAAGAGCCCTGGCCCCTACCCCAGCTCTGGGGTCCCCCTACCTTGCCTCCTCGGGTCTGGCCACTTCCTTTACTGCATCAGCCCCAGGTGGCTGCCGGGAACACCCAAACATCCACTCATATGCTCAAGGGTTCATGATCATTCACTCAGAGCCCAAAACATACAAACACTCACACCCTTACTGGAGGAGGGTGTGAGAGCACCTCCTCACCAGAGCAGGAAGTAGTCATGAAGCCCGTGAACCCCATGCCCCCCTCCTTGGAAGATACATGAAACTTGGTAGGGATGAGGTAAGGACTCAGGCCTCAGCTCAGGCTACATCAGGCAAGATGTCCTGGACTTCTGGTCCCTACTGTTGGCCCTGCAGGTTGCCGACTCCCAAACCTCCATCTTCCCATCTGTGAAGTGGGAACAGGGTCCAGCTCTCCCATCATCACCATAGTTGGAAGGATGCTGAGGGCGTGAGGGTCCCTGATGCACACCTAAGGGGCGGCCACCTGGGTGCGGCACCACAGAGGGTGCCAGACAGATTTCAGCTTGCTGACCTCCTCATGATGGGCCCTCATCAGAGTCACGGACTATTTATAATAAATAATTTTTAATATGTATTTATTAATTATTAAAAAATAGTTGCCGACTGTGTTTGGGTCCCTGGAGGCCCTGTCAGTGAGAGCTGGGCAGTCTGGTCCCCCTCCATGCTTTTGGTTGCCGTTGTTTTATTTCGTGAGACAGAGTATCACTGTCAGCCAGGCTGGAGTGCAGTGCTGCGATCTTGGCCCACTGCAACCTCTGCCTTCCGGAGTTCAAGCGATTCTCCTGCCTCAGTCTCCCGACTAGCTGGGATTATAGGCACCCAGCACCATAGCCAGCTAATTTTTCTATTTTTAGTAGAGATGGGGTTTCACCATCTTGGCCAGGCTGGTATTGAACTCCTGACCTTGTGATCCACCCACCTCGGCCTCCCAAAGTGCTGGGATTACAGGCGTGAGCCACCATACCCGACCCGTTGTTGTTTTTTACAGACAAGGTCTCACTCTGTCGCCCATGAGCTCCCGCTGCAGCCTTGAACTCGTGAGCTCCAGCGATCCTCCTGCCTCAGCCTCCGGAGTAGCTGGGACTACAGGAAGGTGCCACCACTTCCGGCTAACTTTACTATTTTTCAGAGACTGGGGAAGTCTCCGAATGCTGCCCTGCTGGTCTCCTCTGCCTGCTTTTGAGAAGTTGCAGAGGAGGCCCTCTGAGTCAGGGATAGCCGTTAACCCTTCAGGAAACTCCGCAAAAACTGCTTTCTGCACCTAATTCTCATGGGGGAAGGGTGGACGCAAAGATAATTTCTCCCCGTAGTTCAGATGAGGAAAATGAGGCCCAGGGAAGCCCCGTAACTCGCCTGCAGTCACAGCAATGAAGGGCCCAATCTTGCTAAGAACCCACGTCTCTCAAACTGCAGATCCCCCACCCCAGGATCGGTGAACACAGCGGCATCGCCCCCCACCTCGGTCGGCTAGCCCATCCTACCCCCAGAGGGAGGATTCTGAAAGGGAGCGAAGGCGGGGAGCAAAGGGGGCTGCGCCTGCCAGGAGCTCCGCGGCGGCCCAGCGCGGCCCGCCCTCGCGTTGTCATGGAGGCAGCCCCTGCGGGCACCCGCGGTCAAAAGCAGGATTTCCGTCGGGGAGGCAGCAATTCCCGGATCCCGCGGGGAGCGCGGGCCGAGACCGCCGCTGCGGGCGTGGAGGGAGCGCTCAGAGAGGCAGGTCCCTGCCGAGGGCGGGGACTTCCCCAGGAAGCGGGGACCCACGCCTCGCGCGCCGGGAAGGAGTCCCCTGCAGCGCAGCTCGGAACCCATCGCCAGGGCGGCCGGGGGGAGAGGGGTCGCGAGCAGCGGTCGCGGCCGCCTCAGTTACCCTGCGGGCTGTGGGCTTCACCCCGACTTCTGCCGGCTCGGAACAGGGGGACTTCCTGGACCTGCAATCAGTCCCCAGGTTCTCTGTCCTCTAGAAGTCGTTCTCCTCGACCCCCTTCCTGCCGGTTCCTTCACCTGTTCCCTCCAGCACCCCCACCCACTTCCCCTCTCCCACACTCAACAAACCCGTCGGCTTCTCCCCAAAGTCTCACTTTCACGATCTCCTCAGTTTCTCCCCCAGACCCTTTTGGGGTTCCCCTTAGTCCTCCCCAGCCTCTCTCAGCCCCTTCCTAAACTCTCATCAGTCTCTTCCATTTGCCCCACCAGACCTTTTTGGGGGTCCCTTTGGTCGGCTTTCCCCGTGCTCCCCTACACCCTCTCCCCCGGGTTTTCCAGCCTTGCTCTCCAGGTCGCCGGTTTTCCTCCTTAGGCCCTTTTCGGGCTGGGGTCCCTTTGGCTGTCACCTTGCTCAACTCTCCTCCCACCCCTGGGTTCAGGCTTCTCTTCCCCTCCATCCCCAGCCCTGTGTCCAGAGCCCCGACGGGGAGGGCACTGCCTGCCCTGCCCAGCCCCCACCCGACGCGGTCGCTTACCTGCAGCCCAATTCTGCCCGGTCCCCCGGGGCGAGCCAGCCGGGGCTCCAGCAGCCGCGATTGCCGGCGTGGGGGGACAACCGGGGTACTGCCCGCCTCTGACCGCTGCCCACGCTGGGCAGGGAGGAGGAAGCCTCCTCGGACTTCTCTTATTGCAGTCGCGGCGGGCGGGCGGTGGTGGTGGCGGCGGGAGAATTCACAGTCACGCCCCAGCCCCGAGCCAGCTGCCCTCAGCGAGGAGGAGCCCAGCTGCCCGCAGCAAGGAGGAGATCCCAGGCCCACCCGTCCACACCTGGCTCCTCCCCGGGTTATGGGAGGTCGGCTCTGTCACTCTCCAGACCTGAGTCCCCAGCATGCCTTCCCAAAGGCCCCCTCCAAAAGCGCAGGTTCCACACCCCCGAAGCCCCTGCTCTTTTAGGATCATTGAATTGGAGGTCAAGAGGGGCTTTTCTCCATCACTGAGGACCAGATCGGGACTGGCCTTACCCAGGTTCTCACAGCCAGTAGACTTCAGACTGCTGTCACCAGAGCCACTGGACATGGATTACATGGACCCTGCCACCATGCCTTCCCTTCCTCAGGGGCTGGGCACTGGGGACACAGGGCTGTAGGAGGGTGGTGAGCAGCAGAAGACCCTTCCCTTAGGAAACTGCCTTTCAGAGGAGTGGGAAGGGTGTCAGCCTCCCCTACGCACCCAAGTTTTAGAAAACTGAGTAACTGGCCTGTGGCAGTGGCTCAGCCTGTAATCCCAGCACTTTGGGAGGCTGGGTGGGAGGATTGCTTGAGCCCAGGAATTTCAGACCAGCCTGGGCAGCACAGGGAGACACTATCTCTACCTCAAAAATTTTTTTAAAAAATTAGCTGATTGTGGTGTTGTGCACCTGTAGTCCCAGCTACCGCGGAGGCTGAGGAGGAAGGATCACTTGAGTACAGCAGATAGAGGCTGCAATGAGCTGTGATTGAGCCACTACACTCTAGCTTAAGTGGCACAGCAAGACCTTGCCTTAAAAAAAAAAAAAAAAAGATTGAATGTGGGTTTTGTTGCAGAAAATGAATTTTAAAAAAAGAAAGAAAAACTGAGTATCTTAGAACATGTGGAAAAAAGATTTTAAAAAACAGCCTGGCGTGGTGCCTCCTGCCTGTAATCCCAGCACTTTGGGAGGCTGAGGTGGGCAGATCATGAGGTCAGGAGATCAAGACCATCCTGGCCAACATGGTGAAACCCCATCTCTACTAAAAATACAAAAAATTAGCTGGGTGTGGTGGCGTGCGCCGGTAGTCCCAGCTACTCAGGAGGCTAAAGCAGGGGAATCACTTGAACCCAAGAAGCGGAGGTTGCAGCAAGCTGACATGACCCCACTGCACTCCAGCCTGGTGACAGAGTAAGACTCCGTCTCAAAAAATAAAAAATAAAATAAAACACAAAAAGAAAAACAGTAGCATCTGCTATCAATTCCAGCCTCTCTGACTAGTAGGGATCCCTGACCCCTCCTCAACCTGGGGTTCATTCTCCACTCCCACTACTACTATTTCAGCCTTAAAGCAGGAACCCGGAATATCCCTCCTGTCCGGGAGAGAAAGAGATGTGGTGGGAGGGCTGTTTGGTGGAGAAGTATATGTTTGTTGGGATGCGGTGAGAGGCAGGGAGAGTGTGTAAACACAGAAGTGTGTGTGTGTGTGTGAATGAGACAGAGAGAGAGCAATGACATGATGACTTTGCTTTTGGAATCAATAACTAGAGCATGGCATGCAGGCAGGTGTGTTTCTCTATATGGGCAGGGGTGGGTGGGGATGCGTGTGTGCTTGGGTACACATGCTCAAGTGTGTCCCAATGTGACTGAGGTAACAGAGTAGTAGGATTCAGATAAGAATGCTTTTCTCAGGCCGGGCGCAGTGGCTCATGCCTGTAATCCCAGCACTTTGGGAGGCCGAGGCGGGTGGATCATGAGGTCAAGAGATCGAGACCATCCTGGTCAACATGGTGAAACCCCGTCTC
>NW_016107402.1:5423023-5440718 GCF_001604975.1 Cebus imitator
GAGGGATGAGGAGGAAGACAGAGGAGACAGTGGTGGTGCAAGGTCTCTGGAAGAGTGGCCTCACCCTAGCCAGGCAGCATCACCTCTGACATCAAATGCTCCCTGCCTCGCCATTGGCCCTCATGTTCAATTAGCAAACAAACAAACAAACATTATCCTTGTGTCTTAGGTGGCAGCCTTAGAGAACACAGAGATGAGAGACTGGTCCCTGCTCTTGGGGGATCCCCCCAATCTATCATGCTGGCTCTGTCTTCCTTTAAGGTCTGGCTCACAGGCATCTGTTCAAGAAGCCTTCCCTGATTGCTGCCTCCTCCCACACCCCACCCCCAGCAGAAACTCAGCATCTTCTGCCTAGTGCACCACTGGCTCCTGGGGGATGGATGTGTGGGATATGTGTTCCTCAAGGGCAGGGTCTGGCTCTTGGAGATTCCTCCCATACCCACACAGGCCTGGCACACAGTAGCAGGCTTTCTGTGTATAGGAGCCGCAGAATCAACCAAAGAACAAAGGAATTAACAGGTGAACAAATGAAAGCCCAGTGAAAAACTAAATAATTGAAGGTAAGAAAGAATGAATGAAGAAATTCAAGAATTGATGACTGAATAGGCAAATGAATGGAAGAACAAAATAACAACATTGCTTCTCAGGCTGGGCGCAGTGGCTCACGCCTGTAATCCCAGCACTTTGGGAGGCCAAGACGGGTGGATTACTTGGGATCAGGAGATCAAGACCAGCCTGGCCAACACGGTGAAGACCTGTCTCTACTAAAAATACCAAAGTTAGCTGGGCGTGGTGTCAGGTGCCTGTAATCCCAACTACTCGGGAGGCTGAGGCAGGAGAATCACTTGAACCTGGGAGGCAGAGGTTGCAGCGAGCCTAGATTGTGCCGTCGCACTCCAGCCTGGGTAACAAGAGCGAGACTTCTCGTCTCGTCTTCTCCATGGCTATCACAATCTGGAATTATATATTTCTCTGTTCATTGTTTTTTTGTCTCTGGACCTCTCTTGACCAGATTAGGGCTTTGACCCTAATCTGAGGTCAGGAGATGGCTGGCACTTCTCAGGACAAGACAGGTGGATTATATGCCCTCATTTATCCTTTTAGAATAACCTTGATTAGGAACACAGACTCTGGGCCCAGACCGCCTGGTTTACAGACCAACTCTGCCTCTTCCTAGCTCCATGACCTTGGACAAGTTATTTCACCTTTTTTTGGAGACAGAATCTCACTCTGTCTCCCAGGCTGGAGTGCAGTGATGCGATTATGGCTCACTGCAACACCCAGGTTCAAGTGATTCTCATGCCTCAGCCTCCTGAGTGTCTGGGATTACAGGTGTGAGCCACCACACCCAGCTAATTGTATTTTTAGTAAAGGCGGGGTTTCTTTATGTTAACCAGGCTGGTCTCAAACTGCTGACCTCAAGTGATCTGCCTGCCATGGCCTCCCAAAGTGCTGGGACTATAGGTGTGAGCCATCGTGCCCAGACCAAGTTATTTCACCTTTCTGTACCTCAGTTTCCTCCTATGTAAAATGGAAATTTAATAGACCTCACCTCATAGAAGTCTTGAGAGAAATCAGTGAGCTGTTAGAGTAAGCGTTTGGCACATAGTAAATACCACATAAGTGTTCACCATCATTCATTCATTCAATTTAAACTTCAAATCTTTGAGTCACCGCTCTGTGCCAGTCTGGGTGCTGGGACTCAGATAAGAATTGTGGCCAGTCTTTGGCCTCTATGTGGCACATGTTCCCTTTGAGGCATAGGAAGCTGGTGACCAAAGAGGTAGCAGGAGGGGCCTGTTGAATCCCAACTCTCTGGCCACAGCTTCCTATCCTTTCATCCCGTGTACTCACAAGCTCCTTGAAAATAATTCAACTTGGGTGTGGTGGCTCACACCTGTAATCCCAGAACTTTTGGAGGCTAAGGCGGGAGGATCTCCTGAAGCCAGGAGTTCAAGACCAGCCTGGGCAGTTTGGGAGGTTGAGGCTGCAGTGAGCTGTAGTTGTACCAGCTCACTGCAGGCTGCACTGTAAGCTGGGTGACAGAGCAAGACCCTGTCTCTAAGTAAATAAATAAAACAATTCTAAAAACTGATTACCACCAGGTATGGTGGCTCATACCTGTAATCCCAGCACTTTGGGAGACCAAGGCGGGCAGATCATCTGAGGTTGGGAGTTCGAGACCAGCCTGACCATCACAGAGAAGCCCCGTCTCTGCTAAAATTACAAAATTAGTCAGGTGTGGTGGTGCATGCCTGTAATCTCGTTACTCGGGAGGCTGAGGCAAGAGAATCACTTGAACTTGGGAGGTGGAGGTTGTGGTGAGCAGAGATCGAGACATTGAACTCCAGCCTGGGCAACAAGAGTGAAACTCCATCTCAAAAAAAAAAAAAAAATGATACCAAAATCAAAAATCAAAGCCCAGCAAGCCCACTGAGCCCTCTTTCATCCATTTCCCAGCTAGGCGTCACTCTCCTCGTCATACTCCTGCCTTCAACCAGGCCAGATTCCACCGTCAGCCCTCATGGTCATTCGTTGCAAAGACCTGCCACTGTCCTGCCTCCTTCTCCCTCCACTGTACCTGCCTGGAAAACCCAGGCCTGCAGGAATCTAACCATTTACCTTCTCTGAATGTGGAGGAGAAAACCACCTGCTATGCAGACAGGGTCACAGCTCCCAGCCTCAGTAGGACACTAACCAGGCCCAGCAATCCTCCAGTCCATTTCTCAGTAAGCTGCCCAGATGACCAGCTCACGCTTTTTCTTTTTTTCCTCCAACATCCTAACCCATCTCCTTCTTCCCCACTTGGACTCTAAATCCTCTCACCTTCTGGGGACATCACACCTCTGTAACTCCATCTCTCCTATCCAGCTGTCCCTTCCACAGAATTATACCCTTAGCATAGAAACACATTCTAGAATCTCCTGTTTACAAAGAAAAAACAAAAACCTTTCCTTAGAGAATTAAGCATTTATCCTGTCTTTTAAAGGAGAAACTGTGGTTCATTTCTACTTGAAGCTCCTTTTTGTAGAAAAATGCCAGCTAAAGCCAGGTGCGGTGGCTCACGCCTGTAATCTCAGGACTTTGGGAGGCTGAGGCAGGTGGATCACCTGAGGTCAGGAGTTTGAGACCAGCCTGGCCAACATGGTGAAACCCCGTCTCTACTAAAAATACAAAAAATTAGCCGGGTGTCTTGGTGGGTGCCTGTAATCCTAGCTACTCCAGAGGCTGTGGCAGAAGAACCAGGGAGGCAAAGGTTGCAGTGAGCTGAGATCATGGGACTGGACTCCAGCTGGGGCAACAAAAGCAAAATTCCATCTCAAAAAAGAAAAGAAAAAAAGAAAAATGCCAGCTAGATGTGAGCACACAGCAAGATGGTGGCTGCCGGTCCAGTGTAGTGGCTCATGCCTGTAATTCCATCACTTTGGGAGGCTGAGGCGGGCAATTATCTGAGGTTAGGAGTTCGAGACTAGCCTGGCCAACATGGTGAAATCCCATCTCCACTAAAAATACAAAAAAATTAGCCGGATGTGGTGGCGCACGCCTGTAATCCAGTCCTTGGAGGCTGAGTCAGGAGAATCACTTGAACTCAGTAGGTGGAGGGTGTAGTGAGCTGAGAACATGCCATTACACTCCAGCTTGGGCGGCTGAGCAAGATTCCATCTCAAAAAAATAAATTAAAAAAAAAGTAGGTGGCTGCCTACAGGACAAGAGCAGAGGCCTCAGAATAAAACCTACCTTGCCAGCACCTTGATCTTGGACTTCCCAGACTCCAGAACTATAAGAAAAAGAAAGAAAGAAAGAAAAAAATGTCCTCTAATAAATATAGAAGGAATGTGAGAACTGGAAAAACTCAATTGAAAAAATTTTTATTTTATTTATTATTTTTTTTTAAATATCTTTATTGTTTCAGCCACTTCAAATATGTATGTATGTATGCATTTTTTTTTTTTTTTGAGACGGAGTTTCGCTCTTGTTACCCAGGCTGGAGTGCAATGGCGCGATCTCGGCTCACCGCAACCTCCGCCTCCTGGGTTCAGGCAATTCTCCTGCCTCAGCCTCCTGAGTAGCTGGGATTACAGGCACACGCCACCATGCCCAGCTAATTTTTTTTTTTTTAGTAGAGACGGGGTTTCACGGGGTTTCACCAGGATGGTCTCAATCTCTTGACCTCGTGATCCACCTGCCTCGGCCTCCCAAAGTGCTAGGATTACAGGCGTGAGCCACCACACCCGGCGAAAAAATTTTTAATTTTATTTTTTGAGATGGAGTCTCGCTCTGTCCCCCAGGCTGGAGTGCAGTGGGGTGATCTCAGCTAATTGCAACCTCCGCCCCACAGGTTTCAGTGATTTTCATCCTTTAGCCCCCTGAGTAGCTGGGACTACAGGTGGCTGCCACCAAGCCTGGCTGATTTTTGTATTTTTAGTAGAGACGGAGTTTGACCATGTTGGCCAGGCTTGTCTCGAACTGCTGGCCTCAAGTCATCTGCCTACTGTAGCCTCCCAAAGTGCTGGGATTACAGGAATGAGCCACTCACTATGCCCAGTCAGGAAAAACTCCATTTTGTAATCCCAATTAAATCATCCATTTAAGGAATCATGAATGGTTGATTGATGGTGGTGTCTTACCACCTGTAATCCCAGCACTTTGGGAGGCTGAGGCAGGCGGATCACTTGAGGTCAGGAGTTCTAGACTGGCCTGGCCAACATGGCAAAACCCTGTCTCTACTAAAAATACAAAAATCAGCAGGCATGGTGGCATGCGCCTATAGTTCCAACTACTCAGGATGTTGGGACAGGAGAATCACTTGAACCTGGGAAGCGGAGGTTGCAGTGAGCCAAGATCTCACCATTGCACTCCAGCCTGAGGGACAGAGAAAGATTCTGTCTTAAAAATAAATAAATAAATAATCATCAATGATGTCCAGCAGGGTCAGTTCCTGATGAGGGCTGTCTCCCTGACTTGCAATGGCTACCTTCTCACTATGTCCTCACACGGCAGAGAGACAGCAAACTCTCTGGTCTCTTAATTTTTTAAATTTAAGACAGAGCCTCACTCTGTCACCCAGACCGTGGTACAGTAATATGATCACAGCTCACTGCAGCCTTGACCTCCTGGCTCAAGCGATCCTCCCACTTCAGCCTCCCGAGTAGCTGAAACCACAGGAATGCACGACTACACCCAACTAATTTTTTATATTTTGTAGAGACAAAGTCTCAGCATGTTGCCCAGGCTGGTCTGGAACACCTGGGCTCAAGTGATCCTCCCACCTTGGCCTCCCAAAGTGCTGGGATAACAGGCGTGAGATACCACACCCAGCCTGGTGTCCCTTTTTATAAGGACACTAATCCTATCAGATCAGGGTCCTACCCTTAAGCCGTCATTTAACCTTAATTACTTCCGTAAAGGCCTTGTTCCAAATACAGTCACATTAGGGGGTTAGAGATCCAACATCCGAATTTGGGAAAGACAAAATTCAATTCATTACTGATGCTAAAACCACTAGGTGAAAAGTTTTGAAGAACAGCATGTTTTCACAGTGTGAAAGGAGCCCCACACAGCTGATCTGGTATTTGCAAAGAGGATGGCTCTTTTTCAATGAAGAGGTCTGGTGGATGCCCCATACCAGTGCTTCCTATGTATGTATATAGCATCACTGTGAATAATTCTTTTTTTGGCCGGGCACAGTGGCTCACACCTTTAATCCCAGCACTTTGGAAGGCTGAGGCAGGTGGATCACATGAGGTCAGGAGTTCGAGACCAGCCTGGCCAACATGGTGAAACCCCATCTCTACTAAAGCTACAAAAAATTAGCCAGGCGTGGTGGTGGGTATCTGTAATCCCAGCTATTCAGGAGGCTGAGGCAGGAGAATTGCTTGAACCCAGGAGGCAGACGTTGCAGTGAGCTGAGATTGCCGCACTCCAGCCTGGGTGACAGAACAAGACTCTGTCTCAAAAAATTTAAAAATAAAAATAAATAAATAAAAGTTATCATTAAAAAAGGCAGGATTAGAGGATGACTGTTTTGTATTTTAAGGGACTTTAAAGAGACATCACCACCAAATGTAATGTGTAAACCTTGGTTAGATTTCTTTGGTAAAAAGACCCAACTATCACTGTGCATATTAGTTGATCTGTTTTTCCCTCTCCCTCCATGACTTTGGGTTCCACTAGGTTTTGTCACACCTGTAATCCCAGAACTTTGGGAGGCCGAGGTGGGTGGATCACGAGGTCAGGAGTTCAAGACCATCCTGGCCAAGATGGTGAAACCTCATTTCTACTAAAACTACATAAAAAATTAGCCAGGCATGGTGGCAGGCGCCTGTAATCCCAGCTACTCAGGAGGCTGATGCAGAAGAATCGCTTGAATCCAGGAGGCAGAGGTTGCAGTGAGCCAAGATCTCACCACTGCACTCCAACCTGAGCAACGGAGTGAGACTCCATCTCAAAAAAAAAAAAAAGAGAGAAGATAAAACAAGAATGAAGGAAGGACAAAACTTTGCTTAGGGGACAGGGATGACTTCTCAGAGGATTCTGAAGGACAAACAGGTTGCCCACAGGTTAAATCTCTGATTCAGCCTCCCACTCAGTGGCTCTGGTGCCAGGGGTGACACTCATTTTGGGGGAACCCATACAGCAGAACTCTGACCAGCGGGTGGAGTCTTGGGCAGGAAGGATTTCAATTCAGGAGCAGGAAGAACAGCTCAGCAGCAGAATAACTGGTCCCAGGAGGTGCCAAGGTGAGCACGCAGAGGGGACTCACATGGACTGACCTCGTGCACGGGCAGGAGATGCATCCCCTGTGTAGGGACACCCACCGCAAGTCCCACCGCCAAGCTTTTGCCCAAAGGCCCTCCCATCTGGCAGCCTCTATGTCCTCTTTTTTGCCCAGGCTCAGCCTTCGAGACAGCGGTATTTTCTCCCTTCTCTAAACCCTGAACCCTTCTTGTCTGCACCACCAGGGGTCCTGTGGCACGATGTGCCTTTTAGGGGCAGACAACTCTGCCTGGGTAAGAAGCAAGGCCTTTGTCGGGCTGTGCAAACTTGAGCAAGTGTCTGCCTCTCTCTGGGCCCGTTTCCTTTTTTGTACAAGGACAAGGTGGGACAAGGTGCCACAGGAGGCCTGTTCAACCTTCAAATGTCTTGCTTGGAGTCTGGTCCTCTAGTCCTCTATGGCACTGGGGACTTCTAGGGGACAGGGACGATACTGGCTGAGGCCCCTGCCAGGACCCCCCAGGAACAGACCCGGCCCATCACCCCAAAGTGTAGAAAGCCTGTAGTGTTACTCTCACTTCCATCTTTGCTAAAGGCAGCTTGGCTCAAATTTAGGACCCACAAGTTACTGGCTGTGTGATCTTAGGCAAATGACTTAACAACTCTGGGCTTAAGTAGTATTGGTAGTTTCCACACCAATAAAACTCAAATAGTAGTATCTGATTATTGGGATGAGGAACAAAGAAAATTATGGCTTCAAAAGCATCTTGTACATAGCAGGCATACAAAAAGCTGTCAGGTCTCCCTCTGGAAGTGCGGACATTGTCAGCTCCACTTCTGCGGTCGCGGATCAACAGTTGAGGAGCTCAGGCCCAGGACAATGGTGTGCATTCCTTGTGTCGTCATTCCAGTTCTGTTCTGGATCTACAAAAAATTCCTGGAGCCATACATATACCCTCTGATTTCCCCCTTTATTGGTCGTATATGGCCTAAAAAAGCTAAACAAGAAACCAATGATACAAACAAAGGCAAAGTAGACTGTAAGGGTGCAGACATAAATGGATTACAAACAAAAGGACCAACAGAGATCTCTGATAAAAAGAAAGACTAAAGCAATTTCCTAAAGGACCACATCACGTAAAAAATGGACCTGATAATATGAAGCATCTTCCTTGTAACTGTCTTTGACCTTTTTATCTGAGACCAGAATTCAGGATAGAAGTCTAGACACTTATCGGATACTAATCAGGAAATACATAATATCTGTATTTAAAATGTAGTTAGTTATATTTAATGACCTTATTCTTAAGTTCCTTTTTATTAATGTAGCTTTCATTTCTGTTGCTGTTGTTTTAATAATATGAAATAGAAAGTTTGTGCCAGTAGACACTATGTTACTAAATCAGCACTTTAAAATAAAAAAAATAAAAAAAAAAAGGAACAAAGCTGTCAGGAGCCAGGAAGGGAGATCTGATGAGGAGCTTTGGAATCTCTCCATCACTACCCCAAATTCTAGTCTCTTCATCATCACAAGCTGCTTCATGCAGAGAGAAATACCTTAAATACTGTATGTCTAGATCTAAAGTAACCTGGGACATAGTAGGTGCTTAATACACATTTGTTGAATGACAGAGTAATCCTATAACCAATATCTTACTTGAGCCTTGAAGCAAACTGGTAAGGGGCAAGACAAAGATACAGTTATTATCTCTGCTTCAAAGGTGAAGCCGCTGCCACTCAGAGAAGGAAAGTAACTTACCTAAGGTAACACAGCAGAGCAGGGCTTGGAACCCAGTTCCCTCCAGGTGCAGAACCCATAGTTACGTCCCCCATCCATGCAGCCACTTTACAGACAGATTGCTAGGCTCTGCCTGCACTCGCTCTCACATAGGAGTATCCTGGGGGAAGGTGCTTTGCTGAACACACAGCAGGGTAGGGAGGCCAACTGGCCTGTCCCAGGGGCCCCACTCTGCTCCCTGAATGACCCAGAGCCCCTGCTGAGTCACCGTGCTCCTTGGCTGGAGGCAGCTTGGCCTTGGCCTAGTTGCCCTTTAGCCAGCAGACCCACGGAGCCACAGGACAGGCGTCTCAGTGCAGTCCGACGGGGAACCTGGGCCAGGTACAGTGGCTGAGCCGCTGAGCCTGTGGGACTACCTTTCCGGGGCTGACCCACCCCCAGGGCTCACAACAAGTCACCCTGGAAGGTCAGGAGTGTGTCATCCCCCAAGGCCTGGGTGCCCCCAACTTTTGGTGACTGCTGCCGTCTATATGGTCAGTAAGACTCTTACCCTGGGGCTGGGAGGAAGGTTTCTAGAGCAGGTGGACTCTACCTGGCTGGAATGCAGTGAAGAAGCTGGTGTGGTCATCACACAGCCCCTCCCACCAGGAGTGCTTCACTCCCCTACACTGATGTCCAGCAGCCATTCGAGCCCTAGGAGGACATGAGAACAAGCAGGGACCAGAGTGAGGACCACAGCAGTGCACTCCAGGGAGGCCGTGGAGTCCATCTTTCCCTCAGGGCAGGACAGAGTAGTACAGAGGGGGTGGAGGGTGATGGAAGTGGTGATTTTCACTGGGGGTGGGAGTGAGGGCTGGGGTATTAAAGTGCAGAGTATTAGAATTGGGTGCTGGCATATTTCAGAGGGGCTGGAGTATTTAAAGTTGGAGCAAAATTTTCAAGTTGAGGCTGAACTTTAAGGGTAGAGTGGAGCTTTGCCGTAGGAGCTGGAGAACTTCCAAGATTATCGGAGTATTGCACAGTGGGAGCTAAAGAGTTTCACAAAGGGCTGGGTTATTTCAGAAGGCACTGGCATATTATGGGGGTGGGAGAGGACCCGGAGTATTTCAGTGAGATGGTGGAGTCTTCCAGGGTGGCCTAGAATATTTCAGAGGTGAGTGAGCATGGTGTATGGCCTTGGAGGCTGCCCAGGGAGCCCCCTTCAGCCCTGAGTCTGCAGGTCAAGGATCCTGGGGGTCCCTGGGAGTCCAGTCTTCTGCTTTCTCCTGCCCAGCAGGGCAGGGCAGGACTGAGCTCTCCAGCTCCACCACGGCAGTCCTTCTGCATGTGCCCAAAAAGTGACACCAGGGACTATGGCCTTGGGGGCCAATGTCTGCTGTTTCTTCCAAGTCAGTGGCACCAAGGGGCAGCCAGTCCCAGGGCACCCAAGGCAGAGAGTCCTGCCTGAATTCTGGGGTGTCCAGGTAAGGATCAGGTCAACCTGGCCATCCCTCTGCCTGTGGGCAGGACTCCCTTACCTCCCCCAGCAGCTCCCTTCCAAGACTGGGACTCCCAGGTAAGTAAGGAGCATTCCTGGGCACAGAACCTTCTGCTTCCAGGGGTGTCTTTGCAGTCTACTTGCATCTCTCCTGGTTTGATGAGGGGCTTGCTTATTTTCAACAGAGTATGAGCGTTCTGTTGGGCTCTGCCTCAGTGGCTCCTGGACCTTCCATAATTTGTGAGATCTGAGGCCCTTGGGGGTCAGGAGTGCTTAATACTAGACAGGGTGTCAGTGGGTGGTGGAGGGAAGAGATTCGTGCTGGTTCTGGGTGGCTTCAGCCCCCCAGGGGACAATTCCTGTCCATTACACCAGGCACTGCTTTAGCTACTTACTGGGCTCTCACTTTGACGAGCACGAGCAGAACTATGCCAGCTTCACCAGCTGTTGTTCACACCACAACACATTCCACCTTCCCTAGAGTGAGTGGCCCCAGAGGCTAACTTGATGTAGGCTAGAACCCCTGACACGCTCCCTTCCAGAGCACCAACCCTGTGCCTCCTGTGTCCGCACACCCAGCCACGCCCCAGCTGTGCAATGAGGTGGCACAAGGCTGTGGTTTCTCAGTCAGTGTCAGGTGCCAAGCCAGGACCTCCCCCCAAGATTGGGCTGTGTCCTCATCAGCCTGGAGACTGTCCCCTCACCCGCCAGCTGACTGAGGCTCCCTGGGAGTCAGGACACTCCGGGAGTGAGGGCAGGAAGTAGGGGCTCTCAGTAGTCCCCTAGGCCTAATCAGCATGAAAGGAGGGAACGCAACATGGTTCCTCTGAGACAGCGAGGCCAGCTTGACTTGGCATATGCCCAAACCTGGAGTTCCTACTAGGAACAAAAGAAGAAAGGGAGGAGGAAACACCATTTATTGAGCACTTACTGTGTGCTAGATCTTGTCTAGACATTTACACATATTATCTCCCTGTGGTGGAATCACTCTGTTATATAAATAGAGAAACTGAGGCCAGAGAATTCCAGAGGCTCACCCAAGGTTACACAGCTAGTGAATGAGTGAAAAAGCTGGGGTGTGACCCAGAGTCTGTCCGAACCAACTAACATGGCCTTCTCTCCGTAACTGAAATGGGCCTCTAGACAAATCCTGACTCCTCCATCTACTGTCTGGATGACCTTGAACAAGTCGTATAAACTCTTTAAGCCTTAGTCTCCTCATCTGTAATATGGGTATATTAGTAAAAACCCATGTGATGCAATGAATTGGGACGATGCCCGTGAAATGTCTGACATGTAAGTGCACTGTCATTGTTAGACAGTACTAACCTTTGGTGCTTTCACGGAAGAGACATATTCCTGCCCACCTGTTTGAGGAAAGATATAAAACTCTGTTTCCAGGAACCCCCAGTCTGAAGGAGAGACCACTTTGCTTAACATCACCAGGCCCAGGAGAAGGGGGAGGGCAGGATGGAGTGGGCCACAAGCTAGAGAAAATTGGTGTCTAGCACCTGAGACAGGGTAGTTTTAAAAGACTCTTGTAGGGTCAATTTCATTGTCTTTTCTTTTGAGTCGGAGTCTCATTCTGTCCCCCAGGCTGGAGTGCGGTGGTGCAATCCCAGCTCACTACAACTTCCGCCTCCTGGATTCAAACAATTCTTGTGCCTTGGACTCCCGAGCAGGCGCCAGCCACGAGGCCCAGCTAATTTTTGTATTTTTAGTAGAGACAGCGTTTCACCATGTTGGCCAGGCTGGCCTCGAGCTCCTGACCTCAAGTGATCTGGTCGCCTCAGCCTCCCAAAGTGCTGGGATTATAGGCATGAACCATAGTGCCTGGCCCATTGTCCCTATTTTACAGATGGGGAAACTGAGGTCCAGAGAGGTCCAAGAATATAGTGACTCAATGAGAAGGCCAAGGCCCTGCACCAGGCATTCAGTCCCCTCTGGCTCAGGGTGGGAGCAGATGTAATATCCCGGGTGCCCCTGTGCCCCACCCCAAGATATATTCTGCACGAAACTGAAACTCTTCAGTTTAGGTGCACCACCATGTGCCAGGAACCCCATGCCAGACTTCATGGAACATGAAGGACCTGGCCCTCAGCCTCCCACTGTATTATATGGATAGAGAAACTGAGGAGCACTCCCACCACTGGCATGGGAGGAGCTATAGCAGCAAGGAGTACCCGGAGCTGCGCAGGGAGAACTTCCTCCTCATCCTCAGGTGGGCCAGGGCTGGCATGGCTCCCACACAGGGCATAGCACCTTTGACTTTGTCATCTGCACTCTTCTGCATCCTCTTTTTTTTTTAGAGATGGGGTTTCACCATGTTGGCCAGGAGGGTCTTGATCTCTTGACCTTGTGATCCACCCACCTCGGCCTCCCAAAGTGCTTGGATTACAGGCATGCGCCACCACACCCGACCCTCTCTTCTGCATCCTCATGACCATGCTGCCACCTGATGAGATCATCTCCACTCCACTATTCAGAGGAGGAAACTGAGGTTCAGAGTAGCAGAAGGCTTGCCCAAGGTCATACCAGGAGAATTCTGCAGAGGCAAGACTGGAAAGCAGGCTGGCTGGCTCAACTCCAAGTCCTCAGTCCTGCCCTGCCTTACTTTTAGGCATGAGTCCCCATCTCAACTCCTGCATTCTCCCTGGCAGGACTAAAGAGGGCAAGCCTTCCCTAAGGCCACCCAGCAGAGCAGCAGACAGGTGGGCTCCCAGCCCTACCTTGTCCCCCAAATACTCCGTTGTTTGGGCTTTTTTTTTTTTTAAGAGACAAGATGTTTGTCACCCAGGCTGGAGTGCAATGGCATGATCCTAGCTCACTGCAGCCTGGAACCTCTGAGCTCAAATGATCCCCCTCCTCAGTCTCCTGAGTAGCTAGGACTACAGGTTTGCACCACCACATGCAGCTAATCTTTAATTTTTTTGTACAGACAGGGTCTTGCTATGCTGCCCAGGCTGATCTTGAACTCCTGGCCTCCAGCAATCCTCCCACCTTGGCCTCCCAAAATACTAGGATTACAGATGTGAGCTTGGCCTGCACTTTATTTATAAATATGTTTCCAGATCTGCCTTTCCCACTGGATCCTTGAGGCCTGGCTCACAGATGGCAGCTGTCAGCATTTGCTGATTGAATTGAAAAATAACATGTTTATTGAATATTTATAATGAGCCAAGTATATGCTAAGGGTTTTGTATACATAAGCTCATTTAATCTTCACAATGACCACATAAGTACTATTATTCTTGATTTTATTTTATTTTTTTTGAGACGGAGTTTTGCTCTTTGTTACCCAGGCTGGAGTGCAATGGCGCGATCTCGGCTCACCGCAACCTCCGCTTCCTGGGTTCAGGCAATTCTCCTGCCTCAGCCTCCTGAGTAGCTGGAATTACAGGCACGCACCACCATGCCCAGCTAATTTTTTGTATTTTTAGTAGAGACAGAGTTTCATCATGTTGACCAGGATGGTCTCGATCTCTTGACCTCGTGATCCACCTGCCTTGGCCTCCCAAAGTGCTGGGATTACAGGCGTGAGCCACCGCACCCGGCCTATCCTCGATTTTTTTTAAGATGGAATCTCGCTCTCTCAACCAGGCTGGTCTCGGCTCACTGCAACCTCCGCCTCCTGGATTTAAGCGATTCTCCTGCCTCAGCCTCTCAAGTAGCTGGGATTACAGACGCCTGCCCCCACGCCTGGCTAAGTTTTGTATTTTAGTAGAGACGGGATTTTACCATGCTGGCCAAGCTGATTTCAAACTCCTGACCTTGTGATCTCCCTGCCTCCACCTCCCAAAGTGCTGGGATTACAGGCGGGAGCCCCCGCACCCAACCTATACTCGTTTTACAGACAGAGAAGCAAGACTTAGAGAAGATAAGGGCTGGGTGCCTAGTACAGTTGGTACTTCTGATTCTCATTCTGAACTGACTGACTGAATGGATGGATAAATTAAGAAGAAAGAGGTGGGAGTGAGGTGGTCAAGGTTAAGGTGCCAACCTCACCTCTCATCCGGGTTCAGTCATGCCCACAACCATGCCCACCATCTTGTCCCTGGCTCCCAAGCACCTGAGGGACCACAGTCCTTGGGAGCTGGCTGCTCTGCTGGGTGTACTGAAATCCTCTAAGATGAATAAAGAGAAACGTTTCCTGACAAGCAGCTGACAAGTTTGGCTCTGCCTCAGAATTGAGACTGCACTCCGTGGGGAGGGTTCACCCCCAAACACCTAACAGCTACCAAAAGATTACAGGAAAAAATTAGCCCAGCTGCTTTCTCAGAGGCCCTAGGGAAATAAGGGAAACTCATTCTTTATTGCAGCAAGAATGATTTCAGTTAGACTGCAGAAGGACTTGACAGAGAAAGGGAACAAACCAGTTAGGGAATTTCTTATCAGAATCAGGAAGTGATACATGTGGTTCCTGTAGGCAGCTTTATAGGGTGAGCTTTGGAAAAGGAGGGAGGCTGAGTGAGTAGGAACCATGGTTCCCGCAGTTCCTGCACAGGAGAACCATTGTCTAATGGACAGGACATATCATATCCCCCTGTCAAGAGCCAAATGGAAAGGCCACATGGAAAGGAGAGGGGGAGGGCACCCTGAGAAAAGGAGTCCATGTGGTCACATGGGAGCTATTCCTGGAGGAGCAGGGGTGAGAGGAGTGTGAAGGTGTCCCAGGGAAGGAGAAGTCATGTTTATCAAACCCCTGCTGTGACCTAGGACCATGCTAATGAGCACTTTACATATGGTGTCACATTTCATTCATTCAACAAATATTTACTCAATGTGCCAGGCCCTGTGCTAGGGCTTGAGGAGAGAGCTGTGAACAAGGCAGATCCAGTCCCCTCCCCTCTTGGAACTTAGAAGTGGAGGAGACAATCAACAGATGTGTGATGTCAGGGGTGATACTTGCTTTGAAGAGAAGAAAGCAAGGAGGGGGCTAGAATGTTGGCAATCAGGGGTCAGGGCTGAATAAAAGAATTTTTTTTTTTTTTTTTTTTTAAGTGAAAGCCCTCTCTGCAGAGGTGACATTTAGCAGTGACCTGAATGAAGTGAGGGAACCTTGAGCATAAAGGCCCCAGGCAAGAGTCTGCCTGGGGGGCCTGAGCGAGGGGAGCCGAGCTGGGAGCTGTTCAGGAGAGATGTGCTCTTGCTGGTGGACCTCGTCCACTGCAGGAAGGATACTTGATTTTATTATCAATGTGATGGGAAACCACTGGAAAACTTCTGAGTAGGAGAGTAATACGGTTTTTGTTTTAAAATAATTTTTAATTTAGTTTTTGAATAGATAATACATCCGTATGGTTCAAAAAGAAAAACATATTTTAAAACCCTGAAAAGTGTAACGACTCTGCCAGCCTGGCTCCCATCTCCGTCCCCCATCTTATTTCCTCCCTTCTGCTAACCACATTCATGAGGTTTTTGGTTGTCTTCCTCCCAAGATTTCTTTAGGCAAATACAAGCGTATATTCACTTAATATTTATATAATACTTACTATGTGCTGGACCTTCTTCTAAATTCTTTAAGAGATTATTAACTCATTTAATCTTTATAATCCAATTCTAGGAGGTAAGTAATTTTTTTTTTTTTTTTTGAGACAGAGTCTTGCTTTGTTGCCCAGGCTGGAGTGCAGTGGAGTGATCTCAGCTCACTGCAGCCTCTGCCTCCCAGGTTCAGTGATTCTCCTGCCTCAGCCTCCCAAGCAGCTGGGACTAAGGTGCGCGCCACCACGCCTGGCTAATTTTTGTATTTTTAGTAGAGATGGGGTTTTACCATATTGGCCAGGCTGGTCTTGAACTCCTGACCTCAGGTGATCCACCTGCCTTGGCCTCCCAAAGTGCTGGGATTGCAGGCATGTGCCACCGTGCCCAGCCTCTTTTTTTTTTGAGACAGGGTCTCACTCTGTTGCCCAGGCTGGAATGCGGTCACAAGCTCACAGCTCATTGCAGCCTTAACTTCCTGGGCTGAAGCGATTTTCCCACCTCAGTCTCCCAAGTAGTGGGACTACAGGTGTGTACCACCACTCCCGGCTAACTTTTGTATTTTATTTTATTTTATTTTTTGTAGAGCCCCTAGCCATGTTGCCCAGGCTGGTCTCAAACTTTTGAGTTCAAGTGATCCTCCTGCCTCAGCCTCCCAGTGTGCTGGGATTACAAGTGTGAACCACTATGCCAGCCAGCTAAGTACAATGATCCCTATTTTACAGATAAGGAATCTAGAGCGTAGAGAGACAAACCAACCTGGCAAGGTTGCACAGCTTCTAAGGAGCCGTGTTAGTTCCTAGGGCTGCCGTGACAAACTGGGTGGCTTAAGACAACAGAATTGATTCCCTCACAGTTCTAGAGGTGAGAAGTCCAAAAGCCAGGTATTGGCAGGGCTCAGACCTTTTAGGGGCTCCAGAATCTGTTCCAGGCTTCTCTCCCAGCTCCGGGTGTTGCTGGGAATCCTCAGCATTCCTTGGTTTGTAGATGGTTCACTCCAATCGGCTGTGTCTTCACATGGCATTCTCCATTATCTCTGTCTCTGTGTCCACATTTTGTCCCATTCCCCTTCGCACCCTCCCTGCTACTCAGACACTCCCTCCTCCTCACTCTTTTTTTTGCAGTTTTCTTAGCCTCCTTGTCTCTGTGTCCACATTTTCTTTCTCTTATAAGGACACCAGTCATATTGGATTTAGGCCCACGCTGATCAGGTACGTCCTCATCTGAACTTGATTATGTCGGCAAATACCTTATGCTCAAATAAGGTCACATTCACAGGTTCTGGTGGGCATGAATTTTGGTAGGATGCGATTTAACCCAGTACAGTAGCAGAACTTGCATTTGAACTCAGGCAGACCGGCTTCTGAGTCTGTGCTCTTAGTCACAGGTTATCCGGTTATACTGCTACTCAGTAAGAATATATATAATTTATTATAGATTCATGTAATATATACAATATACAACATTATTATACATAAAAGATATAATATATATAATTTTCCTTTTCCTACAAAAGGTAAAATATCATACATGTTGCTCTATACCTTGCTTTTTAAATTTTTACTAATTTTTGTGACTGAGTCTTGCTCTGTCACTTAAGTTGGAGTGCTGTGCAACCTCTGCCTCCCAGGCTCAAGCAATCCTCCCACCTCAGTCTCCCAAGTAGCTGGGACTAAAGGCACATGGCACTAAGCGTGGCTAATTTTTGTATTTTTTGTAGAAATGCAGTTTTGCTGTGTTGCCCAGGTTGGACTTGAACTCTTGAGCTCAAGTGATCTGCCCACTTCAGCCTCCTAAAATGCTAGGATTACAGGCATAAGCCACCTTGCTTTTTTAAACTTAGTATCTTTTTTTTTTTTTTCTTGAGATGGAGTCTTGCTCTGTTGCTCAGGCTGGAGTACAGTGGCATGATCTTGGCTCCCTGCAGCCTCCACCTCCCAAGTTCAAGCGATTCTCCTGCCTCAGACTCCCAAGTAGCTGGGACTACAGGTCTGCACCATCACGCCTGGCTAATTTTTGTATTTTTAGTAGAGATAGGGTTTTACCACTTTGGCCAGGCTGGTCTCGAACTCCTGACCTCAAGTGATCCGCCCGCCTCGGCCTCCCAAAGTGCTGGGATTACAGGTGTGAGCCACCATGCCTGGCCAAACTTAGTATCCTTTATTTTATTTATTTATTTATTTATTTATTTTTAATTTTTTTTTTTTTGAGACGGAGTTTCGCTCTTGTTACCCAGGCTGGAGTGCAATGGCGCAATCTCGGCTCACTGCAACCTCTGCCTCCTGGGT
>NW_016107402.1:5440983-5442765 GCF_001604975.1 Cebus imitator
TAGAGACGGGGTTTCACCATGTTGACCAGGATGGTCTCAATCTCTTGACCTCGTGATCCACCCGCCTCGGCCTCCCAAAGTGCTGGGATTACAGGCTTGAGCCACTGCGCCTGGCCGTTTTATTTATTTTTTGAAATGGAGTTTCGCTCTTGTTGCCCAGGCTGGAGTGCAATGGTGTGACCTTGGCTCACTGCAACCTCTGCCTCCTGGATTCAAGCGATTCTCCTGTGTCAGCCTCCCAAGTAGCTGGAATTATAGGCACACGCCACTATGTCCGGCTAATTTTGTATTTTTAGTAGAGACAGGGTTTCTCCATGTTGGTCAGGCTGGTCTCGAACTCCCGACCTCGGGCGATCTGCCCACCTTGGCCTCCCAAAGTGCTGGGATTACAGTTGTGAGCCACTGCACCTGGCCCTTAGTTTTTATGAAACTTTCCCTATTAGAACACACAGATTACCGTTTCTGGTGGCAGGGTCTGGGAAAGGGGCAGCAGGTGCCATGTCCGGCCTCGAAGGTGGCAAGAAGCCCCTGAAACAGCCCAAGAAGCAGGCCACGGAGATGGACAAGGACGATAAGGCTTTCAAGCAGAAGCAAAAAGAAGAGCAGAAAAAACTCAAGGAGCTAAAAGCGAAGGTCGTGGGGAAGGGGTCCCTGGCCACGGTGGAATTAAGAAATCTGGAAAAAGTAAGCTATTTCTTGTCCCTGAGGAGATGGTGACCTTTTATTTCATCCGTATTTAAACATCTGTATTCCCTGCCATAACATCTTTGCCACCTATAGCTGGATTAAGTGTTGTCTTGGAGCTGTTGCACATTTAAGAATAAACTTTGTAAAAAAAAAAAAAGAATACACAGATCTCCCTGATTCTTTTTAATAGCCACATAGTATTCCATTTGATGGGTGGATTGTGTTCTACCTAATCTAGCCCCTTAATAATGGACAGTTGAGTTGTTTCCAATCTTTGGTGATTGCAAAGTGCTGCAGAGAATAACTTTATACATACATGATTTGTTACTCATGCAAGTCTATCTGAAGCATAAATTCCCAGAAATACGTTATCTGAATGCATTTTGATAGATTTCGCCAAAATGCCCTTTTACCAATTTATATTCACATGTGTGAGAGTCATGTGTGAGAGTCGTGTGTGAGGGTAGTACTATTTCGTCATAGACATGATCACGGGGCCAGGCGCAGTGGCTCACGTCTGTGATCCCAGCACTTTGGGAGGCTGAGGCAGGTGGATCACAAAATCAGGAGATTGAGACCATCCTGGCCAACATGGTTAAACCCCATCTCTACTAAAAATACAAAAATTAGCTGGGCATGGTGGCACGTGTCTGTAACCTCAGCTACTCGGGAGGCTGAAGCTGGAGAATTGCTTGAACCTGGGAGTCAGAGGTTGCAGTGAGCTGAGATCTCACCACTGTACTCTAGCCTAGAGACAGAGGAAGACTCAGTCTTAAAAAAAAAAAAAAGGAAAAGAAAAAAAGAAATTGCCCACAGAATATGTTATTCAACTTTGTTGTTGCTTTTTTTTTTGTAGCCAGACTGATAAGACATGGTATCTTAGTCCATTTTGTGCTGCTATCCCACATCTGGCATGGACCCTCTTGCTGGGTCGTCCTATGGTGGAAGGGCAAAGAGAGGGTAAGAGAGAGGAAGAGGTCCCAGCTACTCAGGAGGCTGAGGCAGGAGAATTGCCTGAATCCAGGAGGCGGAGGTTGCGGTGAGCCGAGATCGCGCCATTGCACTCCAGCCTGGGTAACAAGAGCGAAACTCCGT
>NW_016107402.1:5443277-5444253 GCF_001604975.1 Cebus imitator
ATGCCCATCACCACGACTAGCTAATTTTTTTTTTTTTTTTTTTTTTTTTTGGAGACAGTGTCTTGCTCTATTGCCCAGGCTGGAGTGCAGTGGCATGATCTCAGCTCACCACAACCTCCACTTCCCAGGTTCAAATAATTCTCTGCCTCAGTCTCCCGATTAGCTGGGATTACAGGTGCCTGCCACCATACCTGGCTAATTATTTTCGTATTTTTAGTAGAGACAGGGTTTCACCATGTTGGCCAGCCTGGTCTCGAACTCCTGACCTCATGTGATCCACCCACCTCGGTCTCCCAAAGTGCTGGAATTACAGGCATGAGCCACAGCACCCGGCCTAAAATTTAAATCTTTTATTCTACCTGGAGCTCATCCAGGTGCTAAGTGTGGGCCACAGATCTAATTTTTTTTTCCTAGTTGGCTACCTAGGTGTCCCAACGCCACTTATTAAAGAGTCCATTTTCCACTTTGAGAGGCCACCTTTATCAAATACTAAATTCCCTTGTGCAATTATGTCTATTTCTGGACTTGCTATTCTAACCCATTGGTCTGTTTGTCTCTTCCTGAACCAAACCAAGTTGCTTTAATTATTATTTTTTGTTTTGTTTTGTTTGAGACTGAATCTCACTCTGTCGCCCAGATTGGAGTGTAGTGGTGCAATCTCGCGGCTCACTGCAATCTCTGCCTGCCGGGTTCAAGCAATTCTTCTGCTTCAGCCTCCCGAGTAGCTGGGATTACAGGTGCCCTCCATCACGCCTGGCTAATTTTTGTATTTTTAGTAGAGACAGGGTTTTACCACGTTGGCCAGGCTGATTTTGAACTACTGACCTCAAGTGAGCCACCCGCCTCAGCCTCCCAAAGTGCTGGGATTACCGGCGTGAGCCACTGCGCCGGCCCTAAGTTGTTTTAATTTTTGAGGCTTTAAATATTGTATAGTAGTCAGGTGAGTGTTGCCTTTTTTTTTTTTTTTTTTTTTTTT
>NW_016107402.1:5445841-5448208 GCF_001604975.1 Cebus imitator
AGAATTTTTCTGGCATTCTTTTTCTTTGTCTGTCCTTTGTTGTTTGTTTTTAGGGGTGGGGAACCTCAGGAGACCTCTTGTAGGGGAAAAGAAAATCAATAATTACATGTCATTTGGTAGTGGCTAAGAAAAAAAAAAATTAAGCAGGTAAAAGAACAGAAGGCAACTAAGGGGTGATATTTGGATGGGCAGCCAGGGAAGGCCCCTGGAGGAGGGGGAGATACCTGAGTGAAGGGAGGGAGACCACGTGGCTACCTGGGGGAAAACAGGCCTGGCAGGACCAAGGGCGAATGCAGAGGCCTGAGGCAGGAGCATGCCTGGCATGTAGAAAAACAGCAAGGCGGCCAGTGTAGCTGGAGGGGAGTGACCAGAGCAGAGAGTGGGAGGCGGTGAGGTAGATCATGCAGGGCCTTGCAGGTCACAGCAAGGACACCGGCTTTTCCTCTGACACCAGGAGCCATGGGGGTGGGAGTTGAGCAGAAGAGTGGCAGGTTCTGACCCCCATTTTAACAGGATCACTCAGGCTACTGTGTGGAGCACAGACTGCTGGGTGAGGGCAGCGGCAGGGAGGGCAACAGGATTTGGGATGGGTGAATACATTGTAACTTGGTTTCCTTGTCCATTTTCCCCTACCTAACTGTGAGCTTTGCAAGGACAGGCCCTGAGCTTATTCAGCTCTATGAGCCAAGTGCCAGGCCCAGAGTAGGTGCAGATAAACACTGTGTGAGGAAGAAGGGTGGGAGGACAGAGGAGGAGACAGGAGGAGGCAGGAGAGGCAGAACCCCTGGGAAATGGCTCTGCAAAGGCCACAGAAAGAAGAGGAAGCAGACATGATGACAGAGCCTGTTCCCTAGCAGGAACCAAGGCTGACAGGGGCTGAAGCTGGGGAGCTGGGCCCCCAAACCAATGCCTGCCCAATCCTGGATCTGTGGCCTTCATCAGCAATCAGGTTATGTGCAGTTTATGCTGGAGTTCTGCCACCAAAGGGACCCAGGCGGGCGTGGGGGGCGGGCTCTATTCCTCAAGGTGCAGGTGCAAAGGTGAGATGGCCTGGCAGAGAGGATTGCAGCTGTCCTGAATCCTGGCACACAGAGGCCCTGAGAAAGGATAATTCGCCCCCTTTATAGATGGTAAGTTGAGGCTCCGTGAAGGAAAGGAACTGACCGAAGGTGATATAGTGAATAGGTGGCCCGGCCTAGTTTCAGGGGCTTGGCCTCTACAGGACACCTCCTTGGCCACTGCCTAATTTGGTCTGGGTCCCACTGCAGTTTTAAGAAGTGACCAAGTACAGAAGGAAGGGATGACTCCTGGTGTTCAGCCAGCTCTTGGCTGCTGCCAAATTACAGCTGGCGAGTCCTTACTGTGGGCGGGACCCAGCTTGGGGAACAAAAGCCACAGGACACTTCAGGACCTCAGGAGGCTTAGGAAAGAATTGGCCTGGAAGTAGGGCAGGTAGATGAGAGACACCAAGCTGAGGGGCAGAGGAAAGAGGTGAGGCAGGCCTGGCTTTGCCACTGGCTTGCTATGCTATCTTAGGAAACTAGCACCTCAGTTTGTGCATTGGTAAAATGGGAACAGCAACTCCTGCTTTACAGGGCTGGCATGGGGTTGAATGAGGTAATAGACATCCGGTGCTACCTGAAAGCGTTTCCTTCTTAACCTCCCCACTCCCAGACTGGGGACCTGCTGTCCCTGTCTTCAGCAGATGCTGATTAGTTGCTCCTGGGCAAAGGGGAAATGGACTTCGATGACGTCTCAAGTCCCAGGCCTTCACATGGATCCAGGCTGTGGGGGATATGGCCAGTGCTGACACCTAGGGGCTCTTTCAGGGCCAGGTGAGCATGCACATGCCCTCAGGACAGTTGAGCAGGTCTTGGCTCTGCACCAAGTACCTCAGGCAAGGTAATCACGCGCCCTGGGCCTCAGCTCCAGGAAATCTCTTCGGCAATGGTTGGAGTGGGCAGGAATTAGAGGCCTTCCAATTGCAAATGGAGTGGGCTGCTTCAAGAGTAGTGAGCTCCCTGCCTCTGGAGGTATGTAAGCAGGGACTGGACAAGCACTGGATGGAGATTCACTCACTCATTAATTCAATAAACTCCTATCGAGACTCTTATTTTGGGCCAGGGCCTGTGGCCATCATTGTCATTAGGAGATATAGTGACAAGGCATCTTTACCCTCCTGTAACTTACATTTTTTTTTTTCAGATGGAGTCTCACTCTGTCACCCAGGCTGGAATGCAGTGGTGCAATCTCAGCTCAGTGTAACCTCTGCCTCCCAGATTCAAGTGATTCTCCCTCCTTCAGCCTCCAGAGCAGCTGGGATTACAGATGCCCATCACCACGACTAGCTAATTTTTTTTTTTTTTT
>NW_016107402.1:5450038-5475106 GCF_001604975.1 Cebus imitator
AAGACAAGGTCTTGCTCTGTTGCCCAGGCTGGACTGCAGTGGCACGATCTTGGCTTACTGCAACCTCCGCATCCTGGGTTCAGGTGATTCTTCTGCCTCAGCCTCCCGACTAGCTGGGACTACAGGCACGTGCCACCATGCCCAGCTAATTTTTTTGTGTTTTTAGTAGAAACAGGGTTTCATCATCTGGGCCAGGCTGGTCTCGAACTCCTAACCTCGTGATCTACCCGCCTCGGCCTCCCACAGTGCTGGGATTACAGGCGTGAGCCACCATGCCTGGACTGGCTGGAGTTCAATGGCTTGATCTCAGCTTAACTGCAGCCTCAACCCCCTATACACAAGTGATCCTCTGGCCTCAGCCTCCCAATTAGCTGGGACTACAGGTGTATGCCACTATGCCCAAGTAATTTTTAAAAATTTTTAGGAGCGGCTGGGTGTGGCAGCTCAAGCCTGTAATCCCAGCACTTTGGGAGGCCGAGGCTGGTGAATCACCTAGATCAGGAGTTTGAGACCAGCCTGACCAACAAGGTGAAATCCAGTCTCTACTAAAAAAATACAAAATTAGGGCCGGGCGCGGTGGCTCACGCCTGTAATTCCAGCACTTTGGGAGGCTGAGGCAGGTGGATCACGAGGTCAAGAGATCGAGACCATCCTGGTCAACATGGTGAAACCCCATCTCTACTAAAAATAGAAAAAATCAGCTGGGCATGGTGGCGTGTGCCTGTAATCCCAGCTATTCAGGAGGCTGAGGCAGGAGAATTGACTGAACACAGGAGGCGGAGGTTGCGGTGAGCCGAGATCGCGCCATTGCACTCCAGCCTGGGCAACAAGAGCGAAAACTCCGTCTCAAAAAAAATAAATAAATAAATTAAAAAAAAAAAAATTAGACAGGAGTGGTGGTGCATGCCTGTAATCCCAGCTACCTGGGAGGCTGAGGCAGAAGAATTGCTTGAACCCGGGAGGCAGAGGTTGCAGTGAGACGAGATCGCACCATTGCACTCCCATCTGGGCAACAAGAGTGAAACTTCTGAAACTCCATCTCAAAAAAAATTTTTTTTTAGTAGAGATGGGGTCTCACTATGTTGCCCAGGGTGGTCTTGAACTCCTGGCCTCAAGCAATCATCTCACCTTGGCCTCCCAAAGTGCTGAGATTACAGGTGTGAGCCACCACTCCCAACTCATAACTTATATTATAATGGGGAGACATTAAATACTGCCAGGAAAGTGTGTGCTCCATACTGTAGGGGCTGGTCATGAAAACTCCAACCTTCTACCACTAGATAAACTGACTTCTAAACTGAGATTTTTTTTTCTTTTTTTTGAAATTGAGTCTCTGTCACCTGGAGTGCAGTGGTGCAGTCTCAGCTCACTGCAACCTCTGCCTCCCAGGTTCCAGCAATTCTCCTGCCTCAGCCTCCTGAATAGCTGGGACTGCAGGTGCATACCACCATGCCCAGATAATTTTTATATTTTTAGTAGAGATGGGGTTTTGCCATGTTGGCCAGGCTGGTCTGGAATTCCTGACCTCAGGTGATCCGCCCACCTTGGCTTCCCAAAGTGCTGGGATTATAGGCGTGAGCCACTATGCCCAGCCCTAAACTGAGATTTGAAGAACAAATACAAGTTAAGCAGGAAAGGGAAGGGTGTTTGGGTCTGAGAACAACAGGTGCAAAGGCTCAGAGGCAGGAGAGAGAGACATGCATTTTCAAGGAGCTGAAAGTTCAACATGGCCAGAGGGAAGGAGGCAAGGAGGGGAGTGGCTGCGCTGAGTGATGTCAGCAGTCACTCACCAGTTCTCATCTGAACGGGGACCCACCTTAGGGGTAAGGATCCAGCCACTCCCATAATGGTCAGGGACGAGGAGTTAGCCAGGTAAAAGGTGAGAGGATGGGTCAGGGAAGAAGGGATCCCAGCAGCGGTTTGTGTCACTGGGCGAGAAGAAGGACAGCTCAAAGTTGAGTTGGGCTAGAGCCTGGCTGGGGGCTTGGCTGAGAAGAGAGACCTAGGTATTGTAGCCTGTGGGTCTTGCCAAGTGGCCTGAGGGCCATACGGAGTCACTGAAGGGTTTTGAGCAGGGGAGTGACTCACCCTCGGTAGGAACACGCAGGAAGGTTGTCCTGGGATGCCCTTTAAAGTCCCAGTGGACCGAAACCTCAGAGCCTCTGGGGGGCGTGTAACCATCTTAGGCACAACCTCATTCTAGCCATCAGGGAGGATGAGGAAACTCACTTGTCAGAGGAACCTTAGAGAAGTCAAGAGACCAGGCTAGAGGGCTCTGAGCTGGGGGGTGGGGAGCGTGGGGAAAGAAGAGGGTGAGGGCTCAGGGAAGGAGAGTGAGAGCCCGGACACCAGGAGGCGGTGCCGGCTCTTAGCTTGCCGCTAACTCCATGATTCAAGAAGGCCTGGCTCCCAGGACCCTGGGGCTAGAAAGACAATTGACTCATCCTAGGAAGCGGGGAGCCAGGCCCCCGAGGTTAAGAGGATTAAGTGAAATTGCTCTAAGCCACAGAGCACATCAGTGGCAGGGTCAGGAAGAAACTAGTAACCCTGGAGCACCTAGCACCAGCACCCCCAGTGCAGGGTGCTTCATACCTTGCATCATCTCATGCAGGTGTCGCTTCATTTTACAGACAAGCGGACTAACGTCCAAGAGGCACCGACCCTGTTCTGGTCACACAGAGTTAGGGCTAAGAAACCAGGTCTGCAGGCGCCTAGCTTCCCGCAGCATCTTTGGGTCTGAGGGGTAGTGGGGAAGAGACGACAGTGTCAAGGAGGCTGAGGGGGAGGGTGGGGCTGTGTTTCTGGGACTTTCCTCGCTGAGGTCAGAGGCCCCGAAATAGCCGCGCTGCAGCGAGCGCCCGGAGGCTCGGTCACACCCTGTGTCCGGCCTGCCGCGGGGAGCGGTCCAGCCGCAGCGCACGTGCTCCGCCCCCGTCCCACTGCCCCTCAGAACCGCGCGAGCCTAGCGAACAGCTCGGCGCCCAGTCTCCGCCTCCCCGGCCTCGTGAACGTGCCCCGGGCGACCCCGACGCGCTGAGGCCGGTGCAGCCGCCCCACTGCCACACCGCCGTCTGCGCGGACACCTTGCCTCCCCCCGGCGCCCTGCGCGGCCACCATCTCCACTCCGACCGCGGCGGCGGTGGGTGTGGCAACGCACTTGCCAATCAGGAAGTGGGGGCCGGCTCCGGACGCGCCCCGCCGTGACGTCACTCAGCCGGCCCCGGATGCCCCGCCCAGTGGTCGCGCCTGGGAAAGGCGACGGGGGCACTGGTGGGTGCGGGCTCTCGGAGGGTGAAAATAACGCCCATGTGAATTGCGCGCATTATAACTTCCCTAAGAAACGCAGCCAGAGCACTTTAAAGTGTATTTATTCAATAACTCCTCTTCCAGCCATTCATCCATCCGTCTGTGTGTATGTCTATCCACTCAGCCAAAGTAATTGGGCGCCTCCTGTGTGCCAGGCGCTGTGCTGGGTTCTGGCTATAAAGCAAGATGAACCCTGTGCTTGTCCTCATAATCTAGGGCGGAAGCCTGATGGTAACAAATGCTCACGCCATCGTTTTACTTGCAGCCATGATGAATTCTGGGACAGTAAGATACAGGCTGCTGCAATAACCAGGAGTCTAATTTGGATTGGTGCTCAGGTCCCTGGAGAAGTTACATCGAGCCAACTCCTGAAGCAACAAGTGTTCCAGGCAGAGGGAAGAGGTGGTGCAAAGGCATGGAGGTTAGCAGGCTGGAAGAGAAGGGAAAGGAAACTGAGTGAGATGAAGCTCTGGAGGTTTAGGGGAGCAAATTACTTAAGGCCTTGGAGGCCATGGTAAGGCAATATAATTTTCTTCTAAGTGCTATGGACAGCCACTGGGTACTTAGTGTTTTAGAATCTTCCTACCTCTCTGTGGAAAATAGACAGGAGTGGACACAGGAGTAAGAGTGGACCCAGGATGGAAGGTAGTAAGCTAGATGAGAGGGAGGCTACCGTGAGTGAGACATGAACAGACTCAATAAATGATTAGAAGATACAGTCCACAGGCTGGCGGGTTGCCGGATTGAATGTGGGGCTGGGTGAGGCAGAGGGAGTTAAGATTAAGTCATTCATTCATTGGACAATTATTTATTGAGCCCCTCTGGATGCCAGACACTGTTCTACAGAGGCAGACTCTCTGGATTCAAATCCTTATCCCATCACTTGCTAGCTGTTTGCCTTAGGGAAGTTATTTAACCTCTCTGTACCTTGAATCCTTCATCTGTAAAATGCGAATCCTAAGAACAACCAAGAGAATTATTGTAAGGATGAAAAGAGTAAATATATGTAAAACTTTGGACTTGGGTGTTTGGAGCTGGGTTCTGAGGCTGGAGACTTAGATTTGGGTACTTGAGGTTGGATTCTTGGGCCTATTTCTTGGAGTAACCAAGGCTTCATTTCTTTACTGGCTTTATACGGAAAATTAAAAGAGTGACATGCTAGAGCAAGTTGTTCCCACACTGTGAGACACAGGTATCAGTATAATTTTAAGCTCTCAGGTGATTCCAAGGTGGGGACAAGTTGGCAATTACTGTGATAGAGAGAAACAAGGAGGCTATTGTATTTCTTTTTTATTTTTATTTTTTATTTTACTAATTTATCCCCCTGTGGTATTTCAGGAAGGAGGCTATTTTAAAATAGGTGGTCAGGGAGGGCTTCTCTGAGAAGGTGACATTTGAGTGAAGAACAAAGAGTGAAGGAGCCATCATTGAAAAGTTAGGGGGAGAAGCCTTTGGGAAGGTGTCTGGCCTAGGCACCTGCATATCTAGAGGTGCTTTTGACCCAAGTGTGAAAGAGTGAAGGAGAAATGGGCTTAGTTTGGTGGGTTCCGAGGATGGGTGATCATGGCTGAGTGAAGACTCCTACCCCTTCTGCAGATGAGAACCTAGAGCTGCTAAACCACGCTGTTCTCTGGTAACTATGGTTGCTGGGAGGCAAGCTTACTGGTTCATCAAGGCAGGCAGATCACCTGAGGTCAGGAGTTCACGACCAGTCTGGCCAACATGGCAAAACCCTTTCTCTACTAAACATACAAAAATTAGCTGGGCATGGTGGTGCGTGCCTGTAATCCCAGCTACTCAGGTGGCTGAGGTGGGATACTCGCTTAATCCCGGGAGGCGGAGGTTGCAGTGAGCTGAGATTGTGCCATTGCACTCCAGCCTAGGCAACACAGCAAGACTCTATCTAAAAAAACCAAAAAAACCCAAAAAACTAGCCACTTGTGGTGGTCCACGCTTGTGATTCCAAAGTGGGAGGCTGAGGTGGGAGGATCACTTGAGACCAGGTCAAGGCTGCAGGCTATAGTGAGCCGTGATTGCACCACTGCACTCCAGCCTGGCGATAGAGCAAGACCTTGTCTCAAAAAAAAAAAAAAGGTTTTCTCTGGGGCCATGCCATTTGTTCACACAGATAATGAACCACTGGACCCCTGCCAGCTTCTGACTCCGCACTGGACGCTTCTCTGAGAACTGGTGGTTGGAGCTGGAAAATGGGGCCTGTATATTTGAGGCCAAGTACTTGGGGCTGGACTTATGGGTCTGGGTTCTGAGGCTGGTGACTGGGACTTGGATACTGGGGGTAGGTGCTTGGACTTGCTTTTTGGAATAACAAAGACTCCATTTCTTTACTGGCCTCTATAGATAAGCCTGCTCCCTAACCTATCCTTTCCGTGGCGTCACGTCACACAACTTCACAAGTATGACCTTCCCTTGTCTCAGCTGCTGTTCCGTGGAGACCCAGAATGAGGGAAAGAGAAGGCTGCTCTGGGCCTCTTCATGGGGCCTTCCTGGGGCCCCTTTTCCTCCCCCTAAGCCAGGAAGCCCATGCTCCCTCATCTTCCACCCTTCCTCCCAGCCATCTGCTTAAAGGAAGTGGCTCCCCTGTTCTTCACAGGAAGCCACAGGCCTCCAGACTCAGCAGCCTCCAGCTACTGTTCTCCCAGCCCTTGGCTGGCCCCAACCCCTCTTTCCAGGCAGAATCTAGTGATGCCCAGTTCCCAGCATCCCCCTCTGCTGCCCAGTTCCCAGCATCCCCCTCTGCTGCCCAGTCAGGAAGTGCACCTTTCGGGTTCCTCTCATTAACTTTCATCCTTGTGACTCAGATCTGGGAGCGCAGGCAGTGAGCCTGGAGGTGAGACCTGACTGCAGAGTCCTGAGTGCTGGGCTCGGGAGTTTGGAGATCCCCAAATTGTAGGACTGAGGACTTGAAGGGCAAAGGAGGAGGTGGGCCCTACAGGGATTCTCTGATGGACCACTCTTGTGAGCTTCAGGAGCTCCTGCTGCTGAGCAGGGGCGAGGTCTATTCATTTCCGTCTCTAGTTACCCCGGTGCGGCCAGCCCCAGGCAGGGTTTTTGGTAATTGCGGAGCGCTCTAGGCTGATGAAGGCTGATGGATTCCAAGATAGGACTCTACTGCCACCTGGTGGTCATATCGGCACATAGCACCATGAAATTGTGAGAGCCCCTGCCGTGGTTGAAGAGAATGGGGGCGCCTGGAAGGCCCTCAAAGAACAAGGAAATCCCTAAAGCACTTTAAGAGCAAGACATTCCTAACTTGAGCACTTGAGATAGACATTCTAGGTCTGGACGAGAGTCCAACCCCTTCCCATCGCCATTTTACAGAGTAGGAAACTGAGGTTCAGGGAAAAGTGATGAGGACAGAGGACCTCTCCATTGGTAGTCAGAGATGGGATCTATTTTTGGACTCTTTTTTTTTTTTTTTTTTTGGAGGCAGAGTCTTACTCTGTTGCCCAGGCTGGAGTGCAGTGGCGCAATCTCCGCTCACTGCAACCTCCACCTCCTGGGTTCAAGCAATTCTCCTGCCTCAGCCTCCCGAGTAGCTGGGACTTCAGGCACACGCCACCATGCTCAGCTAATTTTTGTATTTTTAGTAGAGACGAAGTGGAGACTAGCCCTGCTAGTTTCTAGTTACCCTCATTTCTGACCAAACATGGCATCTCCCTGCACTGTCACCCACTTTAGTCACCAAAGTTGGCACTACAGAGTGGCTTTTGGCTGCTTCCAAAAATAAAATTCATCCTCAGAAAGCCAGGATCTGACAGGGCTGAGAGGACTCAGAAGCATGTGCTTCAGGCTCAGCAGATGTTTTAGAGGAGGAAGCTCTGGAGACCATGATATCTAACACCCACACCCTTAGTTTTGAAAACAAGGAAGCAGGCCGGGCGTGGTGGCTCACGCCTGTAATCCCTGCACTTTGGGAGGCTGAGGTGGGCCGATCACTTGAAGTCAGGGACCAGCCTGGCCAATATGCTAAAACCCCGTCTCTACTAAAGATACAAAAAATTATCTGAGCATGGTGGCACACACCTATAATCCTAGCTACTCGGGAGGCTGAGACAAGATAATTGCTTGAACCCGGGAGGCAGAGGTTGCAGTGAGCTGAGATCACATCACTGCACTCCAGCCTGGGCAACAGAGCAAGATTCTTTGTCTCAAACAACAACAACAAACAACAAAAACCCAAAAAGCAAGGAGGCTGGGACCCCAAGAGAGTACATAGCTTGTCTGAGGTGACTCATCCCTGAAGCTGGGCTGAGATTCAGCCATGTGCCTCTATGAAGGCCGTTGCCAGGGAGGCATTCAGTCAGGGCTCAGTGGCTCACGCCTGTAATCCCAGCACTTTGGGAGTGAAGCTAAGGTGGATTACCTGAAGTCAGGTGTTCAAAACCAACCTGGCCAACATGGCGAAACCCCTTCTCTACTAAAACTACAAAAATTAGCTGAGGCTGGTGGCAAGTGCCTATAATCCCAGCTACTCTGGAGGCTGAGGCAGGAGAATCGCTAGAACCCGGAAGGCAGAGGCTGCAGTGAGCCAAGATCGTGCCACTGCACTCCAGCCTGGACAACAGAGTGAGACTCTGTCTCAAGAAAAAATAAATAAATAATTAAAAGCGCATTGAACACCTATCGCCTTGCAATGTTGAATTCTGGTGTGTGTTCACCCTTCTGCCGCAGGCTGTGGTTCCTGAAAGCTGGCAAAGGTGAGGATGAGTGAAAGGAGATGGGGGTGGGGAGGTGGTGACAGGGAAGGAAAAGAGGGGGTTCCTAATGTGTGCACCAGGAGCCCCAAGTAGGTAGAAACTGGGTCTCATCGGTTGTGGCATCCTTAGCCCCTGCTGTCACTTGCAGAATGGAGGCAAGTAGTTATCCTGCGCAGGCCAGTCCCAAGGGATCCTGGGGAAGGCGGAGTCTCCCTGTAAAGAACTGGTCATTTCCAGTATCATTCAGCCTGAGGACTGCTGAGGGCTCAGATCTAAATTCCCAGGACAGAGCTGTCCACCTCTCTCTGGCCTTGATGCTATCCAAGGGAATAAGTGGAGGGGGCTTCTTCTGAGGGCAGAGACCCTAATTTGGTGCCCAACTTTGGAAGAAAGGAAGAATAGGGCCTGTGAGCCCCAGAGAGTAAACCCTGACTCCAAAGTCAGATGATCTAATTTCTGGTTGTCACTTGGCTGTTTCCTCTTTGTTTATGCAAGTCCTTAATCAATCATAACTGACATTTACGGAGTGCTTCCTATGTGCTTGGGCTGTCCTTTCCTTCCTATGCAGAAGGGCTATGAACTCCATATGCAAACTGTTCTCCCTATCCTAAGAGTCCTATGAGGAAAGAGAGGCCTTGCGGAGCTCTCACAAAGCTGCTGTTACGCCCTTTCCCCAGAGCGAGGGGCTGGCCTTATATTCTCCATCTGAAGGTGATCACATCATGAGAGAATGGAGACCTGCCCTCTCCATCTCCGCCTAATCAGAGAACTAGCAGGAAGCTTCTCTCAGCGAGAACAAACTGAGTTCTGCCTCCCCAAGCATGCTGTGGAATCGAGCTTGCTCATTTAGACAGGAGGCCCTGCTAGGCAGGAGTCCAGAGGAGGGGATGTCTGAACTGAGTCTGGAAGGATGGAAGGGCGTTTTTCAGGCAGATGAGCTTCCAGAGACAGAGAGACCAACACGCGCTAAGCCCCAGAAACAAAACTGGTTGTGTTCCGGGGGCTGTGGCTGACTCGAGGGGAAACGGGAATGGGGGTGTATGGATGGCGCAGGCCAGAGCCAGATTGTGCTGGGCTTCTCGCTGCGAACACGACTGACAGCAGACAAAGGGTTTTCTGGGATAACTTTATTCTGTTTTCTCATCTAGGTTTTGGGGAGAGTGACAGAGAAAATTCTAGATTTTGGGAGTGGTCAGTACATGCTTGTAATCCTACTTGGGAGGTTGAGGCAGAAGGATCACTTGAGGCTAGGAGTTGGAGGCTGCAGTGTGCTATGATTGCATCTGTCAATAGTCACTGCACTCTAGCCTGGACAACATAGTGAGACCCCATCTGTGAGTTCTAGGGAAAGTTCTAGATACTCACTGGCAGAGTTAGGGCAAGGAGGAAGAAGAGGTCCTGGGAGCTGCTGGCTACTCCTCATCCTCTGCCTCCTTGCTATCTACGTACTTGTGGGTAGCGTAGCCCAGCAGGGCACCGATCTTTCCCATGATGACGCTGCTGCCACCGGCCCCTGTAAGGCAAACACACATGAGTCACTGGGGCCCAAGTGCCAGGCCTGAGAATCCAAATGTCTGGAAACCATTGTTTGAGTCCAAGCCCTCATTTCTAGATGGAGAAACAGAGGGCCTGAGAGGGGATGGCACTACTGCAAAGTGCGTCCCGTTTTTGTCCTGCCTTGACAGCCCAAACCAGAGATGTGTTTCAGTGATGAAAGCGGCAAAAATAATGGCTTCTTCACTTCATGTCTGCCATGAAAACATCGTGTTATTAATTGTGCTAACAGCCTCCTCCGTGGAGCCCTCACTGTGTGGGTGGGGGGATTCACAAGACAGGGATCATATCATTTTGTCACAGATATGCGGCATGTGAGAGGATAACTATCTTATAGCCCAGAGGTGTCCCTGGGCTCGCCCCCTCTTCCCCTCCCATTGCAGGGCTGTGGCCCAGTCTGAGCAGTTCTCTCTTCTTTTGGGCTGGTTCTTTGGGCTTTTGCTGTCCAGAGTTGAGAGATGTGAGGTTTAGAAAGGCAGAGGGAAGTTTGTCAGGGGCAGGTTTTCTCCAGGATTTTGGAGGCCTCAGAGAGAGAGGTGGGGGTGGGAGGGGAGAGAGGAGAGAGAAGGAAGTGAGGGAATTTTTTATGAGTCACTCTGGGCAGGCACAGTGGCTCATGCTTGTAATCCTAACACTTTGGGAGGCCAAAGTGGGAGGATTGCTTGAGCCCAGGAATTCAAGACCATCCTGGGCAAAACAATGAGACCCTGTCTCTACAAAAAAAAAAAAAAAAAAAAAAAAAAAATACAAACAAAACAAATTAGCTGGTGTGGTGGCAGTATGTGCCTGTAGTCCCAGCTACTTGGGAGCCTGAAACAGGAGGATAGCTTGAAACCGAGAGTTCGAGGCTCCTGTGAGCTGTGATCACGTGCTGCATTCCAACCTGGGCAATGTGAGACCTTGTTTTGACATAGATAAACAGATCAACAGATCGATCAATCCACAGATAGGAGAGTCACTGTGAACTCTGTATCTGTTCCCTTCATGGTGTTCAAAAAATGCAAATCAAGACCAAGGTTGGTGTGAGATTGATTTGAGTTTCTCTGCTACGTGTATTTGCCACTGTGGTCTCTGAGATTGAGAAGGTTCAAAAAATGTTAAACTGAGGATGATCATCCCAATGGACAGATGAGAAAACTGAGGCTTGTTGTGATTTGACCAAAGCATCAGTGGGGCACCCAGCCTTTGAGGTTGAGAATGGGGTTCCTGGCATCATACTGACTGGGTCAGAATGTAGGCTGTGGTCTAAACTAGCAGGGAAACTTGAGCACATTACTTATTTCCTGGCCGGGTGCAGTAGCTCATGCCTGTAATCCCAGCACTTTGGGAAGCCGAGATAGGCGGATCAGCTGAGGTCAAGAGTTCAAGGCCAGCCCGGCCAACAAGATGAAACCCCATCTCTACAAAAAATATAAAAATTAGCCAGGGGTGTGGTGGCATGCACCTTTAATCCCAGCTACTTGGGAGGCTGTGGCAGGAGAATTGCTTGAACCCAGGAGGCAGAGGTTGCAGTGAGCCGAGATCGGGACACTGCACTCCAGCCTGCGTGGGTGACAGAGCCAGACTCCGTCTCAAAAATAAATAATCACTTAATTCCTAGTAAACTACTTAATTACTTGAGTAAATTACTTCCTGAGTGCCTCAGTTTCCTCATATGTACGACGAAAATAATAGCAGTAAAGAACGTCCCACCAGGGGCCCAGGCGGTGCACTTACCGAGGCTCTGCAGCGTGGCCACCAGACCCCCAGCGGGCACGCCGCCCCCGTTCGCGATCGCAGACCAGCTCATCAGCGAGGCAGCCATCGAGTTGGCCGCTATGCCCGCGCCGGTGAAGCCCAGCATCGGCAACCCGGCAACCGCGAGTCCTAGAGGAACACGAGCGGGTGAGGGAGCGCCCGCAGCAGAGGCCCGTCCCACCTGCCCGAGTTCCCCGCCCTCCAGACCCACCTCCTCCAACCGCCATATAGGTCAGGGCCTTCCAGAACCCGGAACCGCTGTCCTCCGAGCTCTCCGAGCGCTTTTTCTTGCCTGCAGGAGAGCGGACAAAGCGTAGTAGGGGCTTTGGGGTGGGGCGCAGGGGTCCCCTACTCTGTGTCTGATGCTCAGGACTACTCCAGGATGCGGGGGCCGCCACTCTCCTACTCAGAGAGCCTCACAGAGGGGAAGGGACTTTTCCCAAGGCGCCGAGCCTGGCATAGACTGGCATGGAATAAATTTAGGTAGGATAGAGGAATGGACACAGTAGTGGGATTTGAATCTGGGACTCTGCAGACACCAACCCCGGGCTTTCCATTGGAATGGACGCCAGGGTCTCTACGGAAGCACGCCAGGGTCTCTACATGAAACTCTCCCCTTTATCCCACACGCCGCCCATCCTCCAGCACCCTTATCTGCCTCCTTACCTGTCCCCTTATCTGCATCCTTACCTGCCTCCACTCCGCTGCAAGTGAAGAGCAGTAGGTAGCACAAGAAAAGCGATACCGCCTTCTGCCGCATGGTGGCGCCGCGCTCAGGCTCCGTCGCTACACCTCGGAACAGGCGAAAGGGAGATGGTCCCCGGGGCCTTTTTGGAGCTTATCAGCTCCGTGGTTTTCCCTTCCAATTCGAAACTGAATCAGTGAAAAGCAGCGAGGTGCAGCGAACGGAATCCAGGACCCCTCTCAGGAGCCTCGGGAATCCGTTTCTTCTCGGCATCAGTGGCAGAGATGTCTCTGCCCCAACCGGTGGGTGTGCGGATTCTCACGGTGTCTGGCACATGGTAAGCTCCGCAGATGTCAAAGTCATGACTGTGGTTGTTCTTGGCCTTGTGGCCAAGTGACCTTGGACCGGACACTAGGGTACTTTGCTCCAATAGAGCCTATTTGAGAGTATACTTGTGAATTTATAAACTGTTCCACGCTGTATCCCCGGCACTTAGAACACAGTACCTGACGCGTAGAATTTGCTTAAAACAATTTTTTAAAAGATAAACTCATTCTTAAAATGCATTGAATATTTACAGTCACCAAAACATTGGCCTCACATCAACTTAATTTTTTCAGAAAGAAAGCACAGAAAGGTGTGTGGAAAAAGCAACTCAGTTTCCCTCACTGTACAAGAGGCTTCTGACAGCGGATGTGTGGGGGTTTCTCCCCACCAGCAAGCAAGCAATCAGTCCTCTGCTGAACACCAGCTGAGGGTCCTCGAAATCCATTCTGACGCCAGCTATGCGTAGCTAGTGGCTAATCCCACGTGTTGAGGGTTCAGTCCCCCAGACTGCCAATCGAAAGCCCCAGGTTGTTTTACCTGTATCCTCGCTTTCTCCTGTATACCTGCTTCTGACTGACTGTAAATTGGGGTTTCCACAATTCCCTCCTGGAGCTTTGTTCATTTGCTGGAGCAGCTCACAGAACTCAGGGAAACACTTTCCTTACATTTACTGGTTTTTTTCTTTTTTTAAAAAAATTGGTTTTGTTGTTGTTGTTTTAGACAGGATCTCACTCTGTTGCTCAGGCTGAAGCGCAGTTGGCTCCATTCCAGCTCATTGCAATCTTCACCTCCCAGGCTCAAGAGATCATCCTGCCTCAGCCTCCAGAGGAGCTAGGACTACAAGCATGCACCACCATGCCCAATTAATTTTTTATTTTATTTTATTTTGAGATGGGAGTTTACCATGTTACCCAGGCTGGCCTTGAATGCCTTAACTCAAACTATCTGCCTTCCTCAGCCTCCCACAGCACTGGGATTACAGGCTTCAGCCACCGTGCCCAGCCACATTTACTGGTTCCGTAGAAAGGATATTACAAAGGCTACAGATGAAGAGATGCATAGGGCACGTGTGGGAGAAAGGACATGCAGTTTCCATCCCTCTCCAGAAGCACCACCCACTTGGAACCTCCCTGTATTCGGCTGTCTGGAAGCTCATCAAACCCTGTCCTTTTCTGTTTTTATGGAGGCTTCATTACATAGGCACAATTGATTAGATCATTGCCCATTGGTGATCAGCTTAACCTTCAGCCCCTCTCCCCTCCCTAGAGGAAGTGCCAGCCCTGTCAGCTTTTACACCGTTATCACTCAAAAGATAGTTATCACTTTGAAGCTTCCAAGGATTTTAGGAGTTGTATGCCAGGAACCGGGGGATGAGAATATATATTTCACAATATCACAACGAATAAAGGTCACACAGCAAATTGTGCAGGGTGGATACACATTCAAGACTGTCAGAATTCAGAACTCTTTCCTTTATACCACAAAACTGGAAAATGCATATGCCCTCAGACTCACCTCCAATGTGATCTTTGTCAGCTCAATGCTATTTCTTTAAATTAAAAAGAAAAACAAGAAACTCGAGTCTCTCATGTATCGAATACTTAGCACTTTTTGGTGTGAGATCCATTTGTACCTATAACAACCCCATGAAGTAGGTACCATTGTGATCAACCACATGTTACAGATAAGGAAACTGAACCTTAGAGAGGTTAAGTAATATTTTCAAGGGTACCTAGCCAGGGCGTGACAAAGTCAGGATTTAAAACCACAATTGGCTAATTCCCAAGCCCACATTTTCAACAGCCACTCCAGATGGTTTCATCTGTCCTCAAAGATGAACTCACCGTCACATTGGATCCTATAATAAAGGGGCTTCTAAAATCATCCAGTCCTTTGAGCAGGTAAGACAACTTAATCTCCCTTTTACAGGGAAAGTAATTAAGGCTCCAAGAGGTGACAAGGTTAAAGCCACAGATCACTGATGTGGCACATGTAAGCTGCATCTCATGCCTCTTGGGGTTTTGTATCCCCGTCTCCCTAAAATCTCCCACCCACCCTCTTAGGCAAGTCCAGCCCAGGGCACTAAAAGGGACCCAGGGGGTGCTGCCTCCCTGGAGAAGGGGCCTCCCAGCTCTCAGAACATGATGTTTACAGGCAGGCAGGCAGCCTGGCAGAGGGTGGCAGCTTGATGCCCACACTTCATAGCTCCTGAGTTTACCTTGGAGGAGAGAAGAGAAGCAATCTTCCTGCCCGGAGCCTGCTGATAGATGGGCACAGCGGCGAGTAAACGGTTCTCTGGCTGAAGGCGGGCTTTTTATCACCACTCGCACGTCCCCCCACAGGCAGCCAATCCCTGCCGGAGATTCTATTCCTGCACTCTGCAGTTTCATTTTCTCCTCTCTCTCAGTTTCTGCACTCTGCAGAGTTTCATTTTCCCCTCCCAGATCCACCCAGCAGAAGCGTTTGTGTGCTGCCTGCTGGCAGAAAAATGTAATTCAAGCTGAGGACTTCTGGAGCCACTAGGGTATTCAAAGCATGTCACACTATAGCGAGAACCACAGCCACACTGGGTTTAGTGAAGCCTGATCACCAGTTCCCCTGGGGCACAGAGGCCTTTCACCATTCATTCCAATTAATAAACAACACCTGCCATTTATTGAGCACTTTCTGCATGCCACGGTCTGTGCAAAGTGCTCTATTTACGTGATCTTTTTCCAACCCCACAGTAGTCTTGTGACGTATCACATGCTGTTTATAATCCCCCAGAACTTTGGAAATTAAGTCGCTTTGTTCCATTGTTCTCTCAGGCTGGCTGCTTCTGGGTCATGGGCATACGGTAAGACCAGCGAAGCCTGTGTTCATGTGGCCATCATGATACATCTTGAGTTTCAAGATGGGTCCCCTGGCCCTAGGTAATGAACTGAACATTCTTTAAAGCCTTTGGATGGTGATGCTTGCAGAAGCACTATGGGTCAGAAATGCAACATATAGTTGGAGAACATAGAAATTCCAGTAAGGATGAATCATTGCCTTCTCCCAGGGTGGAAGGAGTCTTGAAATAATTGACCTGCCACCAGATGGTTGGCTATTTTCATTGAACAATTTTGCCATATTGCTACTTGCTGCTAGTAGACTGGCTATATTTTGGCAATTGCTAAATCAGCTTTGGTGAGAGGGAGCCCAAGTTGTTGGACTCATTTCTTTTCTTTTTTTTTAATGGAGTCTCACTCTGTCACCAGGCTGGAGTGCAGTGGCTTGATCTCAGCTCACTGCAACCTCTGCCTCCCAGGTTCAAGCGATTCTCCTGCTTCAGCCTCCCAAGTAGCTGAGATTACAGGCTCACGCCACCATGCTCTGCTAATAATTTTTTTTTTTTTTTTTTGTATTTTTAGTAGAGTTGGGGTTTCGCCATGTTGGCCAGGCTATTCTTGAACTCCTGACCTCAGGTGATCCGCCCACCCGGCCTCCCAAAGTGCTGAGGCTACAGGGTGACCCGCTGCGCCCAGCCTCTTTGCTGTTTTGTTGATTTGTTTGTTTGTTAGGGACAGGGTCTCACTCTGTCGCCAAGGCTGGAGTGCAGTGGTACAATCATAGCTTACCGCAGCCTCGACTTCCTAGGCTCAAGCAATCCTCCCACCTCAGCCTCCCAAGTAGCTGGGACTACAGGCATGTGCCACCACACCCAGCTAATTTTTATATTTCTTGTAGAGATGGAGGTCTCGCTACATTCCCCAGGCTGGTCTCCAACTCCTGGCTTCAAGTGGTCCTTCTGCCTGGGGCTCTCAAAGTGCTGGAATTACAGGTGTGAGCCAATGGGCCTGGCTTCCATCACATATTGAATTGCAGCTCTACCCCAGAATATATAGCTACCTGGCATCTAGTCAGATGCTTAGTCACTACTGGGGAACGGTGACACATCAGAGTCTCTTTTCCCAAGGGGACCACAGTAAGCATAGCCTTACTCCAGAATCCTAAGAATCCTAATGCAATTCTCCTATTTGGGCTTTCAGAGACTCTCTACAGAATCTTCCCCCCACCCCCTACAGAATCTTTATCCATCTTTACACAGATATAGCCGGCAACATTGCATCTGTAGGATCACATAATCAGAAGTGGCAGCATAGTTTCATGACCTGAACCTGCTACACAGCTAAGAGGAAAGAAAATAACCAAAACAACCTAAAGTGCATTTTCTACGCTCTCACTCAACACAACAATCGCCACAGAAGACTTCTGTGACCAGATGTGTGGGTGGGGATTTTTCCCACACCCCAAGCAGCAGATACCAGCTGGGTGTCCTCTGATCCAATTTCTAAAACAATTATTAAAATAAAAATATGGAATGCTTCACAAATTTGCATATGATCCTTGCAAAGGGGCCATGCTAATCTCTGTATTGTTCCAATTTTAGTATATGTGCTGCTAAAGTGAGCACTTTTTCTTCTCTTCAGACGGGCCTCATTTTGTCACCAAGGTTGGCTCAATCACGGCTCACTGCAGCCTCGACCTCCTGGGCTCAAGTGATCCTCCTGCCTCAGCCTCTCAAGCTGCTGGGACTATAGGGGTGAACCATCATGCCAGGCTAATTTTCGTATTTTTTGTAGAGATGGGATGTTGTCATGTTGGCCAGGCTGGTCTTCAACTCCTGGGCTCAAGGGATCTGCCCGCCTCAGCCTCTCAGAGTGCTGGGATTATAGGCATAGGCCACTGCACCCAGCCTCTCATTCAATTCTGAAACTGTGTATACCTGGAGATAGCATCAGATCCTGCAGGTTGAGGGATTCCTCAGCACTGACCCCCAAGATGCAAATCAGGGCTTCCGGAACTTCCAACTTGTTGCAAGTTGAGGTTCTCATGACCTCTGCTTTTTTTCTTTTCTTTTCTTTTTTTTTTGAGACGGAGTTTTGTTCTTGTTACCCAGGCTGGAGTGCAATGGTGCGATCTCAGCTCACTGCAACCTCCGCCTCCCGGGTTCAGGCAATTCTCCTGCCTCAGCCTCCTGAGTCGCTGGGATTACAGGCACGTGCCACCATGCCCAGCTAATTTTTTGTATTTTTAGTAGAGACGGCGTTTCACCATGTTGACCAGGATGGTCTTGATCTCTTGACCTCGTGATCCGCCCGCCTCGGCCTCCCAAAGTGCTGGGATTACAGGCTTGAGCCACCGCGCCCGGCCTTCTTTTTTTTTTTAGATGGAGTGTGGCTCTGTCCCTCAGGCTGGAGTGCAGTGGCATGGTCTCAGCTCACTGCAACTTCCATCTCCTGGGTTCAAGCAATCCTTCTGCTTCAGCATCCCAAGTAGCTGGGACAACAGGCACACACCACCACGCCCAGCTAATTTTTGTATTTTTAGTAGAGACGAGGTTTCACCATATTGGTCAGGGTGGTCTCCAACTCCTGACCTCAGGTGACCCACCCACCTCGGCCTCCCAAAATGCTGGGATTACAGGTGTGAGCCACTGTGCCTGGCCTCATGGCCCTTTCTTTGGGCTCAATTAATTTGTTAGAGAGGCTCCTAGGGTGCAGGGAAACACAGTTAGCAGTTTATTGTACAGGATTTACAAAGGCTACGTGAAGAGATGTGTTGGGTGAGGTATGGGAGAATGGGCACAGCGTCCTCCAGGAACATCCTTGTGTTCAGCTATTGGGAAGCTCTCGGCACCCTGTCTTTTTGGGTTTTTACGGAAGCTTCATTACATAGGAATGATTGATTAAACCATTGGCCATTGGTGATCAACTTAACTTTCAGTCCCTCTCCCTTTCAGTGGGTGGAGCTGAAAGTCCCAACCCTCCAACCCTGGCTTGGTCTTCCCAGTGACCAGCCCCATCCTGAAGCTGCCTAGGGACTGGTAGACATCAGTCAATCATTAGTATACAAAGCATGGTAGCATACACCTAGAGTCCCAGCTACTCGAGAGGCTGAGGTGGAAGATAGCCTAGAAATTCAAGTCCAGCCTGGGCAACACAGTGAGATCCTATCTCTAAAAACTAAACAAAGAAGAAATAATTAGCATACTTTGGAGATTCCAAGGATTTTAGGAATTATATGCCAGAAAATGAGGATAAAGACCAAATATCTACTTCACGATATCACGGTTCACCTCTGGTCTTCGCACCCCAGTTATTTTTGAGAAGGAGGCTCTGTCGCCCAGGCTGGAGTGCAGTGGAATGATCTTGGCTCACTCCAGCCTCTACCTCTCAGGTTCAAGTGATCCTCCTGCCTCAGCCTCCCAAGGATTACAAGCATGTGCCACCATGCCTTGCTAATTTTTGTATTTTTAGTAGAGATGGGGTTTCATCAAGTTGGCCAGGCTGGTCTTGAACTCCTGACCTCAAGTGATCCATCTGTTTCAGCCTCCCAACGTACTGGGTTACAGGCATGAGCCACTGTGCCTAGCCTTCAAACCCAAATTTCTTTCTTTTTTTATTTTTTATTTTACTTTAGCTTCCGGGATACATGTGCAGAACATGCAGTTTATTACGTAGGTATACGTATGCCATGGTGGTTTGCTGCACCTATTGACCCGTCCTTTAAAAATGCAAATTTCTTACATCAAAAATATGTGCAACTCCCCCACTACTTGGGAGGCTGAGGCAGGAGGATTGCTTGAACTGGGAGGCAGAGGTTGCATCAAGCCAAGATTGCACCATTGCACTCCATGCACTCCAAGACCCTGTCCAAAAAAAAAAAAAAAATAACCAGAGCAAGGCCCTGTCAACAACAATAAAAAAGGAAATAAAAATAAAATAATAATAATGGGCAGAGAGATATCCTCCTCAAAGTAATAGTTTGATGGAGAAGTGGAGTGGATAATTGAAACATTTGTTGTCTAAAAGAGGGGGAGATGAAAGCATGAAGGGCTGGCTTACATGTTGCTTACACACAACATCAGTGGAGACTAAAGGAATAAATGGTCCCACTAGATTTTCCTCATTTTTTTCAATGGATCAGGGAAAAAGGGAGTGAGGAAGATGCTGGTATGATATGCAGTTTTTGCCAGGGGAGGAGTACACTGGTATAAAGGCCATAATTGTTTTCCTTTCTTCCCCAAATCACTTCAAAAAATGTCTTTCCCTCCTCTACCCGATGTCGTCCTAGGATCAAGACTGCTGCTACAATATCATAGTCCCCACTTGTAGTGTCCTTTATAATAAACTGGTAAACATGAGTGTTTCCCTGAGTTCTGGAAAGTGCTGGCAGCAGGGATGATTTCTAAGCAAAAAACTAGAATTACGTTTTTAAACTTTATGCCACCATTCCTTAAGGCCTGATGGAGGTGGGTTGTGCAAAACTGGAGTTAATAATGAATGCAGCCATACTGCCTGGTGGTAAAAATCGCCCGCAAGTTCTGCACCTTTGCTATCCTATTCAAATCAGAGTGAACTAAGACGGAGGCACTTACTAGGCTAGTATTGCTGCCTGCAATCTAGACCAGCACAGTGGCAATCCTAGTGTCCCTTCCAAAGGTAAAATCTTTGGATATTAATGGAGAGAAGGAGGAATAGTAGTTGAGGGTAATGAAATAAACGGCTTATGAATTGAGGGAAACCCAATATTACATCAACATCTCAAAAGAGGCTCAGAGCAAGAGATGATATTGTCTCTAGTCAGCTATCCCAAATGCTGGAAGGGGTGATACATATTTGTTGAGATCCCTCCTGCTTTTGGAACCTGACAGGATCGAATGGAAGCCTGCAAACCTGAATGATATCACCCTGGGAGACATTCACACAATATGATGGATTGGACTATTAATGATTGAATGGATTTTAGTAAAGTGGCAGTGTCTTTTCTGTGAGGGCAGGGGACAGGGTCTCACTCTGTCAACCAGGCTGGAGTGCAGTGGCATGATTATGGCTTACTGTAGCCTCAACCTCCCAGGCTCAAGCGATCCTCCCACCTCAACCTCCTAAGTAGCTGGGATTACAGGTGGGCACCACCTTGCTCAGCTAATTATGGCAGTATCTTTTGAGCTGTGTGTCCCTTTTTTCTTCTTTTTTTGGGACAAGATCTTGATTTGTTGCCCAGGTTGGAGTGCAGTGGCACCATCTCGGCTCAGTACAACCTCCACCTCCTGGTTCAGGTGATTCTCCTGCCTCAGCCTCCTGAGTAGCTGGGATTAAAGGCCCATGCCACCATGCCTGGATAATTTTTGTATTTTTAGTAGAGATGAGGTTTCACCATGTTGGCCAGGCTGGTCTCAAACTCCTGACCTCAGGTGATCTACCTGCCTTGGCCTCCCAAAGTGCTGGGATTACAGGCATGGGCCACCACGCCTGGCCAAAACTCCCGTATTTAATGTCTGCCACCAGGTCCCTCCTGCAACATGTGGGAATTATGGAAGCTACAAGATGAGATCTGGGTGGGGACACAGAGCCAAACCATATCATACTGCCCCCGGCCCCTCCCAAATCTCATATCTTTACATTTCAAAACCAATCATGCCTTCCCAATAGTCCCCCAAAGTCTCAACTCATCTCAGCATTAACTCAGAAGTCCACAGTCCAAAGTCTCATCCTAGACAAGGCAAGTCCCTTCCACCTAAGAGCCTGTAAATTCAAAAGCAAATTAGTTACTCCCTAGATACAATGGGGGCACAGGCATTGGGTAAATACAGCCATTCCAAATTGGACAAATTGGCCAAAACAGAAGAGCTCAGGCCCCATACAAATCCGAAATCCAGTGGGGCAGTCAAATCTTAAAGCTCCAAAATGATCTCCTGTGACTCCATGTCTCACATTCAGGTCACACTGATGCAAGAGGTAGATTCCCATAGTCTTGGGCAGCTCCACTCCTGTGGTTTTGCAGGGTACAGTCTCCCTCACAGCTGCTTTCATGGGATGGTGTTGAGTATCTGTAGCTTTTCCAGCTGTACAATGGAAGCTGTCAGTGGATCTACAGTTCTGGGGTCTAGAGGACGATGTCCCTCTTTTCATAGCTCCATGAGGCAGCATCACAGTAGGGACTCTGTGTGGGGGCTCCCACCCACATTTCCCTTCTATGCTGCCCTGGCAGAGGTTCTCCATGAGGACCCTGCCCCATAGCAAAACTCTGCATGGTCATCTAGTCATTTCCATATTCTGAAATCTAGGTGGAGTTTCCCAAACCTCAGTTCTTGAGTTCTGCACATTTGCAGGCTCAACACCAAATGGAAGCTGCCAAGACTTGAGGATTACACCCTCTGAAGCCACAGCTGGAGAGGCTGGGATGTAGGGCACCAAGTCCCTAGGTTGCACACAGCATGGGACCTGGGTCCGGCCCATAAAATCACTTTTTTCTCCTAGGCCTCCAGGCCTGTGATGGGAAGAGCTGCAGCAAAGGTCTCTGACATGCCCTGGATAAATTTTTCCCATTGTCTTGGTGATTAACATTCAGCTTCTTGTTACTTATGCAAATTTCTGCAGCCAGCTTGAATTTCTCCTCAGAAAATGGGATTTTCTTTGCTATTGCACTGTCAGGCTGCAAATTTTCCAAACTGTAATGCACCCCTCACATTTTTTTACAGTGTTTCCCTTTGGAAACTGAATGCCTTCAATAGCACCCAAGTCATCTCTTGAATACTTTGCTGCTTAGAAATTTCTTGCACCAGGTACCCTAAATCAACTCTCTCAAGTTCAAATCTTTCACAGATGTCTAAGGCAGGAGCAAAATTCTGCCAGTCTCTTTACTAAAACATGACAAGAGTCACATTTGTTTCAGTTCCCAAAAAGTTCCTCATTTTCATTTAAGACCACCTCAACCTGGACCTTACTGTTCATATCACTAACAGTATTTAGTCAAAGACATTCAACAAGTCTCTAGGAAGTTCCAAACTTTACCACATTTTCCTGTCTTCTTCTGAGCCCTCCAAACTGTTCCAACCTCTGCCTGCTACCCAGTTCCAAAGTAGCTTCCACATTTTCGGGTATCTTTTCAGCAACGCCCCACTCCTGGTACCAATTTACTGTATTAGTCCATTTTCATGTTGCTGATAAAGACATACCCAAGACATACTGGGCAATTTACAGAAGAAAGAGGTTTAATGGAGTTACAGTTCCACATGGCTGGGAGGCCTCACATTCATGGTGGAAGGCAAGGAGAAGCAAGTCACATCTTACGTGGATGGTGGCAGGCAAAGAGAGAGCTTGTGTAGAGAAACTCCCATTTTTAAAAACCATCAGATCTCATGAGACCCATTCACTATCATGATACTAGCACAGAAAAGACCTGCCCCCATGATTCAATCTTCTGCCACCAGGTGCCTCCCACAACATGTGGGAATTATGGGAGCTACAAAATGAGATTTGGGTGGGGACACAGAGCCAAACCATATTATATGGCTAATTTTTTTTTTTTTTTTTTTTAGAGACAGGGTCTCATTTTGTTTCCCAGGCTGATCTCAAACCCCTGGCCTCAAGCAGTCCTCCCACCTTGGCCTCCCAAAGTGCTGGAGTTACAAGTGTGAGCCACCATGCTCAGCCTTACATTGTTCATACAAGATTGGTGCATAGGTACAGCTATTTGATTGGTTTTAGGCGGTGTTTCTTTTTGGGAAGTGTGCATCTAACATTTTTTACAGAGGGTGTGATAGTCATGGGTTTTCTATTACCTGATATAAGCAAAGCAGGACAACAAAGGGGAAGTTAATTGACAAAAAGGGCCATTCATTAAGAAGGTGGGTGGTTTCTATTCCTGACATCATGTAATTCTCTCTAGTCATTGTACAGAATAAGACAAATAAGAATGCGAGTTAATTTATAATCTGAGAAACAGAAGTAGTAACCATATGTGATTCAGATCACACTCACATCTCTCTCAAAGCTTAAGGTGTTTGTGGGGTTCCAACAAGGTTTACTTTTTATTTATTTTCACACTTCTTTGATCAACAGGGCAGTCTTCCAAACAGGATGCTGGCCGCTCACCTTGGATCTGCCATCCACAAACCAAGCTGTTTGCTGGCCAGTTGAGAGTTGTTATGGGGTACTGTAGAAGCCAGCAGCTCCTCACACAAATTGGTCATAGCAGAAAAGAGGCTCCCTTCTTGTATCTCCTCCTGGTACTCCCCAGGTAGCATGCTCCTTATACCCCATTTCCATTTTATTATGGAACTCTTCTGGACATTGTTGTCCCCATTTGAGTGTTTCTGTGATATCACTTATAATGGCATGGGTGTTTCAGGTGTCAGGATCATTTTATGTCCTTCAGTCACAGGGGTAGCTTCAGTTAATGTCCCATAACAAGTTAGTAAGTGCCCCTCAAGTGGAAATTGTCTAGTCCAAAATCTCAGTAGTCGTCTTTGCTGGCAGGTACTCATAGGCTTTTTTTTTCTTTTTCTTTTTTGAGACAGTCTTGCTCTGTCGCCCAGGCTGGAGTTCAGCGGTGCCATCTCTGGTCACTGCAACCTCTGCCTCCAGGGCTCAAGCAATTCTCCTGCCGCAGCTTCCTGAGTAGCTGGGATTAAAGGTGCCCACCACCACACCCAGCTAATTTTTGAGTTTTTAGTAGGGATGGGGTTTCGCCATGTTGGCCAAGCTGGTTTAAAACCCCTAACCTCAAATGATCCTCCTGCCTCGTCCTCCCAAATTGCTGGGATTACAGGCAAGAGCTACCGTTCTTGGCCACTCAAGGGCTTTTGTCATAGCCCCAGTAAACGCTCCACAGAGAGCTATCAAATGGAGAATTTGTCCCTATCAGCACTCCAGCTTCTACTCTACAGTGTGAGCTTGGGTTTCCATTTAGCATGTCCAACTAAAATTGCCAGAAGGGTGGATTCACATGCCTTTGGCTTTACAGTTTTAGGTAGGGGGAACAACCCTATTGTTTACAATGCTGATTTCCGTAAAACATTTAGTTAAAGGAGACACAGCCACTTTATGTAAAGCCTGTTTAGGCATTCCACTTTCAGAATCCTATTGACCAGTACATTTTTATGTCTTGGGAAGTTCTCTTCACCCACTCCCCAGACTATTTTATTCTCTTTTGAACAGTAAGTGTTTAGGTCCCCAGCCGGAGGCCACGCCCAGAAACTCTGGCCTGTCAATCTTACCTTGATTAACCAGTCTAACCATCACCCCAGGCAATTCCAGGTGGGGTAAATCTTTACCTTCCTGCTTTTAAAATTACTCCACATGGGGAAATAGAGCAAACTGGTTTGGGGCCCTTAATATTGAATACCAGCAGAGACTCTTTAAGTCTTTAAGCAGACGCTATTGAAGTCTACCCAACCTTCAATAATGTATTGAGACATTTTGTTTTGGCGGGCATGGTGTCTCATGACTGTAATCTCAGTGCTTTGGGAGGTCAAGGCTGGAGGATCACCTGATGTCAGGAGTTCAAGACCAGCCTAGCCAACATGGTGAAACCCCATCTCTACTAAAAATACAAAAATTAGCCGGGCATGGTGGCAGGTGCCTTTAATCTCATCTACTCAGGAAGCTGAGGCAGGAGAATTGCTTGAACCCAGGAGGTGGAGGTTCCAGTGAGCCGAGATTGTGCCACTGCACTCCAGCCTGGGCAACAGAGCGAGACTTCATCTCGGGGTGGGGTGGTGGTGGGAAAGACATTTGTTCTCACTGCATTAATTTTCTTTTTTTAAAAAACCTTATTAATTTCCATTTTATTCATCCCATTTCTTTTTTCTTTTTTTGAGACGGAGTTTCACTCTTGTTACCCAGGCTGGAGTGCAATGGCGCGATCTCGGCTCACCGCAACCTCCGCCTCCTGGGTTCAGGCAATTCTCCTGCCTCAGTCTCCTGAGTAGCT
>NW_016107402.1:5476082-5478014 GCF_001604975.1 Cebus imitator
CTCTCAGCATCCCCCTCTCCGAGTCCTTCTGGTGAGCTGCTGCTGGTGGCGCCCGTGTGGCCACAGCACAGGTTTTCCTAACAGAGCCACTGGCCCAGCTGAAGGCGACTCTCCCAAGCTCCCTTCACCATCCACTCTGGCTTCCACATTGGGAAGTCAGGACGGGGTGCAATCGGGGAGGCACCTAGTTATTTAAGGGAGAGACACCCAGGCAGCATCACCGAGGCCCCCCACACACACTCCATGCTGGTCAGTGCAGGGACAGACCCCTGCCGAGAGGACACAACAGCACAGTCCACATAGCCCAAGGCACCTCCAGAGGTGGCAGCTGGGCAAGGATGAGGACCCCAGGCTGGGCACTCCTGGATTTGGAGCTGGGCAAGTTACCATCCCCATGGACTGGGCAACTTTATGAACCAGGGGAGCTGAGGGAAGGAGGCCCAGGGAGGCTCAGCCAGCTGTCAGGAGCAGCCCAGACCCCACCCCTGGAATGATGGAGGAGGAGGAGGATGAGGAGGTTCATCATCTGTAAATGCCACCAAGACAGTGTTGGGTGGCACCCGATGTTCCCTAGCACACCCAGGCCACTGGTGCCTCTTCAGGCTGTGTCCATTCACATGGTGGGACCTCCTGCCCATTGGTGGTGGGGGCAGGGGGTGTGGAGAGGCCTCCTCCAGGAGCTGCCTGGAGAACAGGACAGCCCTGACCCCCACTGGCTGACAGTGAACAGCATGTCTGCTCTCACGGAGTCTGAAGGTCCCTGCAGTGTTGGGCAAAAGTTTACATGGCACCCACTGGCCAGACTCCATTAACTCCACAGAGGGCAGAAGAGAGCCTGCTGACCTCCCAGCTGTTGGCCCCAGAGTCACAGAAGTCACCTCTACTCGACACCAGGACACAGACCCACCGCCCAACCTAAGAAAACAAGAACAATTCCAAGGCCTCCCAGGCCAGGCAGGTGAGAGGAGCTGGGTGGCAGTGGCTGCCAGCTGCAGCTCTGCAGGGTCAACAGAAAGCAAGAGTCAGTGGGGAGGGGCCAGGAACCTTGCGGCACATCACAGAGCAGAGGAGGCAGTGCGGCGGCAGGGTGTGGCTCATTCCTCAGGGCGGCCAACGCTGGTGACAGCTGTTCTTCCTGGCTTCACACGGAGCTCTCGCCCCAGCAGAGGCAGCCCTGGACAACTGGCTGAGCTGGTCCAGGACCTCCAGGCCATTCTCCTCTGCACAATGGGGCTGTCCGCCTGCTCCTGAGGCATGGTCAGTGTGGTGGCGGGGCTCATGGAATCCTCCATCACTCGCGTGTGCATGGCCACTTGCTGCTCAAACCTGTCCATCACTCCAGAAGCCTTCTACGGGTCCATGGTGTTCAGGGCGTTGTCCAGGGCTTTGGTCACCCACACCATGTTCTTGGTCACCGCCTTCATGGTCACAGCTGTGTACACCTTAGAGGCCAGTGTCCAGGCGGGATGCCACACAGAGCCGGTTCATGCTGCTGTTCTTTTTTTTTTTTTCAAGATGGGGTTTCACCATGACGGCCAGGCTGGTCTTGAACTCCTGACCTCAGGTGATCCATCCACCTCGGCCTCCCAAAGTGCTAGGATTACAGGCGTGAGCCACCGCGCCTGGCGACACTGCTGTTCTTCTTGCGAATGTTCTTCTTGTTCTTGGCATAGGCAGGTGCACTCTACATTTTTCTGCTGAAGGGCCTTCTTCACTTTGGCCTAGTTGGCCTAGGAGTGCTTTTCTGCCTTCTCTGCCAGTTTCTTCAGCTGCTTAATGATAAATTTCAACTGGAACAGAGTATCGTCCATGGAACACGTTATCCTCCATGGCCAGTCTGACAGGAGCACCCGTTGGAAAGGCAGAAGGGACATGGACTCGGGAAGGCGTCAGGTCCCAGTGGCACTTGCCTTATTTCTTTTTTTTTTTTTT
>NW_016107402.1:5479754-5484031 GCF_001604975.1 Cebus imitator
GAGATGGAGTTTTGCTCTTGTTACCCAGGCTGGAGTGCAATGGTGCGATCTCGGCTCACCGCAACCTCCGCCTCCTGGGTTCAAGCAATTGTCCTGCCTCAGCCTCCTGAGTCGCTGGGATTACAGGCACGTGTCACCATGCCCAGCTAATTTTTTTGTGTGCTTTTAGTAGAGATGGGGTTTCACCATGTTGACCAAGATGGTCTCGATCTCTTGACCTCGTGATCCACCCGCCTCGGCCTCCCAAAGTGCTGAGATTACAGGTGTGAGCCACCGCTCCCGGCCCTCCATTCATAACTTTTATCTTTAGTAACTGAGCACAGCACAGCTGCAGCTCTAAACCACGAGTGACCACATGGCTCCTCAGGCATCAAAGGTTCCTCATCCCCCACCCTTTCATCCTTTCTCTTCCCAAACCACATCTTTCCATGAGCCCAGGCCATTCTAGCTAATCCCAGTTCACTGACAAAACTCTGCCAGGGTGGGGGAAACAACACTCAAGGTGCCTTTTCTATTCTCTCACTTAACAACAACAGTCAACACAGAAGACTCATGTGACCAAATTTGTATGTAGGGATTTCACCATACACCAAGCAGCAGTCACCAGCTGGGTGTCTTCTGACATATCTACCTGGAGATAGTGTTACCAGAAAGTGGTCTTGGTCCAGACCCTGAGAGGGTTTTTGTTGGATCTTATGCAGGAAAGAATTTAGGGCAAGTCCATAGAGTCAAGTGAAAGCAAGTTAAGAAGAAACAAAAGAATGGCCACTCCATAAACAGAGCAGGCCTGAGGGCCACTGGATGGCTGTTTTTATGGTTATTTCTTGATTATATGCTAAACAAGGGGTGGGTTATTCATTAGTTTTCTGGGAAAGGGGAGAGAATTTCGAGAGCTAAGGGTTCCTCTTCCTTTTAGACCACACAGGGTAACTTCCCAACGTTGACATGGCAATTGTGAACTGTTATGGCACCGGTGGGAGTGTCTTTTAGCAAGCTAACGCATTAAAATGAACATATAATGAACAGTGAGAATAGCCAGAGGTCACTTTCGTTGCCATCTTGGTTTCGGCAGGTTTTAGCCAGCTTCTTTCCTGCATCCTGTTTTATCAGTGGGATCAGTGGGGTCTTTGTGACCTGTATCTAGTGTTGACCTCCTGTCTCATCCTGTGACTAAGCATGCCAAACCTCCTGGAAAAGCAGCCCAGCAGGTCCCACCCTTATTTCACCTAGCCCCTATTCAAGATGGAATTGTTCCTGTTTGAACACCTCTGACATATTCCCCCCGACTTTTATGAAGGGATCCTTAAGTGTCTGAGGGTTGTAGATCTATCCTCTGTAACTTCTTCAGGCTGAATAGGGGTGATGATATTTTTGCCTAATTATTAGGGTCTCTTGTATGCAGGGTAGAAAGGAGTCAGTCAGTTATGGTGAAGGCCATTCATAACTCTTTCAGATATCAGCTTCTGTTCTGACAAAAGTTGCTATGTGGAAGATTAATAAATGTTCAATTTAAGAAAATGTTGAGTAGGCTTATTTTGCATTTCTACGTGAAAAGTACAACAGCAATATATTCCATAGCAGTAAAGCAAATAAGTAAAATTATCCCAGTAAACTGAATAAGAAGGCTTTTAATGAACTTGGCTATTGTTGGAACCAAGTTGTTATGGGGTTGCTAGCCAATTCCAATACATGCCCAGAATTAGAATACTGATCTAGATTTTTTTTTTTTTTTTGAGACGGAGTTTCACTCATGTTACCCAGGCTGGAGTGCAATGGCGTGATCTCGGCTCACCGCAACCTCCGCCTCCTGGGTTCAGGCAATTCTCCTGCCTCAGCCTCCTGAGTAGCTGGGATTACAGGCACGCACCACCATGCCCAGCTAATTTTTTGTATTTTTAATAGAGACGGGGTTTCACCATGATGACCAGGATGGTCTTGATCTCTTGACCTCGTGATCCACCCGCCTCGGCCTCCCAAAGTGCTGGGATTACAGGCTTGAGCCACCGCGCCCGGCTGATCTAGATTTTTACATTACCTATCTCTCTCTTTTCTTTTGAGGAGCAGCCAGAGATCACTGATTGATTTACAGGAATAAGCAGAGTCAGTCTAAATTTAAGGAAAAAAACCTGAAAAACAAAGATGAGATTAAAATCTAGTAACAGATGTATAATAGTTTTTGAAACATAAATTTTTTCTTTCCAGTCCCCATTTTCGTTAAAACAAGTCAAGGTAGGACTGATTTGTTTGCAAAATAAGCTTTAGTCTTGTTATACTTGACCTGATTATATGAAGTGAAGTAAGAATAATTATTTGCCATATAGGCTTCTTTGAAAATTGGCTTTGATGGAACTTTATTCCATAAGTAATCTCAAGACTTTTTAAAGCCTTGAGACCAGCCATGGATTTATCTGTCTATGCCTGAAAATACCTGTAGGAGTTGAGTTAATTCCTCTCCAGGTCTCAAGATAATTTGGGGCTCCTGGACTTGTCAAAAAGTACATACTTTACTTATTATAGATCAGGAACCCTGTACAGGGATTGCATAAACAAGGTATGAGGCTAGTTTTCTCAAGTGGCTTTTTTTTTTTTTTTGGCTCTGTAAGTCAGCTTTGATTCTTTAAAGCTGTCTGTATCTGAAAGCACACCATCCCAGTCAAAGCCTTGGTAAAAAATCTGTCTCCAATTGTGTCCTTTTATAAAAGAAAACAGATTCTTATTGTATTTATGCAAATAACTATGTTGCTGTAAGTTAAGAATACTCACAAATAGTTTCCAAATTCTGGTAAAATCAGGTAGACAGAAAGATGCTCAAAATTTTGCTCATAGGAGTATACTTTACGCAATTGTTGAAAGCTCCAAAGAAAAGTGGTCTTGACTCTGAAAAACAAAGCAGAAAGAATGAGCAACATGTTAAGTGAAACATCATGAAAAGATAATTTTGGTCTTCCATTAGTTTAGTCTGTGTAATTAATTCCTGTTTTGCTTGATACTTATAATCATGCGTTTTCCAAGAATGTCTTGTAAGTTCCTTCTCTCTATTTTAAAGGCATACTTTCCAAAGTTATCAGAGAGCTGCATTTAAGAGTACCTGTCAGTCCTATAGCTGATTATAAACCATCTTTTAAAGAGAATCAAAACAAGACAGTTGTCTGTGGATGACAAAGTCTTAGGGTAGCCACAGTTAAAGACATAATTAACTAGGAATTTGGGTTACTTCTGTGGCATACAAAAATTGTATTTAACAATTATTATTACTGATAATGTACAATATGTCTTTTCAGAATTAAAGGGGTTTTCCATAATTTTGGAACACATACCAACAACATATTTATATAAATACAGCTCAAAGAAAGCCAAACACCATTTTATATTTGACAATGCTTCCTGTATAATTTTAGTATACCAAATAAGCCAAATATGTCATTTTTGGACTTTAGGGGGACCTAATATCTAAAGGATTAACCTGATCACCAAAAGATATAATTTAGAATTTTATTTTGGAGTTTGTCAAATATAAAAACTTTAAAATTCTGATAAAATAAAATTTCAGGTCACCATAAGCCATTCATTTAGCCAAAATGATAACTCAAAGATTTTTAAAAGTTGAAAGCCTTTACTCATTGCTAGAGGAAAGACTTAGCTTTCCAAATAATCTATTTTATCTCCCTTCTTTTTCTTGTAGTTTATTTAAAAGGCAAACAAAATCTTTCATTTTTTTCAATATTCCATAAAAATCCTGTTCAGGCGAGGCAAAGTGGCTCATGCCTATAATCCCAGCACTTTGGGAGGGCAAGGTGGGTGGATTGTCTGAGTTCAGGAGTTTGTGACCAGCCTGGGCAACACAGTGAAACCCTATCTCTACTACAAATACAAAAAATAAGCTGGGAGTGGCGGCATGTGCCTGTAGTCCCAGCTACTCAGGAGGCTAAGGCAGGAGAATCGCTTGAACCAAGAAGGCAGAAGTTGCAGTGAGCCGAGATCACACCACTGCACTCCAGCCTAGGAACAGAGTGAAACTCCATCTCAAAAAAAAAAAAAAAATCCTGTTCAAGAGAGAAAGCCAAATTTTACCTTTGCATTAGTATATGATTATTATCGAACCCAATTTTAAATAAAGCCTTATAGACAAATCTATCCAATCTTAATCAGTTTGACCATAAGTTAAGATTCTTGCCGGGCGCGGTGGCTCAAGCCTGTAATCCCAGCACTGTGGGAGGCCGAGGCGGGTGGATCACGAGGTCAAGAGATCGAGACCATCCTGGTCAACATGGTGAAAC
>NW_016107402.1:5484201-5494456 GCF_001604975.1 Cebus imitator
AAAAAAAAAAAAAAAAAAAAAAAAAAAAAAAGATTCTCATAAACCTTTAATAATCCTTTATAATTTTCTGTTAAAAAGCAGTGTAAGAAAACCCTGTTGTGCTTTTATTCCAATGTTTGATTTATGAAAATACTGAATAATTGTATAATATCCCTTTAACTTTAACTAACAGGTTCACATACAGAATTTTTTTTTAAATAACATATATATATATATTATTGCATTTTAGGTTCTGGGGTACATGTAAAAAACACGCTGGATTATTGCATAGGGACATACATGGCAATGTGGTTTGCTGCCTCCATCCCCTTCACCTATATCTGGCATTTCTCCCCATGTTATCCCTCCCCACCTCCCTACCCGCCACTGTCCCTCCCCTAGTCCACCACCCCCACAGACCTCAGTGCACACACAGAATTTTTACCGATTAATCTTTCACAAACCTTCCATAACTTGGCCAAAGCTTCAGCTTTATCCTACCTAAGATGAAACAATCCTTTAATCCTCTAAACCAGACCCAAAAACCCCACATTCCCATGTCTTCTTATAATTTTTTACCAGAAACAGATTCTACTTTCTTTACACTCCTTGCATATAAAACTGTTTCTTCAGTAGTCTTGATTACATGTGTTACAACGTTAACTCTTAGCAACTTTTATTTTTGGTGAAAAACCTGGTAAGTAAGCAATTTTAATTATGTACCACAGCTGGACACAGTAGCTAATGCCTGTAATCTCAGCACTTTGGGAGGCTGAGAAGGGTAGATCACCTGAGGTTGGGAGTTCGAGACCAGCTTGACCAACAAGGAGAAAACCCTTCTCTTCTAAAAATACAAAAAAATAGCTGGGTATGGTGGCATGCCTGTAATCCCAGCTACTTGGGAATCTGAGGCAGGAGAATGCTTGAAGCCGGGAGGTTCAGGTTGCAGTGAGCCGAGATCGCACCATTGCATTTCAGCCTGGGCAACAAGAGTGAAACTCCATCATACACATACACACAAAATTATGTACCAGGTGTGAAACCTAGGATACCAGACAGAAGTGAAGATAAGATTCGACTCTTTCCAACATAGCTAGGGGCATGGCTAACTCCATATGTCCCCAGGCCTTACCTAAAATCTAATGGCTCCAAAACAGGTAAGTTGAACAATTTTCAAAAGTCAAGGAGCAATTTATGACCTGTAAGCATTTAGCAGTGCTTGCTTTGGCAGGACATATACTAAAATTGGAATGATGCAGAGAAGATTAGCAGGCCCCTGTGCAAGGATGACATTCAAATTCATGGAACATTCCATATTTAAAAAATAAAAACAAAAAATAAAACATCTAGCAAACCTAATGTCACCCGCCTTTTTTAGATCAAATGTCTAAATCTTGAAGACATTTTAATTTACCAATAATCTTTAAAACTGTCTTTATTTTCCAAAATTACTAAAGTCATGTGAACTAAAAGGCATGAAAATTGTTATTTTTTGGACAAAATGTTTAAACATTTATTATTTTTAAACAAATTAATCAGAGCTCTTTCATATGTTTTGATAGTAAAACAACACACAGGACACATAAATACAGTTGAACAGACAGAAGAAGATCCAGTAGTTTTAAGAGTTTTTGACTTGCCAGTTTTTAAGTTTCTTAATTGTATGACTGGCTTCGGAGTAGAGCCCTTTGAGAACAGGGCCAGGAAAGCATGCAGTTCCTAGGGCCTAAGAAGCAGGCACAGCTGGAAGGCGAAACAGACCCCCCAAAATTAACAGTCTCATTTTTATATTGAAAGCAAATTTATTAGAGAAGTAAAGAAACAAAAGAATGACTACTCCATAAGCGGAGCAGCCCTGAAGTCTGCTTCTTGGCTATTTTTATGGTTATTTCTTGATCATATGCTGAACAAGGTGTGGATTATTCATTAGTTTTCCAGGATGTGTGTGGGACTTCTGGAACTGACAGTTCTCTTACTTTTATTTTATTTTATTTATTTATTTTTTTGAGACAGAGTCTTGTGCTATCACCCAGGCTGGAGTGCAGTGGTGGAGCCTAGGCTCACTACAACCTCTGCTTCCTGGGTTCAAGCGATTCTCCTGCCTCAGCCTCTCGAGTAGCTGGGACTACAGGCATGTGCCACCACACCTAGCTAATTTTTGCATTTTTAGTGGAGACAGGGTTTCACCATATTGGCCAGGCTGGTCTCAAACCCCTGACCTCATGATCCACTCACCTCGGCCTCCCAAAGTGCTGGGATTACAGACATGAGGCACTATGCTCAGCCTATTTTACTTTTATTTTATTTTATTTTATTTTTTGAGATTGAGTCTTGCTCTGTCACCCAGACTGGAGTGCAGTAGTAGTCTCTGCTCATTGCAACCTCCACTTCCTGGGTTCAAGTGATTCTGCTGTCTCAGCCTCCTGTGTGGCTGGGACTACAGGCACACACCACCATGGCCAGCTAATTCTGTATTTTTAGTAGAGATGGGGTTTCACCATGTTGGCCAGGCTAGTCTCGAACTCTTGACTTCAGGTGATCTACCTGCCTCAGGCTCCCAAAGTGCTGAGATTATAGGCATAAGCAACCATGCCCCTCTTCCTTTTAGACCATGTAGGGTAACTTCTAGATATTGCCATGGCATTTGTAAACTGTTATGGTGCTGGCAGGAGTGTTTTTTAGCATGTGAGTACGTTATAATTAACATATCATAAGCAATGAGGATGACCAGAGGTTACTTTGTCACCATCTTGGTTTTGGCAGGTTTTGGCCAGTTTCTTTACTACATCCTGTTATCAGCAGTGTCTTTGTGATCTGTATCTTGTGCTGGCCTCCTGTCTCGTCCTGTGACTAAGAATGCCTAACCTCCTGGGAATGTAGCTCAGCAAGTCTCAGCCTCATTTTACCCAGCTGCTGTTGAAGAGGGAGTCATTCTGGTTCAGACACCTCTGAATATAGCATCAGATCTCACAGGTTTAGGGCTCATTCCTCAAGCTGCCCCCAGCCAGTCACAAGTCCAGCCTCCAGAACGTCTAATGGACTGGCTTCAAATTGGGGTTTCCATGATCCCCTCTTTGGGTTTGATTACCCCTCTTTGGGTTCAATTAACTTGCTGGAGCAGTTCACAGAACTCAGGGAAACGCTATTTATGTTTACCAATTTATTATAATGGATATTAAAAAACATACAGATGAAGAGATGCATGAGGGTGAGAAATGAGGGAAGGGGTACAGAGCTTCTAGGCCCTTCCTGGGCACACAGCTTCCATGAACCTCCACGTGTTTAGCTATCCAGAAGCTCTCCAAACCCTGTACTTTTAGGTTTATTTGTTTGTTTGTTTTGTTTTTGAGACAGGGTCTTGCTCTGTCACCCAGGATGGAGTGCAGTGGCACGATCTTGGCTCACTACAGCCTTTACTTCCCAGGCTCCAGTGGTTTTCCCACCTCAGCCTCCCAAGTAGCTGGGACTATAGATGCATCACCAAATTTAGCTAATTTGTTCTATATATATATATAAAATATATTTTTTACATACATATATAGTATATTAACATATATTTAAAATATATGTATATATATTTCATATACATATATAGTATATAAAAATATATATTTTATATATGTAAAAATATATATTTAATATATATATTTTTATATTAAATATATAAATATATATTTATTATATATTTAATATATATGATACTATATATATTATATATGTATATAAAAATATATATAGTATCATATATGTAGTATGAAAAAACTATATGTGTATATATATAGTTTTGTTTTTTTGTTTTTGTTTTGTTTTTTGTAGAGAGGAGGTCTCCCTATGTTACCCAGGCTGGTCTTGAACTCCTGGACTCAAGTGATCTTCCCACCTTGGCACCTCACAGTGCTGGGACTATGGGCATGAATGCTGCACCAGTGTCCTTTTGTTTTTTTATGAAGGCTTCATGATGTAGGCCTAATTGATTAAACCATTGACCACTGGTAATCAACTTAACCTTCAGCCCCTCTGCCCTCCCCATAGGGTAGTGGGGGTGATGTTGAAAGTCTCAACTCCGTAATCTTGCCTTGGTGTTTCCGGTCACCAGCCTCCACCCTGAAGCTACCTAGCAGTTACTAGCCCCCAGTCAATTATTAGCATACAAGAAGACATCACTTCGGAAATCGAAGCATCTGGGGAGTTGTATGCCAGGAAACAGTAATGAAGACCAAAAAACATATTTTTTCACAACATCACAGCAACCTTCTCTTGCTCTGGACACAACTCACCATTGACAACCTTCCAATAGAGAGATGGAGAAGTATTTCTTTTTTGTTTTTTTTTTTTGAGATGGAGTCTCGCTCAGTTGTCCAGGCTGGAGTGCAACGGCGTTATCTCGGCTCACTGCAACCTCTGCCTCCCGGGTTCAAGCGATTCTACTGCCTCAGGCTCCCAAGTAGCTGGGATTACAGGCATGCTCCACCACGCCCAGCTAATTTTTGTATTTTTAGTAGAGGCGGGGTTTCACCATGTTGGCCAGGCTAGTCTCAAACTCCTGACCTAGTGATCCGCCTGCCTTGGCCTCCCAAAGTGCTGGGATTACAGGCATGGGCCACCGCATCTGGCTGCCGTTGGAGGAGTATTTCCACGTGTAAGTATTCTGCCTATACAATCTAAAGAGATCCCTAAAACACTGAAATCCAGAAAATATTAACAATGTGGAAGGACCATGAGTCTTTACATACAGTAGTTCCTGTAAGGTTTATTGCCAAGGTAAAATGAGGAACTGAGGCAAGTATAAGAAAATGAGAAGTTAATTTATTTAGCTCCCAGGCGAGGTTCTGTGGTCCAGGAAGAGGCCAAAGAAGTCGCACCCGGCTGTTTAGGTCATGGGGTTTTATGGGGAGAGAAGGCGATTGATTGGCTATTGGGGAAACAAAGCAAAGGCAATTTTTTTGGCTGTCAGGAAGAGGGCAGTACCTGAAACTAGTTGCCATTGGTAGGCGGGTGGGACTTTGGGTGAGTGGGCCTTGATTGGCTGTTGGGGAAACAAAGTGAAGGCAATCTTTTTGGCTATTAAGAAGCAGGAAATGCCTGGAGCTAGTGGTCATGGGTAGGCGGGCGGGACCTTAGGTAAGTGGGCCTTCAGGGGGCATACAGAGCAGAGTGCTACCGGGCAGGGTCTGATGGGGCTTCTTTAAAAGTTTTCCTGCAGGGTTTATGAACAGTGGGCTAGGGGTTAAATGCATAATTTAGTGCTGAATGTGGGCTTGGGTCTGGTATGCGGAGGCGGTGTGGAGAAGCCGTGTGGCAAGGCCAGATAATGAGCCCAGGTGATGATGTAGTTATCAGACGCGGAGAAAGATGGATGAGTCCGTTTAACCCTCTGCAACGCAGCCGGGCTTACAGTTCCCATCTTGTCTGAGGTTTTACTTTCCCGGGCTTTAGTTACCTGCAGTCAACTGTGATCTGAAAATATTAATAGAAATTTCCAGAAATGGCCGGGCGCGGTGGCTCACGCCTATAATCCAAGCACTTTGGAGGCCAAGGCGGGTGGATCGCCTGAAGTTGGGAGTTCAAGACCAGCCTGACCAACATGGTGAAACCCTGTCTTAAAAAAAAAAAAAAGAAAAAGAAATTTCCAGAAATAAATAATTCATAAATTTTAAGTTGTGTACCGTTGTGAATAGCATGGTATAATCTCTTGCCACCCCTCTCTGTCTGCCCAACATGCAAATCATCTGTTTGTCCAGAGCATCCACACTGTATCAATAACCAGCCCATTAATCATCTACATCATCTGCTTCTGACATCCAGCCATCAACATCATCGTGGCTCATGATCCAGGATCACCAGAAGCAGATGGTCCTTCTTCTGATGTATCGTCAGAAGGTCAATGGTAGCCTAGTGCTATGTTACAATGCCTGCATCAGTCACTTCCTTCATCTCATCACATAGTCATTTTAACATCTCCCATTACCACAAGAAGGGTGAGCACAGTACAGTCAGGTATTTTAAGAGAGAGAGCACATTCACATAACTATTATTACAGTATAACATTATAATTATTCTATATTATTAATTAGTTGTTAATGCTATATTATTATGTTATTGTTAATCTCTTACTCCACATAATTTATAAATTAAACTCTATCATAGATATGTATGTATAGGAGAAATATATATAGGGATCAGTACTATCTGTAGCTTCAGGCTTCCAATGGGGGTCTTGGAACATATTCCCCATGGATAAGGGCAGACTCCTGTAATTTATCTCAGTCAACTATGGTGCTTACCACTTCCTATTTGTGTCCAATTAGCATGATGTTATCAATACAGTTGAAGCCTATGCTTAGTTTGTATTTTCATGGCATGAAAAAATATGTATATATATATATAGTTGAACGAGCATAAGATTCTGTGGAAGGTCAAGCTGATAGAGGTTCCTTAAGACTGCATTGTAGGCTGGGCGCGGTGGCTCACGCCTGTAATCCCAGCACTTTGGGAGGCCGAGGCGGGTGGATCACGAGGTCAAGAGATTGAGACCATCCTGGTCAACATGGTGAAACCCCGTCTCTACTAAAAATACAAAAAATTAGCTGGGCATGGTGGCGCGTGCCTGTAATCCCAGCGACTCAGGAGGCTGGGGCAGGAGAATTGCCTGAACCCGGGAGGCGGAGGTTGCGGTGAGCCGAGATCGCGCCATTGCACTCCAGCCTGCGTAACAAGAGCGAAACTCCGTCTCAAAAAAAAAAAAAAAAAAAAAAAAAAAAAAAAAAAAAAAAAGAGTGCATTGTAACAGAGAGCTGGAAAGTTAATAAAGCGCTGAAGGGAGAGAGTGAAGGACTTGTCACTGTAACATTGTGATGTAAAAGCAAACTGCCTTTGGTCCGCTCTTCTCATGGGTATTTAAAAAAAGCATTCATCAGATCAAAAATCATACACATCAGCTAGAGGTTGTGCTGATACGCTCCAGTAAAGATACCACATCCAGTAGAGAGGAGCTCTGACTGGGGCTATTACCTGATTAAATTTACAGTAGTCCATCTATTATCCACTATAATCATCTGTTTTTCCAGAGGCCAGACTAGTGAATTGAAGGGTATATGATGAGGAGCATAACCACAGCCAAAATATTAGATACAACTAAATTAGGTAATACCGCTAAAATAAACTGTAGTGTGGTGTGATGGTTAATTTTGGGTGTGTTAGCTTGGCTAGGCCATGGTACCCAGATATTTGGTTAAACACTAGTCTAGATGTTGCTGGGAAGGCAGTTTTTAGATGAGATCAACACTTAAATAAGTAAACTTTGAATAAAGCAGATTACCTTCCATAATGTGGGTGGACTTCATCCAATCATTTGAAGGCCTTAAGAGAAAAAGGACTGACTCCCCCAAGGAAGAGGGAATTCTGCCTGCAGTCTGCCTGCAGACTCAAGCTGCAACATCAACTCTTCCCAGGGTCTCCAGCCTGCCAGCCTACATTGCATATTTGGGACTTGCCAGCCTCCACAATTGCATGAGCCAATTCCTTAAAATAAATCTCTTATATATACACACCATCATGTGTCACAGAGGGACAGGAATATGTCCTAAGAAATGTGTCGTTAGGTGATTTTGCCATTGTGTGAACATCAGAGATTGTACTTACACAAACTTAGATGGTAGTGCCTACTACACACCTAGGCTACATAGTATAGCCTATTGCTCGTAGGCTACAAACCTGTGCAGCATGTAATGGTACTGAATCCTGTAGGCAGTTGTAACACAATGTTAAGTATTTGTGTATCTAAACATATCTAAACACAGAAAAGGTACAGTAAAAATACAGTATTGTAATCTTATGGGACAACTGCCAAATATGCAGTCTGTCATTGAAACATCATTATGTGGCACATTACTGTATGTACACATATACATGTGTATATACATACACACACACACATAAATATACACAGTCTATTAACACTGTCTGTGGAGAACACTGACTAATACAGGTAGTTTCAGGAGCCTCCACCTGGCTTTTCCTATCATAATAGCTTTTATTCCACAGGTCATGAAATCAGTAAGAGGAGTCTGTTAATTTCTATGAGGCCCATTGGATTTAAGGTCCATTCCATCTATCACCTGGGCTCCTTTAGCTCCTATTCTAATCAGGAAGTGATGATGGTATTTTGTTTTCTAATTTCCATGACAGCACAGACTCTACAGTGGTCTTTGAAAATTCTAGATAGTCTTCTTTTCATTGAATGAACAGTTACCCTGGTAAATGGCAGCAGATCAGCCCCCAGCGAAGGACTGGAGGGATATTTACTATATATAATGACGGTGTGATTGTAGAGTCATTCCTTAAGGGGGACTTAATACACTCCCCTGTATTTAAGTGGTTCTGGTCCTGTAAACTTTGGTTAGGAATCTAGATAGGTGTGGTGGATGAGGAGAGAGGATCGCTTGAGCCCAGGAGTTTGAAGCTGCAGTGAGCTCTAATGGCACCACTGCACTCCAGCCTGGGTGTCAGAGCAAGAAAAAAAAAATTTTTTAAACATTGAGATGAGGGACCAGAATTTCTATTGTGGCAGCAGCTGTCAGTCTTCTGGTTGCCAGAACTTTATTAAAAAAAAAAAAAAATTGTCCAGGAGCGGTGGCTCACTCCTGTAATCCCAGCACTTTGGGAGGCCGAGGCGGGTGGACCACCTGAGGTGAAGAGTTTGAGATCAGCCTGGCCAATATGCTGAAACCCTGTCTCTACTAAAAGTACAAAAAAATTAGCTGGATTTGGTGGCGGGTGCCTGTAATCCCAGTTACTCGGGAGGCTGAGGCTGAGAATCTCTTGAACCTGAGAGGCGGAGGTTGCAGTGAACCAAGAATGCACCATTGCACTCCAGCCTGGGCAGCTGAGCGAGACTCCAACTAAAAAAAATAAAATAAAAATAAAAATCAAGGACCATCCAGTTAGCTGTATCCCATTCCCATAATCAAGGTATAGATCCCTGAAGGTCAAGGCACACTCATTGTCACTCTGTCTCTGCTGCCATTGACACTAATTATATTCACCTGGTCTTGGATGTCACCTCTGCCGTTCAGGAATCTCAACATTAGGATTGACATTAGGGATGTCAGTTCCATGGCAGTGTCACTTACTTTTAATCCAAGTGTACTGAAAACAGACATCACTGAGCTACTCAAAGATGCTGGTGTTCCCTTATCAGTGAACTTCTTATTGTCTTAGTGAAAAGAACATCCTCTGGGCCTTCCTAAAGAACACAGTCTGGTGCTGAGTTCTTGAATCTATGTTCCTGCCTTCCTGAACTTCCTTACCTCTTCTTAAATACGCTACCATGGCAATTCTAGTATATTGAGCTCATTTATTGTAGGCCATCATCCAGCCCACGCTCTAAGAAACATCTTTGCAAAGTATTAAGATTGTATTTCAGTTATCTATTGCAAAATAACAAACCGCCCAAGTTTAAGGACTTAAAACAATAGCAATTTGTTACTTCTCACAATTCTGCTTATCTGGGTTAAGCTTAATTAAGGGTTTGCAGATTTAAGGGCAGGGGGAAATAGACTCCATCTCTTGCTGTGGGGAGTGCCATGTACACAGAAGGAGGGAAGGATTTAATAATGACCATCTTTGGAAACTATCTACCAGAGACTAGCTCCAGGCATTCTTGCAGGAATATTGACGCCTGAGTTACTGAAGAGTAGTTTATGTCAATATATTCCCCATTAGCCAGCCTTATGTTCTGCCTGCTTCCCTACCCTCACTGCCACGCCTAAAAATCCTGAAATTACTCCCATATGTATTCACTATGTCTTTCATGTTCTTTGATGTGTAGCTTTTTTATCCTGAGACCAATAAGTAAATTTCCACACTCAAGAGTTCTAGGAATTGACCTCAGTTATTTGAGGGTGTGATGGAAACAGGTTTTAAGGAGAACAAATGCCATCTTATGAAGCACCTGCTTCACATGAAATCACCTACTCACATGAGTCAAAAGGAAATTGTTCTTCCCTGGCAAGAGGGAAGGGGCTGCTTCTGCCACCCAGAACTCAGGAGAATTTGTAAGATAAAGATTCTTAGGTTTGTCCACCATAATGCTCCTATCCTCTGTCTCAGGGTCCTACTTTTTCATTATCAGTGCCTTGACTTTGACACAGGAGACCTACCAAATCTGTTCGTTTTGGATTTTTTGCAACTCTGCACTTTATACCTGATCCTGGATCTGATTTTTTCTCTTCTCTTCTTTTCTCCTCTTTTCTCTTCTTTTTCTTTTTTTTTTTTT
>NW_016107402.1:5494626-5496208 GCF_001604975.1 Cebus imitator
GTTTCACCATGTTGACCAGGATGGTCTCGATCTCTTGACCTCGTGATCCACCCGCCTCGGCCTCCCAAAGTGCTGGGATTACAGGCTTGAGCCACTGCGCCCGGCCTTTTCTTTTCTTCTCTAAACTCACTGCAACCTCTGCCTCCCAGGTTCAAGTGATTCTCCTGCCTCAGCCTCCCGAGTAGCTGAGATTACAGGCACACACCACCATGCCCGGCTAATTTTTGTGTTTTTAGTAGAGATGGGGCTTTGCCATGTTGGCCAGATTGGTCTCAGACGCCTGATCTCAGGTGATCTGCTTGCCTCAGCCTCTGAAAGTGTTGGGATTACAGGCGTGAGCCACTGCACCTGGCCCTGGAGCTGATTTTCCATGTAGTATTCCCTTCACCACCAATAAAAGGCTTAATAACTATAATGCCGAATGAAAGGAAGGGTTATTATCATTCCACTAACAGCCAGCAATAAGGTCCTTATTGCATTCACATAGGTGACAAAGCAAACCCTGGAATCATACCCTGAAGATCTCTTTTGTACTGAACATCAGCCTCTGTTCCCTAGAAAACAGAGCATGAATCAAAAGTTGTATGCTGATGCTTTCTTCGGGGTTGCAATCCCAAGGATGTAAAAGTCTGACTTTGGGATTGTGTTAACTCCTCCCATTGGGCAGTTGCTGGGGAAATCAGAGCCTTCATACCCTCAGTTGGGTCAGACACGAGTGTTTCAGTTGCTGTGGTCCTCATAGCAAGCTTAATCAAGTTCACGCCAAACACTTGCACTTGTCTCCCCATGAAGCTGAGGCAGCCACTAATAAATATAATCCAGGCTGCAGCGAGCTATGATTGTGCCACTGTACTCCAGTTTGGGTGACAGAATGAGACACTGTCTCTAAAATAAATACATAAATAAATAGGGCAGGCATAGTGGCTCAGGCCTGTAATCTCAGCACTTTGGGAAGCTGAGGCGGATGAATTGCTTGAGCCTAGGGATTCGAGACTAGCCTGGGCAACATGGCAAAACCCAGTATTTACAAAAAGAATACAAAAATTAGCTGTATTTCATAGTATACATCTGTAGTCCTACCTACTTGAGAAGCTGAGGTGGGGGGATCAATTGAGTCCAGGAGGTCGAGGCTGCAGTGAGCTGTGATGGTGCCACTGCACTCCAGCCTGGAGACAGAGCGAGATTCTGTCTCAAAAATAAAATAAAATTCTCAAGCAATTCCTAGATGAAAAAGAAGAAAAGTAAAAAAATAATAATAATAAATTAAAAATAAAATAAAGTCACAAATTATAGACATTAAAAAGTTTTAAGGCCAGGCGTGGTGGCTCAAGCCTGTAATCCCAGCACTTTGGGAAGCTGAGGCGGGTGGATCACAAGGTCAAGAGATCGAGACCATCCTGACCAACATGGTGAAACCCCGTCTCTACTAAAAATACAAAAAATTAGCTGGGCGTGGTGGTGTGTGCCTGTATTCCCAGCTACTCAGGAGGCTGATGCAGGAGAATTGCTTGAACCCAGGAGGCAGAGGTTGCGGTGAGCCGAGATCGTGCCATTGCACTCCAGCCTGGGTAACATGAGCAAA
>NW_016107402.1:5496243-5504271 GCF_001604975.1 Cebus imitator
ATTGTGCCACTACACTCCAGCCTGGGCAACAGAGTCACACTCTGTCTCAAAAAAAAAAAAAAAAAAAAAAATTATTTAAAGCTGTTATATTTTGTTTTTGAAAATTTAATCAAATCTCATTAATTAAAAAAAAAGCTCTGCCATTTTAGTGCTCAAGATCCATCTAAATGCCAATAGGAAGAATTTGTACCATCCTCCACCCATATTACATGTAGATCTATCCATACACAGATGAGAAAAGATTTATTCCATTGAAAAACATTCCATGCTGCCATGTCTAACTGTTGTTGTGAATAACAAGGTAATTTGCAAACACTTCCAGTTTGGAAAAGTAATTGAAGCTGAAAGAGAAGCAAGAAATTCCCACCTCTGGGAAATGATACTCTGTTATTCAAGAATTAATTGTGTTCATGCTATCAGAAAGGATTTGGCAAATCAATTAATTTGTCTTTTCTCTTACCTAAGCATTTCTACGTCTCTGCTCTTTCCAGGCTCCAAAGCGGTGTCCATCTCTGATGTTGGTAGTGATAACAACCTGTAAACCTTTACAGCAATCAACACAGTCCATTTTTGTTTCTAGAACATAGGGCAAGACATTTTAGAAGCATTCCCTGGAGCCTGAATGGTGCAAGTCCTGGAGCAGTTGTTTATTATTATGGGTTGTGCTAATCAGCCCTGAGCTTCAGATCCCAGGTGATAGAGGCACTCACGTCATCCTTATTTTTCCTGTGTTTGTGGTATGCAGCGTCTTCTAAAACACAGGATCTAGGTCTAAGGATAATGGTAGTAGTAAGGACTCAGATACTGAGGGGTATTTGAAACATTTTATCTGCATCTCTTTGGTTTCTGACTTTGGATAACAGGAGTTCAACTAGAGAAAGATACCAATATTTTGATAATGGAGCCAAAAGCATTTACTGATAGACCAGATGTGGGTTATGAGAGAAAAAGAGAAGTCAAAAATGACACCAAGCTTTTCTGTCTGAACAACAGGAAAAATGGAATTATCATTCACTGAAAGAGGGAGGACAACAGAAGGAACTGACCATTTTTAGACATATCAAGTTTGAGATGGCTATGAACCTCCAAATGGAGATGTTAAGTTCAGAGGAGAGGCCAGACTAAGGACAAATTACAAAATCATTAATGAGGCCAGGTGCAGTAGCTCATGGCTATAATCCCAGCACTTTGGGAGTCCGAGGCAGGTGGATCATCTGAGGTCGGGCATTCAAGACCAGCCTGACCAACATGGAGAAACCCTGTCTCTACTAAAAATATAAAAAAATTACCGGGGCGCGGTGGCACATGCCTGCAATCCCAGCTACTCAGGAGGCAGAGGCAGGAGAATTGCTTGAACCCGGGAGGTGGAGGCTGCAGTGAGCCAAGATCAGGCCATCGCACTCCAACCTGGGCAACAAGAACAAAACTCTGTCTCAAAAATAAATAAATAAATAAAAAATCTTTCTTGACTGGCAAGCCATTTTTTCTTGTTTCTTTCCTCTTTCTTTAATTCTTACAGGTACCTGGATGACAACATGGAGCACAGCCACCAGCAGACCTGGAACGTTAGCCCTTAGACCATGATATAAGGCAAAAGTAAACTAACTCATTCCAGCCACTGAATGATTGTTCATTTTGTTATGGCAGCCCAACCTTACCCTGGGTGACAAAACTTACAGAGGTTCCCGCACCCAAGATAGTCCAGAAGAAGAGAAGGAACAGTTGACTGTTCCTTCTGCTTAAGGGTGGCAAAGATAACTGAAATCATTTGGTAACTGAAATCATAATGTTTGTCCCTTTGTGTCTGGCTAGGATAGGCAAATTCATAGAGAAAGCAGAATAAAGGTTACCAGGGGCTGGAGGTTGGAGGTAGAGGAGAAAGGAGAGTTATTGCTAAATGGGTACAGAGTTTTTTGGGGTTTTTTGAGACAGGTTCTTGCTCTATTGCCCACAGGCTGGTTTTGCTGTGTTATCCACAGCGCAGTGGTGTGATCTTTGTTCACTGCAGTTTTGACATCCTGTGCTCAAGCCATCCTTCCGTCTCAGCCTTCTAAGTAGCTGGGACTACAGGCACACATGCCACCATGCCTGGCTAATTTTCTGTATTATTGGTAGAGATGGGGTTTTGTCATGTTGCCCAGGCTGGTCTCAAACTCCTGAGCTCACGCAAGCCGCCTGCCTCGGCCTCCCAAAGCGCTGAGATTACAGGAGAATGAAAGCTAAAAAACTTCCTATTAGACTGGGCTCGGTGGCTCAGGCCTGTAATCCCAGCACTTTGGGAGGCCAAGGCGGGTGGATAAGAAGGTCAGGAGTTTGAGACCAGCCTGACCAACATGGTGAAACCCCATCTCTACTAAAACTACAAAAATTAGCCAGGTATGATGGCACGTGCCTGTAATCTCAGCTACTTGGGAGGCTGAAGCAGGAGAATTGCTTGAACCTGGGAGGCAGAGGTTGCAGTAAGCCAAGACCGCACCACTGCACCCCAGCCTGGGCAACAGAGTGAGACTCCATGTAAAAAAAACAACAAAAAAAACTTCTTATTGGGTACTATGTTAACACAGGGGTGACAGGACAATAGAAGCCCAAACCTTAGCATCATGCAATCTACCCTTGTAACAAACTGCACATGTACTCCGTGAATCCAAATAAATAAATAAGAGCCACTCCCATCATCCCATGTTCCTTTCCCTGCTTTATTTTTTCTTTTTTTAATTTATTTTTTAAAGAGATGGAGGTTGCTCCATGTTGGTCAGGCTGGTCTCGAACTCCTGACCTCCCAAAGTGCTGGGATTACAGGCGTGAGTCACCGTACCCAGCCCTCCTTGCTTTATTTTTCAGAACTTAGCATCACCTGAAATTGCATTATTCAATTTCAAATAAATATATTTACTTATTTATATATATACTTATATTTAAATAAATAAATAAATAAATTTGCTCACATATAATCTGTCTCCCTCACCCAGAAATGGAAGCTCTAGAAGGACAAGGTCTTAGTCATTTCATTGTTGTGCTTCCAGGACCTAGCACTATGCCTGATACTTAGTAGATGTTCAATGCAAGTTTATTGAATAAATAAATTAGAAATTAAATCTAGTTTTTAAAAAAGTCTTATTTCGTAGAGGTGTGGTGGCTGACGCCTATAATCCCAGCACTTTGGGAGGCTGAGGCAGGCATATCATGAGATCAGGAGGTTGAGATTAGCCTGGCCAATGAGATGAAACCCCGTCTCTACTAAAAATACAAAATAATTAGCCGGGTGTGGTGGCACCTGCCTGTAGTCCCAGCTACTTGGGAGGCTGAGGCAGAAGAATCGCTTGAACCCGGAAGGTGGAGGTTGCAGTAAGCTGGGATTGTGCCACTACACTCCAGCCTGGGCAACAGAGTGAGACCTCGTCTCAAAAAAAAAAAAAAAAAAGTTTTACTTCTGAGTTTGTGGACTGAGAATTCATACCTGCAACAGAAGCCGGTTATCAACTTCCCCTCTTCCAACCTGGACCTATGCCATCCTCTTTGCATGGAGATTTTCAGGAAATTGTGAATAAGCAGGCAAGTATGACAATCTGGAAGAGTTGACCCAGTTGAAGCTAATTGTCCCCTCTCTGAACTTCCATGATCTCAGTGGACAGCACAATTCATTCATCCACTATTCTGTCAATGGATAGCTATCTACTTTTCTTTGTTATTGTTTTTGTTTGTTTGTTTGCTTGTTTTCCTGAGACGGAGTTTCACTCTTGTTGCCTAGGCTGGAGTGCAGTGGTGTGATCTTGGCTCGCTGCAACCTCCGCCTTCCAGGTTCAAGCGATTCTCCTGCCTCAGCCTCCTGAGTAGCTGGTGCCCACCACCACACCTGGCTAATTTTGTATTTTCATTAGAGATGGGGTTTCACCATGTGGGCCAGGCTGGTCTTGAACTCCTGACCTCAAGCGATCTGCCTGCCTTTGCCTCCCAAAGTGCTGGGATTACAGGCGTGAGCCACCTCAATTGGCCAGCTATTTATTTACCTTATTTTTCTTTTGCAACTATGAACAATACTCCCAGAAACATTCTCTTCTCCCACTGTTCCAGCAGCACACCCAACTGCTGCTGCCAAAGACACATGGAGGAAGACTCCATAAGAGCAGAAGGGAAAAGTTTTGACAGTGTAGACATTCAGAAAACACAGGTATGCTCAAGACAGTTCAGGAAACATCCGTCACGGTCCTCACTTTAGATTCCCAGTAGCTGATGACACTGTTGCTAGTGTCTCCTGCTCTTTCTTCTTCAGGCTTCTGTGAAATCATTCACAGAATGATGGCCTCCATGGTCCAATCACCTCCCACCAGGCCCCACCTACAACACTGGGGGACTACAATTTCACATGAGATTTAGGTGGGGACACAGATCCAAACCATATCACCAGTCCTCTGTTGGATGGAGATCTTGACTCAAAAAGATAGCTGGGAGGCTGAGGCACGAGAATCGCTTGAACCTGGGAGGTGGAGGTTGCAGTGAGCTGAGATTGTGCCACTGACCTCCAGCCTGGGTGACAGAGCAAGACTCTGTCTCAAATAAAAAAAAAAAGGGGGGGGCATTTTTCTTCTCTCTCTAGGCTTCCAAGATAATATCATCCCCAGGGCTTTAAATACCACAGTCCTGCTGACATTCTCCACAAAACTCTTATCTTCATCCCAGAACTCACTTCTAAGAGATCTACAGAATAGAGCCTGGTGCCCACATGATGTCTCAACCAGATGACCCCAGGTATCTAGAACTTAACATGTCAGAACAAAACTCTTGGTTTTGTCTCTGAAACCTGCCCCTCTAGTCTTCCCTTTTGCTGGAAATGCTACCATGGTACACATAGCTGAACACATTGACCATAATTTCTTCCTTTTCCTCAACACCTCCCAAATTCAATCCATTCCTAAGTCCTGTTGATTTTACCTCCAAAATAGATGTCGAATCTGTCCACCATTTTCTACTGCAATCTTTTAACCATCATCTCTCATCTAGATGCCTGCAATAACCTCCTAAATGATCTCTCTGCCTTTACTCTGCCCCCCCTGTAGTCTTTTCTCCTCCTAGCAGCCAAAGAAATCTTAAAAATATAAATCCAGGCTGGGCATGGTAGCTCATACCTGTACATCTCAGCACTTTAGGAGGCTGAGGTGAGGATCACTTGAGCCCAGAAGTTCAAGAGCAGCCTGGACAACAGAGAGAAACCCATCTCTAAAATAAAATAAAATAAAATAAAATAAAATAAAATAAAATAAAATAAAATAAAATAAAAGCTTAAAAAAAGGCCAGGTGCAGTTGCTCACGCCTGTAATCCCAGCACTTTGGGAGACTGAGGCAGGTGGATCACCTGAGGTCAGGAGTTCAAGACCACCCCTGGCCAACATGGCGAAACCCCATCTCTATTACACATATTGTGTGTAATATTTGGCTGGGCACAGTGGCTTACATCTGTAATCTTAGCACTTTGGGAGGCTGAGGTGGATGGATCACGAGGTCAGGAGTTCGAGACCAGCCTCCTGAGCAACATGGTGAAACCCCATCTCTAAAAAAAAAGAAAAGAAAAAAGAAAATAATGTTTTTTCTTTTAAAAAAAAATAACATTTTTCCCAATAATGTTACTTGCCTGCTTAAAAACTGCCACTGGAGATGTCCCAAGCTTGTATTCCTGGACTTGCGCCCACCTTGCTGCTCAGCCTGCTAGCTGGCCCCCAAAAGGCTGCAGCCAAATGTGGTCTCTCCTTCACCTGCCCCAAAAGACTCAAATGCTGTGGTGACAACCGCTACCAGTAGAACAAGTTCTTCCCCAGCCCCTTGAGATGATTTTGAAGCCCATCCTGGGTCCAACTCCTACAGAGCCACCCCCTCCCTACAGCTTCAGGCTTGAAGAATATACTGGGGACCAGAGGGGCATTGACAACTGGCCTTCTGAGTCACCTCCTGCCTGGAATCTTGCCATCAGCAGCCTCCTCCCTAGTGCCCCCTGGATCAAGCTAGAGACTGTTGGCACCCCAGGAATGTCCCTGCCCATCCTGCCATGTCTCTGTTCATTCTCAAATTTAACTTATTGCTTTTTCTGCCTCTGTTTCCACCCCAGCTACCTCTCTTGTCCTGAGGGTTAGGCTGGAGTGACAGTATCTGCCCACCCCCCAACCCAAGAAAGAGGTTGCCAGAAGGAAATTGCTGACCATTGGAGGTACCCAACAGCAGAATAGGCTACTCTGAGGGGTAGTGAGAGTCCCATTTCTGGAGGCATACAAATCTTGACTGGACAGTCAGCTCTGAAATTTTATCAGGGCACGTCTATACCTGTGGGAGGTTGGACTGGATGAGCTCTGAGCCAGCTAGCAATCCTACCTGAATAGAGAGCTCATTGTATCCACCCCAACGCATGATAAACACATGTCCTCACTGAAAAACAAAACAAAACAAAACAAAACCTGCCACTGGCTTCTTTCCCATTGTACTTTGAAAAAACTCCATATCTACAGAAGGGTTTACCAGCTCTGCACGTTTGGTACATGTTTGGCCCCTGCTGTCCCTGGCGACCTCTTCACTCACCCTCAGCCATACTGGCCTCTTCGCCATTTCTTGAATATGCCATGTTCTATTCCATCTCAAAGTCTTCCCCTTCTCCTCTGCCCAGAACATTCTTGGCTAAGTCACATGGCTAAGTCCTTCTTGACCTTCAAGTCTCGGCACCTTCTCTGAGAATTTTTTCCCTGACCGGCTCTATCTAAATGAGTTCCCCTGCCTTGTCCTCTATCCTAGCATTGTCTGTCCCTGTGGCATATCTTTTAATTCACAGTCCTTCCTTTTTGGCCGTCTTTGCCATTGCATTGTTGGCTTCATAAGGACTGGGATCATGCCTTTTTCTTTCTTTTCTCTCTCCCTTTCTTTCTTTCTCCCTTTCTCCTTCCTTCCTTCCTTCCTTCCTTCTTTCCTTCTTTCCTTCTTTCTTTCTTTCTCTCTCTCTCTTTCTTTCTTTCCCTCCCTCCCTCCCTCCCTCCCTCCCTCCCTTCCTTCCTTTCTTTCCTTTCTTTCTTTCTCTCTCTCTCGTGATCCTCCTGCCTCAGCCTCTTGAGTAGCTAAGACTACAGGTGTGCACCAGGTGGCAGAGACAGGGTCTTGCTATGTTGCCCAGGCTGGTCTCAAACTCCTGGCCTCAACAATCCTCCAACTTCAGCCTCCCAAAGCACTGGATTACAGGTGAGCCACCATGCCTGGCCATATCATGCCTTGTTTATTTTTTATTTTATTTTTTTAGACAGGGTCTGCCTCTGTCATTCAAGCTGGGGTACAGTGGCGTGATCTCAGCTCACTGTAACCACCTCCCTGGTTCACGCTATTCTCCCACCTCAGCTTTCCAAGTAGCTGGGACTACAGGCCCGTGTGACTATAACCACCTAATTTTTTTTTCTTTGTAGAGACAGGGTTTTGTCATGTTGCCCAGGCTGCTCTCAAACTCCTGGGCTCAAGTGATCCTTCTGCCTCAGCCTCCCAAAGTGTCGGGATTACAGGCTTAAGCCACTGTCTTTTTTATAGAGACTTGAGCCTCATGTCTTTTTTATACATCAGTGTATCCCCAGTGCCTAGCCCAGAGCCTGGCACAAATGCTTTATAGAGTTTTGTTGAATGAATGGTGTAGGCACACTACCGCCTCAAGGACAGAGCCAGACCTTGCCTTTAAAAAAAAAAGGAGACAAGATATGGCCAGGCACGGTGGCTCACCTGTAATCCTAGTGCTTTGGGAGGCCAAGGCTGGAGGATGCTTGAGGCCTGTAATCCCAGCACTTTGGGAGGCTGACAGGGGCAGATCACTTGAGCTCAGGACTTTGAGAGTAGCCTGGCCAACATGGCCAAACCATGTTTCTACCAAAAATACAAAAATTATCTGGGCGTGGTGGCGCAGGTCTGTAATCCCAGCTACTTGGGAGGCTGAGGCAGGAGAATCACTTGAACCCAAGAGGCAGAGGTTGCAGTGAGCTGAGATCGCATCATTGCACTCCAGCCTGGACAAGAGCACAG
>NW_016107402.1:5506406-5520846 GCF_001604975.1 Cebus imitator
CTCCTGGGTTCAGGCAATTCTCCTGCCTCAGCCTCCTGAGTAGCTGGGATTACAGGCACGCGCCACCATGCCCAGCTAATTTTTTGTATTTTTGGTAGAGACGGGGTTTCACCATGTTGACCAGGATGGTCTCGATTTCTTGACCTCGTGATCCACCCGCCTCGGCCTCCCAAAGTGCTGGGATTACAGGCTTGAGCCACTGCGCCCGGCAGGAGAATGTCTTGAACCCTGGGAGGTGGAGGTTGCAGTGGGCTAAGATTGCACCACTGCACTCCAGCCTGGGTGACGGAGATTCTGTATCAAAGAGAAAAAAAATCCGGGCGCAGTGGCTCATGCCTGTAGTCCTAGCACTTTGGAAGGCCAAGGCAGGCAGATCACTTGATCCAGGAACTCCTGGAGGTCGGAGTTCAAGATCAGCCTGGTCAACATGGTGAAACCCCATCTCTACTAGAAATACAAAAATTAGCCTGGCAAGGCGCCACACACCTGTAATCCCAGCTACTCGGGAGCCTGAGGCAGGAGAATCGCTTGAACCCAGAGGAGGAGGTTTCGGTGAGCTGAAATCGCCCCACTGCACTCCAGCCTGGACAGCAGAGTGAGACTCTGTCTCAAAAAAAAAAGTAAAAGAAAAAAAGCATATTCACCATGTTGTACAACCACTACCTCTATCTAGTTCCAAAACATTTTCATCACTCCAAAAGCCCCTTACCCATTAAACAACTTCCCCATATTTTCCTCCATGTAGTGTTTTTATTTGTATTTGCATATATCTATATATCTATATCTACATCTATATCTATATAGATTTTTTTTTTTTTTGAGACAAGGTCTCACTCTGTCACCCAGGCTGAAGTGCAGTGACATAATCATGGTTCAGGGAAGCATTGACTGCCTAGGCTCAAGACATCCTCCTGCCTCAGCCTCCTGATTAGCTGGAACTACAGGCATGTGCCACCATGCCTGGCTAATTTTGAAAAGTTTTTATTTATTTATTTTTTTTAGAAATGGGGCCACACTGTGTTACACAGGCTGGTCTTTTTTTTTTTTTTTTGAGACGGAGTTTCACTTTGTCACTGAGGCTGGAGTGCAGTGGCATGATCTCGATTCACTGCAACCTCTGACTCCTGGGTTCAAGCAAATCTCCTGTCTCAGCCTCCCGAGTAGCTGGGACTACAGGCACCTGCCATCATGCCCGGCTAATTTTTGTATTTTTAGTAGAGACGGGGTTTCACCTTGTTGGTCAGGCTGGTCTTGAACTTCTGACCTCAGGTGATCCATCCGTCTCGGCCTCCCAAAGTGCTGGGATTACAGGCCGAGCCATTGCACCCTGCAGACCCAGGCTGATCTTAAACTCCAAGGCTCAAGTGATCCTCCTGCCTCGGCCTCCCAAAGTGCTGGAATTACAGTCGTGAACCATTCCATCCCGCCTCATGTACTGGTTTTGAGTTTCACAATGGCCTAATTGTTCGATTGGGAAAAATGAGGCTGTGAGAAGTTCAATGATAGGTGGAGCAGTGATTTTTGAACCTTTGCTTTCTGATCCTAAATGTTTGATTAATGCACATCTTCGGGCGAACCTACAAGCAGGTGGCTTTCTTTGGGTTCAGAGAGAGTACATTTTGTTGAGGCAGGGAAATAGAAGCTATAAGTTAGCTTTTAATTGTAAAAAGGCCACGTTGAGGTAAAACTGCAATTAGTACTGTACAGGTGGTTGGCACAGCCAAGGAGTAACCTAAGCCCAAGAGCAGCTACAGGGCAGGACTTGGATAGGTCAGCAGTGCAGGGAGCTTTGCCAACGCCTCCAGAACAAAATGTCTGTCATTCCTTGCGCAGCTCCGGTACGTGCCAAGCTGGAGCCAAAGAGAGGCAGAGGCGCCCAGAGGGCGTGGCTTGCCTTCCAGAAGTCAGGCCTTGCCAGGAATCACCAGCTGGTTGCTTGCGAGAGAAGCTAGGGGTGAAACCGGAGAAAACAAAGTAGGAGACGCCTGAGTAACTGTCCAATCCCTCCTGGAAGGACGGCCATCTGTATAGAATCCCTCTTCTGCAACATAGGGGTTCCCTCTCTGGGGCTCTCTTTTTCTCTCTGAAGGCCCACGGCCCTACAGTTCCCAATTTAGGTATCTTAAATTGAGGGCACACTTTTAAATTGTCCTTCATAGTTTCCTCTTCTCCCTTGCGTGAGGCTGGAAGGGACCCTTCTGCTCCGATGATGGGAAACTTCTTTCCCAAACTCCCCACCTTCTTTGGGCTTGGGCGGCTGCAGAGTTCCAGTTAACCGTGCGCCGCCCTCGTTCCAATTGTAGCCCTGGTGCTCCCAGAGGGCAGCTCCATGGAAACCAAAACATCACAAATCCCCGAAAGTATCGCGAGAAGCGCGGATGCGCCTGAGGCCGAGGAGAGGCGGAGCAAGGGCGGGAACGCCGAGCAAAGCGGGCGGAGCCTGAGCGCTTCCGAGGTCCGGGCCTACAGCCTGTCCCTCTAGGCGGCGCCCCCGCGTGACTGCGCTTTACATAATCGCGGCCTCGAGCGTCACAGTGGCGTACTCCACTCCAGACCGAATCAGAGTAGGCGAAAGCTTCGTGTTCCGCCCCTTCCCACTTGATCGACGTCAAAGCGCACCAGTGAACAGGCGTCTAGAGTCATCGCGCCCGCCCAAGCCCGTCCGGGTCCGCCCCGACCCGCCTGCGCCCGCCCGCCTGCCGCAGCCAGCAGCCTGCCGCCGCCGCCGGGTTGTGCCTCAGACTGTCAGATAAATCGGCGGGCCGGGCCGGCGGGCGGTCAGCGCGGCCGGGGCCGGACATGGCGGCGCTCTACGCCTGCACCAAGTGCCACCAGCGCTTCCCTTTCGAGGCGCTGTCTCAGGGGCAGCAGCTGTGCAAGGTGCGCGGGCTGGGGCGGCGGCCGGGAACTGGGGACGCAGGAGGCGCGGCCCGGAGCTCCCTATTCTGTGGGGACGTCTGGCGGGGTCCCTGGAGCAGGGTGTGGCAGTCCCGCCAGGCTGAGGAGCCGCACCCACCCCGCTGGGGGGCCGACGGGGCACGTGCGGGAGCCGGGGCCCGGTCCAGGTTCTCGCGGCCGGCGTGTCCGGGTGCTTAGCAACGGCGGGGCTTGTTCTCGGACCCCGTGAGGTCGGGGGAGGGACAGCGGGCCCCTTGCTTGCCCTGACTGGTCGCCCCCGGATCCCTTTACGTTGCCTCTCCTGCTGCCGCGGTCTCCCTCGTCACAGACTAGAGGACCTCCTGCCCCTCCTGGGACTGAACTCCAAAGTTAAGGTGCTGCCTGGGAGGAGTGTGTCGAACTCGGGCTCCTCACAGGCACTTTTTCGACTAGCTTCAGAATCGGAGGCAGCAAGGATTGATTTTTTTAAGAAAGACCCACACTTTTCGGCCAGTCGCAGAATCGGAGGCAGCAAGGCTTTATTTTTTAAAAAGCCCCACAGTCAGGCTCACAGATCAGAGGGATCACTTCTCAGTATACAGTATTCGTTCTTGCCTAACTAGTTGCTGATCAGTTTTTACTCCTGGAGGTCCAACTTCTCTTTTTCTTTTAAGTTGCTTCATCCCACTTTGCCTTTTTAAGTGACTAGAGATGCTGTGAGGCAACAGTTAAAAAGTCAGCAAACCGGCTGAAGAATAATATTGAGGTATTCCCAATAATCCAGAGTTTGTGTCACTTGATTTGAGTAACTCATAATTGTCTGTCATTTTTGCCTCAGAAAGTCATCACTTTTCATTTGCCAGTCTTTGGATACCAGGTCTGAGGGAATGCAAGTGCTTGAGTGCGCTTTTTGGCCTCAAAATATGCATATTATGATTTTAAGGAAGTTATGTGTATATAACTACTAATAATTTTAATCCAGCACTTTCATTTTACAAGTAAACCTCAAAATCACACAGTGGCAGAAGAATCAGGTCTGGAATTCAGGGCTTCTGATTCCCAGTCTGGGGCTTATTCATACATATGTTTGTTTTATAATTTATGGCTAGTTCCATATAATCCATATAAGTTCTTACTTAACTCTCACATCAACAGTAGAGAAGTAATGCCAATATTAAAATAAGGCCCAGAAAGTTTAAGTGACTCACTCAGGCATAGTAGCTATGCTAGAAATAGTACCCAGGTCGGCTTCCTATTGAAGGCTGTTTCCATTTGTGACTGCCTTTTAAAATTATATCCTCATTTCATTTCAGGAATGTCGGATTGCACACCCTGTTGTGAAGTGCACCTACTGCAGGACTGAGTACCAGCAAGAGAGGTAGAGTTTTGTTGACCATGAAAGCTATTAATAGGCTTCTTTCCTCTTAAAATCTGTAATTGGTTGCATTTTATGTACAGATTTGTAATCAGTTGCATTGTAACATACAGATCTGTAATTAATCGCATTATATACAGACTCTGTAATTGCCAAATATTTAGGTCTGTGATCCATCTTGAGTTAATTTGTATGTGGGGTGAGATATACAATGAAGGGTGTATATTACATATATTGTTTCCTAGTTATTATCCATTGATTGCTTAAGTTAAAGTTCTTTTTAAGGCCCTTGATCATTTTATATTGTGGTTATAATCTTTGACAAGAAGAAACCAATCCCACAACAGAAAACATGAGTCTCATGTTTCAATATGTACATATACAGAGATTAAAGAATTTATGAGCCCAAAGAAGATACTTTTGGAAATGTGACAACCCTGATAAGAGTTTGTTAGCTCCCAGCTACTAGGGAGGCTGAGGCAGGAAGGAGAATCGCTTGAACCTGGGAGGCGGAGGTTGCAGTGAGCCAAAATTGAGCCATTGCACTGTAGCCTGGATGACAGAATGAAAATCTGTCCCCTACCAAAAAAAGAGTTTGTTAGCTCCAGTCACATTTGAAACTCACCTGCCATTACACTTTCCTTGGGCAAATCTCTTTTTTTGTTTGAAACAGTCTCTCTGCCAGCCAGGCTGGAGTGCAATGGAGCCATCACAGCTCACTGCAGCCTATACCTCCCAGGCCTAAGTGATCCTCCCACCTCCCAAGTAACTGGCACCACGGTGCCACCATGCCTAGCTAATTTTTTTATTTTTGTAGAGACAGGATTTTGCCATGTTATCCGGGCTGGTCTCTTAACTCCTGGGCTCAAGTGACCCCTCCTCCTTAGCCTCACAAGATGTTGGAATTATAGGTGTGAGCCACCATGCCTGGCCAAATTGAATTTTTAAAAGTGTGAAATGCAGGTATGGGTGGTCAGACATCTCTAAGGGACATTTCCATAGCAACAAAGTGATTTTTTGGTATACCAAGTTTGACTTTTGTGGAACTTTTGTAAGTGTAGGTGATCTTGCTTTGAGCAAGGGGGGTCTATTTGTTAATTCATCCATAGACCTAGAAGCCTAGTTTTAGTTAGTCATTTGAATTATAAGAATATTTTCTCCAAGCCGGGCATGGTGGCTCAAGCCTGTAGTCTCAGCACTTTGGGAGGCTGAGGCGGGTGGATCACAAGGTCAGGAGTTCGAGACCAGCTTGACCAACATGGTGAAACCGTGTCTCTACTAAAAATACAAAAGTTAGCCGGGCATGGTTATGTGCGCCTGTAATCCCAGCTACTTGGGAGGCTGAGGCAGGAAAATCGCTTGGGCAACAGAGCAAGACTCTGTCTCTCTGTCACCCAGGCTAGAGTGTAGTGAGATGATCTCAGCTGGGACCACAGGTGCACACCACCACACCTACCTTTTTTTTTTTTTTTTTTGTATCTTTAGTAGAGATAGGGGTCTTGCCGTGTTGCCCAGGCTGCTCTAGAACTCTTGAGCTCAAGCAGTCTGCCCTCCTCAGCCTCCCAAAGTGCTGGGATTACAGGTGTGAGCTACCACACCCAGCCTATCGTGGATGTTTTCAAACATAAAAAAAGGTTAAAAGAATTAGTGATGATGGGGAAGAAGGCAGCACATCACACTGCCATCTGTGTACCTATGCAACAATCTTGCATGTTCTTCACATATACCCCAAAACCTAAAATGCAATTAAAAAAAAAATTAGTGAACACCCATATACCCTCTACCTAAATTCTGTAATATGCACTTTACTATATATTCACCTGTCCACCTGTTCGTTTCTCTATCCATCACTGTATGAATCCATTTTATTTCTGATGTATTTAAAGTGGCAGACATCAGTATACATGATCCCTAAACATTTCAGCATACACAGATTTATTTGGTGTTAAATGTTTGTTTACCTTTTTTTTTGGCAAAATTGGCTTATAATTTTTTTTTTTTTTTTTTTGAGACAGAGTCTCGCTCTGTTGAGCAGGCTGGAGTGCGGTGGCTGAAATCTTGGCTGACTGCAACCTCTGCCTCCCAGGTTCGAGTGATTCTCCTGCCTCAGCCTCCTGAGTAGCTGGGATTACAGGCACATGCCACCACACCTGGCTAATTTTTTTGTATTTTTAGTAAAGACAGGGTTTTGCATTGTTGGCCAGGCTGGTCTCAAACTCCTGACCTCAGGTGATCTACCCGTCCTGGCCCCGCAAAGTGCTGGTATTACAGGTGTGAGCCACTGTGCCTGGCCTAAATATTAACAAAATATTTGATCACAGTGTCTCTTTTCCCACCTCTGGTGTTTTCATATGCCTTTACTTAGGAAGGAGAACAGAGAGTGAGGTCAACAAAGAATCTCTGAGTTTATATTCCAAACAAAGTTAACTTTATTTGTCACCTGAAATTTCTCAACTATTCATCTGAATTAAGGAGAATTCATTTTTTCCCCTGCCAGTCCATTTTAATATAATATTTTGAGGGTCTTCTCTGTATCTGATAATTTTATTTATTGATACTTGGGGATGTCATAATCAGAAATAACTCACTCTCCATTTTAGCCAAAGTCTCACTTTATTTGAGATAATAAAATCCATAACCATGTAATAACTAAAAGACTTATTAGAGGCTAGGTGTGGTGGCTCATGCCTGTAATCCCAGCAGTTGGGAGGCCAGGATGATGGATCTCTTGAGGTCAGGAGTTTGAGACCAGCCTGGCCAACATGGCAAAACCCCATCTTTACTAAAAATACAAAAATTAGTTGGGTTGGTGGCATGCGCCTGTAATTCCAGCTACTTGGGAGGCTGAGACATGAGAATCGCTTGAATGTGGAAGGCAGAGGTTATAGTGAGCAGATCACGCCACTGCACTCTAGCGATGAGGAACAGAGTGAGACTCTGTCTCAAAAAAATTAAATAAAAATAAAAGAGTTGTTAGAAAGATACTCAAACTTGTTAACCAAGCATCCAGACCATAATTCACCTTGGCCCTTAGCAATGAGCAAATTCCTTGGGCTTCAGGAGGAATCAGTTTTCAGATATTCTAAGAAAAGCCTGTGTCTGTTTCTTCCTTAACAGTAAAACCAATACAATATGCAAGAAATGTGCTCAGAATGTGCAGTTGTATGGAACGGTAAGTAGGATTTTTTTTAAACCTAACAGTGAGGGTCTTGTGGAACCTTACCTTCTGTGACCTACTAATGTCATTACAATATTTTTATTGTAAGAGATAGTTATGTGTAATGTATCTGGTACTGATTTCAGCTTTCAAATTTAGCTAATGCTTATTGTTAAGGAATTCTGTGTTTAAAGTCATACTGCCAGGATTATTATTATAATTTTCCTTGAGAGGCTTCAGTGACCAGTATGGAAAAAGAAAGGGAAAAATGATTTTTTTTTTTTTTTTTTTTTTTTTTTTTTTTTTTTTTTTTTTTTTTTTTTTTTTTTTTTTTTTTGAGAACAGGGTCTCACTCTGCCACCCAGGCTGGATTTGGAGCGCAGTGGCACAATCATAGCTCACTGCAGCCTTGACCTCTGAGGCTCAAGTAATCCTTCTGCCTCAGCCTCCTGAGTACCTGGAACTACAGGCGCATGACATCACGCCCAGCTAATTTTTGTATTTTTTGTGGAGATGGAGTTTTGCAATGTCGCCCAGGCTGGGATTTTTTTACATGAGTAACACTGCAGAACCCTGTCTGTTGCCCAGGCTGGGATTTTTTTTTTTTTTTAACTCTACATGGGAAGAATTTCAGATTGGAATGATGAAAAAGTTTGAGATAGTAGTGATGGTCAGAAATCAACATGAATGTACTTAATGCCACTGACTTGTACACTTAAAAGATACTTAAAATAGTAAAATGTTGTTTAATATATATATTACAATAAAGTAACAAAAAGGCAGCCCACAGAATGATAGAAAATATTTGAAAATTGTTTAAGAAACTTGTATCTAGGCTGGGCATGGTGGCTCACGCCTGTAATCCAAGCACTTTGGAGGCCAAGGTGGACGGATCACCTGAGGTTGGGAGTTCAAGACCAGCCTGACCAACATGGTGAAACCCTGTCTTTAAAAAAAAAAAAAAAAGAACCTTGTATCTAGAATATATAAATAATTCTTACAACTCACTAAACATACAATTAGAAAATGGGCAAATGATCTTAATAGAGATTTCTTCAAAAAAGATATACAAATGGCTAATAAGCAAACGAAGAGATGCTCAACATCATTAATTATCAAGGGAATGCAAATCAAAACCACAATGAGATACCATTTCACACCCACTTGGATGGTCAGAAAAGTCAGTTAAGTTCATTACATTCATGTGTAATGAATTTGTATGCTTATATCAAAATATCACATGTGCCTATAAATATGTACAACTATTATATACCTATAGAAAATAAAAATAAAAACATCTCCCAAAGTCAGGTGAGTGTTGAATGGATGAGAAATCAGAACTCTCATACACTGCTGGTGGGAATATAAAATGGTACAGCTGGTTTGGAAAAAAATCTAGCAGTTCTTCAAATGACTAAACGTAGTTACCATATGACCTAGCAATTCCACTCTTAGGTATGTACTCCAAAGAAATAAAACTTCTACATGAATTTTATCAGCATTATTTGTAATAGCTAAAAAATGGAAACAGCCCAAATGTCCATCGACAAATGGATAAACAAAATTTGGTATAGCTATACAATGAAATATAGCCACTAGAAAGTACTGATACATGCTACAATACAAATGAACATTGAAAACATGCTAAATGAAAGGAGCCAGCCTATTGCATGACTCCATTCATATGAAAGTCCTGAATCAGGAAAACTATCAACAGGTTAGTAGTTGCTTAGGGCGGGGAGTGGGGCAGGATGGGAAACGGGCATATTAGCTAGAGTCTAAGGTTTCTTTTTGAGGTGATAAACATGTTCTAAAATTGATGATAGTGATGTTGTCCCATGTTTATGAATACACTATAAGCCATTGAATTGTACACTTGAAATGGGTAAATTATATGCTATGTGCATATTTAATGAAGCTAAAAAGGGCACCAAGAAAAGATCATTTACAAGAATGAAAAGTACTTATTACATCTAGGAGTTACTTTTGGTTTATACATCAAGGTTTTAGAAGCTCAAACACAAAATCACCATATCAAACTTACCTCTGTGCCTCCAGGGCACTCTCAAAACAGATGTATTGAAAACCTACATAAAAACCCTAGCATCCGCATAAGACCAGTCAGTAATATAACCAGTCTCTACTGCAAGCTTAGTAGGAACAGTTCTAAATGCAGCTAGAAAAAAATCTGTGGAGTTGGAGTGGAGGGAGCTAAGGAAATCAGCAAAAACCAAACCAAACCAAAAGACATAAAACCTTCCCTGGCTTCCTTTCATAAGGCCAGAGGTTTTAAATATATAAAGAAAAAAAAATACATTTACAAAGTCTTGTATATAGGTTTTCTTGGGAAAGTATGCAAGGCAATTTCCTTTAAATGAATGGGACAAATGTTATTTTGTTCTGTGTGACTTAATTAATTTATATATTCCAGTTAACAAGGAGAATTAGTATATTGTTCGCCAATCACACTAAAGCAACAGAAATGGGTTTAACTGCCTACTCTCTAGTCCTATTGAGTCTCACTTCATGAGGATTCAGGTGAAGTTAGGCTCTCTTTCACCCTGAAAAAGGATCAAAAGTTGAGCTATGGCCAGGTTTTAGACACTTCCTCTCCCCCGCAAAGGATCACTTAAAAGCAATCTTTAATAAAACACACAAAAAATTTATGCCATTGACAGAAATTTATTTTTCTATTAAGACTACAATCTGAATTGCCTATTTATAGTGCAAGTCCATCCAGGATTTATGCTAATTAAGGTTTTCCCTATCAAGAAAAAGACTCCTATGAAAAGAAAATAGCTCAAGGAAAAAAATGTAAAGTTCTCTACAATAATTATATTTCATTTAAATTTGGAAATAAAAAAAGGCTCTGAAGCAACGATTGATGTTATCCCGTTATCCTGATAGATGCCATGTAAGGTACTAATCTACACAGGCTCCTCTTTATACAACATATGCTGCATTTTATTGAGACTTAACATATGAAGCTTTCTCTTGAAGGCACAGATACTTTGCCAAATAGGCTCAAGGTTTTAAGAGGACCATTTGTTAACGACAGGTACACTTTGTAGCTATCATATCTTCATACTCTTTATAGGCAATTGAGCCATCAGGTTCAATGGTCAACACACTCAAGGGGCTGTATTTGGCAGGTACACATGATGGTCTTGGCACTGAGGAGTCCAGCTTCTCATAGATGATGTTCTGTACCATGGTGTGAACTGGAGAGCCATACCGATGTCCAACTGCCCTTGGACAGTCCCCTTTACAGTATCGAGGGTTGTACCTGTGCGGAGCCACAATCCAGTTGTCCCACTTCAGCTGACTAAAGCTAAGTCTAAAGTCGTGGAGCTCACACTCATTTTGGGGAAAAAGAAACTGTTTGAAGTACTCACTTAGATTGAGGGCAGCTGGGACCAGAGGCTTCTTCAATTTAGAGCTGACAGTTTCCTGACCTCTGCGGTGACGGTGATGGGAAGTTCTCCCATCCTCAGCAGCCTCTTCTCCCACAGGATAGGCAGACTGACTTCTCTCCTGGTCAGGACACTGGGAAGGCCTCCTTTCATAGTGAAGGGAATACCACCTGTGATAAGCCTGAGCACTTGTGTCATTCAAATATAAGATGAGTGAGGGTGGTACCGGAAGAGTCATGTTAAACAAACCATTCTGTGCTAAAGGATGCTGCAGCTGGTCTTTCATGCATGTAAAATTTACAGACATGTGAACACTTCTCTTGTTGGAGGCCACTAAAGGTTGAAGGAGGCTGGTCACATCAATTTCAATCCACTTGTGTTTCTTTCCAAACTCAAACTGTGATTTAAAGGTAAATGAGTATGGACCTCTGGGGAGAGTCTTGCTAGAAAACTTTGGCTCCTTCATCATCAGGTTGCACACACACTTGATAGCAGAGGAAAAAGAAACTGAGTCATTGACAGTGTACAGCAAGACTGACTTGAGTAAGTGTTCAACGGTAGTAATGCGATCCAGGTTAAATAGCAGGTCCACTGATGGAAGGATTCCTGAGAAGAAAAACAATCTAGCAGTAGTGCTTGAATATGAGTCAACATAACAGGCAGTCAAGTCAAAGAATCAGTACTTTGTAATATGCTTTCTCCCTTCTTTTTTTCTGCTTTCTCAAGATTCAAAAAAGAAATGGGGTTTAATTTAGAAAAGGAAGGCAACTGGTACCATTACTAATTCCCAGCAACCATACTGGACATTTTCTCTCTAGAAAGTCAGATTTGGTGGTCAATTAAAGTAACAGGGAATCACTACATTCTGAGGTTTCAATTTTATTTTTTTCAAGACAGGGTCTCACTCTGTTACCCAGGCTGGAGGGCAGTGGCACCATCATGGCCACTGCACTCTCAACCTCCCAGGCTCAACTGATCCTCCCACCTTAGCCTCCCAAGTAGTTGGGCCTACAGGTGCGAGCCACCACGCCCAGCTAATTTTTTTTTTTTNACCGAGTCTTGCTCTATTGCCCAGGCTGGAGTACAATGGCAAGATAGCTTACTGCAACCTCCACCTCCCAGGTTCAAGCAATTCTTCTGCCTCAGCCTCCCAAGTAGCTGGGACTATAGGCACGCACCACCGCACACGGCTAATTTTTTGTATTTTAGTAGAGAATGGGGTTTTACCATGTTGGCCAGGCTGGTCTCAAACTCCTGACCTCAAGTGATCCACCTACCTCTGCCTCCCAAAGTGCTGAGATTACAGGTGTGAGCCACCACAGCTGACAAGATGAATTTTTATAACTTGACATTTTTGTTTGGTAGCAGTTGACTAGTCATTTTGATGAATTATTCTTTTTTTTGGTCTTAGTGTTAGAGTTTAGGATGTCATGTGCTTGTAGGCATTCTCCCAACATGTTTATATACTGATAATAGCAAAGAGGCCTTTTCAGAAATTTGGAAGCCCTTGCTAGTTTCTCCAAAGAGCTGGTTCTGTTGAATGTCTCATAGAAGTCTCTGCATACATACTAATGGGCTTTTGTTATGTGTTTATTTATTTATTTAAAAATCAATAGTTCTGTGCAGAAAAATACTTCACATAGTATTAAGAATTGGGATTCAGGCTGGGCAGGGTGGTTTACGCCTGTAATCCCAGCACTTTGGGAGGCTAAGGCAGGCAGATCACCTGAGGTCAGGAGCAAGACCAGCCTGGCTAACCTGGCAAAACCCTGTCTCTACTAAATAATACAAAAATTAGCTGGGCATGGTGGCTGGCGCCTGTAATCCCAGCTACTCCGGAGGCTGAGGCAGGGAGAATTGCTTTAACTGGGGAGGCGGAGGTTGCATTGAGCTGAGATCACACCACTGCACTCCAGCCCAAGAAAGAATTGGGCTTCATTTGGTCGATATAAAAGCAGATTTATGAAGTTGGCAATACATTTGTACCATGATTAATGAACTACAAAGTAGAAATTATTGCTTTTTAAAATGCAGTGGTATTTTATGATAGTAATTCATATTTGACCCTTTCTTCCCCCTCTTTAAGCCCAAACCTTGTCAGTATTGCAACATAATTGCGGCATTTATTGGGAATAAATGCCAGCGCTGCACAAATTCAGAGAAGAAGTATGGACCACCCTATTCTTGTGAACAGTGCAAGCAGCAGTGTGCATTTGACAGGAAAGATGATAGAAAGAAGGTAAATCTGTTTTTCTTAATTTTTTTTTCCTTTTAGAGAAATTAAGGTGGGCTAACTGTGTTAAAAACACATTTAACAGGCCAGGTGCAGAGGTGCAGTGGCTCACGCCTGTAATCCCAGCACTTTGGGAGGCTGAGGCGGGTGGATCACGAGGTCAGGAGATTGAGACCATCCTGGCTAACCCAGTGAAACCCCATCTCTACTAAAAATACAAAAAGTTAGCCGGGCGTGGTGGCAAGTGCCTGTAGTCCCAGCTACTGGTGAGACTGAGGCAGGAGAATCGCTTCAACCTGGGAGGTGGAGGTTGCAGTGAGCCAAGATCGTGCCACTGCACTATAGCCTGGGCCACAGAACGAGACTATGACTCAAAAAAAAAAAAAAAACAGTGCTTGCTTTGGCAGCACGTATACTAAAATTGGAACAATATAGAGAAGATTAGCATGGCCCCTGAACAAGGACGACACGCAAATTTGTGAAGCATTCCATATTTTTCATTCTCAGCAAATCGACACAAGAACAGAAAACCAAATACCACATATTCTCACTCATAACTGGGTGTTGAACAATTAGAGCACATGGACACAGGAAGGGTAACATCACACACCAGGGCCTGTTGGGCGGTAGGGGAGCTAGAGGAGGGACAGCAGGGGGTGGAGGGATGGAAGAGGGATGTTTTAGGAGAAATACCTAATGTAGGTCATGGGGGGATAGATGTAGCAAATCACCATGGCATGTGTATACCTATGTAACAATCCTGCACGATCTGCACATGTACCCCAGAACTTAAAGTATAATAATAAAAAAAACCTTACACACTCAACATTTAACAAAGAAAGATTTCTCAGTTTCTTTCCTGGTTCTATTATTGACCTTAAAGAAGATATTCATATTTTGTTTTCTTCATTCATAAAATGTGGGCCATCATGTAAATAAAGTGGTGTTTGGCAGAATTCTATAGAATTCTGTAAAGAAGGGACTGTAACTTAATCAAGATGGAGTGGCATTACCAGTTTTACTATCTGGCAATTTAAATGTTTCTATGTGTTGAAATTAAAGATTACAAGATTACGTTAGAGGGAAGCTCTATGTGGAAGGGTGTATCTTTATAGAATCAGAATGATTTAGAGTTTGTTCATATTACTCTCACTTAAAACCCTCCAGGTGTTTCCAGTTGTGCTTAGAATAAAACTCAGATCCCTTCAATGGCCCACAAGGCCCATACCCAGCTCTCAGTCTCATCTTCCATCATGCTTCCTACCTCTCACCTTGCTCTAGCACACTGGCCACCCTGTATTCTGTCTGACATGCAGGTCTCATTGTGACCTTTGCACTGGCTGTCCTTGTGCCTAATGCATCCTTTTCTTTTTTTTTTTTTTTTT
>NW_016107402.1:5522134-5523765 GCF_001604975.1 Cebus imitator
CGCGGTCTCGGCTCACCGCAACCTTTGCCTCCTGGGTTCAGGCAATTCTCCTGCCTCAGCCTCCTGAGTAGCTGGGATTACAGGCACGCACCACCATGCCCAGCTAATTTTTTGTATTTTACTAGAGACGGGGTTTCACCATGTTGACCAGGATGGTCTCGATCTCTTAACCTCGTGATCCACCCGCCTCAGCCTCCCAAAGTGCTGGGATTACAGGCTTGAGCCACCGCACCCGGCCAACTTTCTTCATCTTTCTTCATGGAAATAACAATAGTTACTTCACAAAAACATGGGGAAATGTAATTCACATAGGTATATAAAATAATATTGAACCTGGCACATAATAGAACTCAGTAAATAGTACCTGTATTATTACTGATTGGAATAGTTCATTTTTATTAATTTGGTTTTACTAGAATTTGTTACCTTTCTGCTTTATTAGTTACAACCTTGTCTAAGAGCGTTTGGATATTTTTAGAGATCTACAATTATACATTCATAAACTTTAGGAGAGAGCTAAGTTTAGGGATTAAGAGTGGGAGATCTGAACTCAGAATGTGTGGATTGAAATCTTGGTTCTGTCACTTACTAACTATGTGACTTTGGGCATGTTAATCTATCAGTGCCTCAGTTTCCACATCTGTAAATGGGGATGCGCTGATCTCAGTGTTGCTGCAAAGGTCAAGATATTAGTAAAGCTCTTAGAATGGAATCTGGTACATGATAAATACTGAACGTTACCTATGATGATTTGTTTTTGATAGTTTTAATTCTCAGAGGATGCTATTTTATTTTTTTGAGAAGGAGTCTCACTCTGTCACCCAGGCTGGAGTTCAGTGGCATGAGCTCAGCTCACTGCAACCTCCACCTTCCAGGTTCAAGTGATTCTCCTACCTCAGCCTCCAGAGTAGCTGTGATTACAGGTGCATGCCACCACGCCCAGATAATTTTTGCATTTTTAGTAGAGATGGGGTTTCACCATGTTGGCCAGGCTGGTTTCGAACTCCTGACCTCAAGTGATTAGCCTGCCTCTGCCTCCCAAAACGCTGGGATTACAGACATGAGCCACCACGTCCACCCAATGCTCTATTTTTAAAGTTTATTTTTAAGAGAGAGATCTGAGAAAAATGTCCTATGGATCTATGTGCAATTTTAATGTTCATTATTTGCTCTCTTTTAGTGGAGTTGTATTGTTTTCAGACCCTTCTTTAGTGAAAGCTCTTACTTGGGCAAGGTCTTGTAGGGTGTTTTAAAATTAAGCCTTCAAGGCCAGGCGCAGTGGCTTATGCCTCTAATCCCAGCACTTTGGGAGGCTGAGGTGGGCAGATTGCTTGAGACCAGGCGTTCAAGACCAGCCTGGGAAACATGGCAAAACCCTGTCACTATTAAATACAAGAAACTTGGCCAGGCACAGTGGCTCATGCCTGTAATCCCAACACTTTGGGAGGTTGAGGCAGGCAGATCACTTGAGGTCAGGAGATTGAGATCAGCCTGGCCAAGTGGTGAAACCCTGTTTCTACTAAAAATACTAAAATTGCCGGGCGCGGTGGCTCAAGCCTGTAATCCCAGCACTTTGGGAGGCCGAGGCGGGTGGATCACGAGGTCAAGAGATCGAGACCATCCTGGTCAAC
>NW_016107402.1:5523917-5527551 GCF_001604975.1 Cebus imitator
GTGCCTGTAATCCCAGCTACTCAGGAGGCTGAGGCAGGAGAATTGCCTGAACCCAGGAGGCGGAGGTTGCGGGGAGCCGAGATCGCGCCGTTGCACTCCAACCTGGGGAGCAAGAGCGAAAGCCCGTCTCAAAAAAAAAAAAAAAAAAAATACTAAAATTAGCCAGGTGTGGTAGGGAGCGCCTGCAATCCCATTTACTCAGGAGGCTGAAGTGGGAGAATCTCTTGAAGCTGGGAGGCAGAGATTGCAGTGAGCTGAGATTGTGCCACTGTACTCCAGGCTGGGCACAGATCAAGACTCCATCTCAAAAACAAAACAAAATAAAACAAAAAAACAGAAAAACAAAAACAACCAGAAAAAAAAAAATTAGCCAGGCATGGTAGTGCGTGCCTGTGGTCCCAGCTGTTCGGGAGGCTGAGCTGGGAAGATCACTTGAGCCTAGGAGTTCAAGTCCACAGTGTGCTGTAATCATACCATTGCATTACAATGTAGATGAAAGAATGAGACCCTGTCTATAAAATAAATAAAATTAGGCCATCAAGCCAGGCCTGATGGCATGCTCTGGTAGTCCCAGCTACCCCGGAGCCTGAGGTGGGAGGATCACTTGAGCCCAGGAGTTTGAGTCCAGCCTGGGTAACATAGTGAGACTTTGTCTCTAAAAAAAAAAAAAAAAAATCAGACTTTCAGGTTGTATCCTATAACCATGAAATTAACCAGATTGAGCTTTGATTTCAAAGTTCATTTTTATGTTCATTAACAAAAAACTAAATGCCTATCATGTACCAGACACTGTTCCAGGTATTGGAAATACACCAATAAACTGAATAGACAAGACCTTATTCTCACAGAGCTTATTATATGTGTGAAAGAGAAATGGATGAGGAGAAAAATAAATGAACATAAATTTTAGATATTAGTGCTATAAAGAATTAAGAATATGACAGGGAGTAACAGCCTATATTGGGCAATCAGGAGAACTTCTGAGGAAATAACATTTGATTGGAAATTAGGATGATGAAAAGGTGGTAACCATGGGAAGCTCTGTAGGACAAAAATTCCAGAAAGAAGGATCAGCTGTGGAAAAACCCTAAAGCAGGAATGAGCTTGGCACATGATTAGAACAGAAATAAAGTGGAGTGAACATGGGGAAGAGGAAGGAAACGAGGCAATAGAGGCAGGTAAGGGGCTATATTTAAGTCAACCTAGGCCATGAAGCACACTGCAGATAGCCCACTACACTACACGGAGGTGAGTGTGTGAAGCTTTGAGGAGTTCACCTGGGCTGTGCAGTGGCACAATGGCAAGTCCATTTTCACCTACTTTATTGGTTCTAAGGATGCTGGAGGGAAAACCTGGTGCCCCTGTTGCATGCATGCTAAACCAGTCGTATGAGAGGGACTGAAGCATGTTAGCAAAGGGTGTATGTTCATCTACTGCCAAGTAGAAGAAAAGCCTTGTTGGAAAGATCCAAATAATGATTTCAGAAAAAAACTTGGAAGTAACCACAGCACCTACTCTACTTAAATATGAGACACGTCAAAAACTGGTAGAATCTAAGTGTCTTAAGGCCAACCTTGTGGAAATGTTTTTCTCTAAAGATTAAGATTTCATGATGGCAGTTATGTCTTGATTTTCTGATTTGTTCTAGTATAAAAAAGACTGCATAGGCAGAGTGTGGTGGCTCACACCTGTAATCATAGCACTTTGGGAGGCCGAGGCAGGTGGATCACTTGAGCCCAGGAGCTGGAGACCAACCTGGACAACATGGCAAAAGCCCGTCTCTACAAAAAATACAAAAAAATAGCAGAGAGTGGTGATGCACGCCTGTAGTCCCAGCTACTTGGGAGGCTGAGGTAGGAGGCTCACCTGAGCCTGGGAAGTCGAAGCTGTCATGAGCCGTGATTGCACCACTGTACTCCTGCCTGGGGGAGGTTGTGAGACCCTGTTGCAAAGCAAAATTGCATACTTGCTTTGAATTCATGTTAGCAATGAATAAATAAATGATGATGTTAAAAAAAATAGGCTTTGGTACAGAGTTTGAATTTTATGCTAACTATAATGAAAAACCATTGGGTTTTAAGGAGAGAAGATGGACTCATAGGGTAACTTACTTCTGGGGGCCACTGCTATGGCGTTAGGCTGCAAGATTGGCTGGTCCATCCTCAACAGCAGTCTGGCCAGTTTAGGCATCAAGTGCCTCCATATGATAGACTCTAGGACCATCTGGATGTAATGGATGGCTGCTTTGTTCTCAACATCACATTTGGTTATCCTGTGGTAGAAAGCCTTCAAAAGCAGCTAGTCCAGGACCATTTCTTAGACATGCATGTGATGGTATCCAAGCTGGAACAGTGAGTAAAGCCAATGGCTATAGCAGAAGCCAGCCAGTACACCTTTCATCTTGAGGCTACTGAGAACTCAGAGGCTTTGATTGAAGACATTTGGGAGAATTGGTTGAAGGTTGGCCTTGCCATCAAATCAGGAGCTATACAGTTGAGTATTTGGCACCATGGACTAATCAAATAGATATGGCCTTGGTTATCACAGTAGAACCTAGATTTGGAAGCCAGAAATTCATGGAAGATGAGATGCCAAACATTCACTGGTTGAAGACCCAGTTCTCATCTTTGGAAAAGAGGTTGATGGTAGAGTAGGTCCTGACACTGTCCACAAGTGTGCAGAGGCAGGAGCTAACATGATTATGCCTGGAAGCATTGTTATGAGGAGTGAAGACCCTAGATCTGTGATTGACTCGTTAAGAAATATATGTTCAGATGCCACTCAGAAACGTTCACTTGATCAGTGAGACCACAAGGAGTCCATTGTTGCTGCTCATGAGATCTCCTTTTTACCAGAAAACAGGAATATTGACTACCAATCATATTATAGCTGAGGTGGTACTGCTTCGCTGAGCAATTATTCATTCTAATGATTAAAATTGATTGTGCAGAATATTCTAAGAGGTTAGAAATTGGCATGTCGAACTACAGTTTTAGTGAAGCAATTTAACAATTAGTGGGATGAAATGCTCAGTTTTTATTGGGAGACTTAATTTTTGTTTTGTTTTGTTTTCAGGCAGGGTCTCATTCTGTCACCCAGGCTAGAGTACAAGTAGTACAGTCTAGACTCAAAACAGCCAATCCTCCCTCCTCAGCCTACCAAGTAGCTGGAACTACAGGCACACGCCACCACGCTCAGTTAATCTTTGTACTTCTTGTCAAAACAGGGTTTCTCCATGTTGCCCAGGCTGGCCTCCAACTCTGGTCTCAAGCAATCTGCCTACCTCAGCCTTCCAAAGTTCTGGGATTTTGGTGTGATCCGCTGAGCCCAGCCAACTTCATTTTTATAAAGAGTAAAATATGGCTGCAGTAAGGTTACAAACAGAAATGTGTCTTAGTGCCTAAGGAGGGCATATTAACTACACTATAAAAAAAATTTTCCATTTTACAGTCGAGAGAAAAAGAAAATTTTTTTTTCTGTATTTCTTTTTTTTTTTTTTTTTTGAGAGGGGGTTTCTCTTTTTTTTCCCTGGCTTGGTTGCAATGGCGCGACCTCGGCTCACCGCAACCTCCGCCTCCTGGGTTCAGGCAATTCTCCTGCCTCAGCCTCCTGAGTAGCTGGGATTACAGGCACG
>NW_016107402.1:5527611-5543417 GCF_001604975.1 Cebus imitator
TTTCACCATGTTGACCAGGATGGTCTCGATCTCTTGACCTCGTGATCCACTCGCCTCGGCCTCCCAAAGTGCTGGGATTACAGGCGTGAGCCACCACGCCCGGCCTTTTTTCTGTATTTCTTAAAAGAGGATATAATCATTTAAGAAACCCTTTAGCAGCTATGGAGAAATGGCTTATTGGAGGTAGGGTGATCATTTGGGTAGCTCTTAACATCTGTGAGAGATGAGAATGTATTTAGTAGAGTGGAAGCAGTGGAGTTAGCAAGAAGTGAGTAGATTCAGACTGATGGACTTGCTGATGGGTTGGGGGATGGAGAACAAAGAGGCTTTGTAGATGAGATGAAAAACACTTCAGGTAAATGATGATGTGGCTTACCCATGTTCAAGATGAGGCACAAGATCTAATTTCAGGAATAAGAAATGAAAACTGTAAAATTCCATAATGTATCAGCATAGTCCCTGCCTAACCTGAGAAATTCCAACTAGCCCTGCTGCCCTGTCACCTGTCCTAGTATGTCCTCCAGTGGTTTTTCAGTCTGAATGCTGCACAGAGACACCATAGCTTCAGAGGGTGGCGGAAGCCACATTATGTTTTCCTGGCTTTGTGCCCTGCTCCCTGGTGCAGTTACTTCTGCTCAAAGGAGTCAACTTTTTCTACTTCAAACAGTGCCATGGCAGGCTACCACCAGGGACTGGGCCCTGGAAGCTACTCATTCATTTGTCTTTCTCTGGGGACCCTCTTTCTATCTGAGAGATGGTATCCAGCATACCATTTTGTGAACCATTTTTAAGTTATTAAAACTGAGGTATAGGAGGGTGGGTTTGGGGAGATGTTGGCCAAAGGATTTCAGTTACATAGGAGGAATAAATTGAAGAGATCGATTGTACAACATGGTGAGTTTTTAAAATAAAATGTACTCTTGAAAATTTTAAGTGTTCTGACACACACACACACACAACTAGAATGGATGTGTTGGCTCACGCCTGTAATCCCAGCACTTTGGGAGGCCAAGCTGGGCAGATTATGAGGTCAGGAGTTTGAGACCAGCCTGGCCAACGTGGTGAAACCCATCTCTACTAAAAATGCAAAAAAAATTAGCTGGGCGTGGTGGCAGGCACCTGTGACCCCAGCTACTTGGGAGGCTGAGGCAGCAGAATCACTTGAACCCCTGGAGACGGAGGTTGCAGTGAGCCAAAACTGTGTCACTGCACTCCAGACTGGGCAACAGAGCAAGACTTTGTCTCAGAAAGAAACAAAAAACAATATGAGGTAATAATGTTAGGTAGCTTGATTTAGCCATTCTATAATGTGTGTATATATATATATATATATATATATTTAAAATATTTATTCATTTTTGAGACAGAGTCTTGCTCTGTTACCAAGGCTGTATGTAGTGCAGTGGCATGCTTACAGCTCACTGCAGCCTTGACCTCCCAGGCTCAAGTGATTCTCCCACCTCAACCTTCCTGTTAGCTGGGACTACAGGCGTGTACCATCATGCCTGGCTAATTTTTGTTGTGTTTCTTTTTGTAGATGGGGTTTTGCCATGTTGCCCAGGGTGGTCTTGAACCCCTGGGCTCATGCGATCTACCCGCCTCAGCCTCCCAAAGTGTACATATTTCAAAATAACATGTTTTACACAAATTATATACAAATTTTGTCATTAATAAAAAACGACCAGGTGCAGTGGCTCACGCCTGTAAGTCCAGCACTTTTGAGGCCAAGACAGGCAGATCACTTGAGCTCAGGAGTTTGAGACTAGCCTGGGCAACATGGCAAAACCCTGTCTCTACAAAAAAATAGAAAAATTAGCCAGGCATGGTGGTGCTCACCTGTAGTTCCAACTACTCAGGAGGCTGAGGTGGGAGGATTGCTTGAGCCCAGGAGGTGGAGGTTGCAGTGTACTCCAGTCTGGGCAACAGAGCAAGACCCTGTCTGGAAAAAATAACAACAACTGATTAGGTGAGCATGGTGGCATGTACCTGTAGTCCTGGCTACTCAGGAGGCTGAGGCAGGAGGATTGCTTGAGCCCAGAAGTTTAAGGCTGTGGTGTACTGCGATCATACCACTGCATTCCAGTCTGGGTGAGACCCCATTGCTAAAAAAAAAAAAAAATCAAAAATACTGAAGTATGAATTTATCATTCATCTGTCTTCTCCCTGCTGAGTTTTCCTTAATGAGAACCATGGTTTTCTGAGAACTTTACTCTTGTCTGTGTTTGCTAAGTTGAAGAGAAACAAAACAAAAAGACATAAAATTAGCAGCTGAAATTTATTAAGGAACTTTTATGTGCCTGGCATCATGTTAAGTGCTTTACCTACATTATGTCACTAGATTCTTCTAGCAGCCCTTTGTGACATGCCCAAAGTCACAGCTCAAAAGTTTGAGAACTGGGACTGAACCCAGAGGTTCTGGCTCCCAATACCACGTTTGTAGCCACTGTACTAAATTCCCTCTTGTTTATCTTTGTCTCCTCGTCTTTCAGGTAGATGGGAAATTGCTGTGCTGGCTGTGCACACTTTCATACAAGCGGGTCCTTCAGAAGACCAAAGAGCAGAGGAAACACCTGAGTAGCTCTTCTCGTGCTGGCCACCAGGAGAAGGAGCAGTATAGTCGCCTGAGTGGTGGTGGCCATTATAACAGGTAACTTCAAGATGCATAAGATAGGACTAGAAGTGCTTCAGATGTAATGCTGACACAATCATCACGAAACATATCATCTCATATAAATTTTCTGTATTCTCTGTAGGTAGTCTGTAGGAGGAAGCTCATTTGTCATATTTTATAATTCATATATCTTCCAAAGACCAGAGAGATGTCCATAAAGTGTCAGGATTTCCTGACTTTGTATTGTGTCTGAAATGTTTTGGAACTTACTCTACTTTCGCATGTATTGTTTTCACCCTTAGAGTGGATTCTCTCTCTAGAAGATTGGACATTTCACTTTCTGAGAGATAGAGCTTTTTCAATGCATATTTAGCCAGGAGGCTGATAGATGTTCTAGGTTTGTCCTGGTGGCACCTAGTCAAAAAGATGTCTTTTCATTGTTGTTTTAAGCTTCTTTTCAGAGTATCTGGTGTTGTTAAGAGTTCTGGCTCTGGATGGAATCCTGGCTCTGTCAGGTTCTCTGTGGGGATCTTGGGCAAGTTTTCTCATCTATAAAATGAGGGAAGTAATAGTATTACCTTATGGGGTTGTTGTGAAGATAAATTAGATAGTACATGCTCAGTGATTGTTTTATAATGGCATATAGGAAATATTCAATACATTTCAGGTTTTTTTTGTTATTACCGTTATGACTTTGTTTAATCAGCAAGCTCTATTATGGGTCAAGGATGCTGGTGGAAATGAAGAGCTAAGTAAAAGTCATGCTGCTCTCCAAGAGTATACAGTCTGGTAGGAAAGACAGACTTATAAACAGATCATCTTAGTATAATGTAATGGGTACCACAGTAGAAACATGTCAGGAATGCAGACATGAGAGTAGTAATTAACTGCCTTGAGAAGTCAGGCAAGCAGACTTGCAGAAGAGCTGGTATTAGAGCTGTATCTTAGAATGAGTTGGAATCCTCAGGGAAGGAATGGGCAGAAGCATTCTAGGCTGAGAAAAGCATTTGGAAAGGCATGGAGGGTATGAGACCACATGGAACCCTGGAGAACTGTAAGTCCTCTTGTATTGCTGGAACTTATGGTTGGGAGCTGGGGAATGGAAGGGAAAAGGGGTTCTGCATCCTGGTAAGGAACGTAAACTTGATCGGTGAGGGGAGTGGTTAGTGGGAAGCTATTGAAGGGATCTATGCAGAGGAGAGACCAAATCTTCATTTAAAAAATTAACCCTGACTAGTTTGGAGAATGCATTGGAAGAAAAAGGGACTGGGGCTAATTAAAAGGCTTTTTTGTAAGAGTTTGGGAATGAGATGTTAAAACAAGAACCTCACCTGAGGCAGTGGCAGTGGAAGATTGAAAAGGCTGATTCAGGAAGATGCTTTGGTCGGAGAATTATGAGAAACTTAGATAATCTGATGAACAGACACATGAGCAAGAACTGAGTAAGTGAAGGATATTTAGATGAACAGGTAGGAAGTGGAGAAAATGTTTAGTTTTGAAAAGTTGAGTTTGAAGCATGAAGAATTACTTTCAGGAGGCTAGCCTAGAACTTAGAAGAGAGGTTTGGACATGGACCATAGGTAGCACATAAAGAATCTGGTTGGGCGTGATGGTTCTCAGCTTTAATCCCAGCACTTTGGGAGGCCAAGGCAGGCGGAGCACAAGGTCAAGAGTTCAAGGCAAGCCTGACCAACATGGCAAAACCCCGTCTCTACTAACAAAAAAAATACAGAAATTACCCGGGAGTGGTGGCACACACCTGTAATCTCAGCTACTCAGGAGGTTGAGGCAGGAGAATCGCTTGAACCCAGGGCAGGGAGGTTGGGTTGCAGTGAACCAAGATCATGCCACTGTACTCCACCCTGGGTGACAGAGCGAGACTCTGTGTCAAATACAACAACAACAACAAAAGAATCACCAGGGTTGGGGTTATTTGAAAATGCAGATTCTGGCCGGACACATTGGCTGGCTCACGCCTGTAAACCCAACATGCTAGAAGGCCGAGGCAGGAGAGTTGCTTGAGGCCAGGAGTTTGAGACCTGCTGGAGGAACATAGTGAGACCCCCATCTCTACAAAAAACAATATTAACCAGGTGTAGTCCCAGCTACTTGGGTGGCTGAGATAGGAGGATCACTTTGAGCTTTGGAGTTTGAGGCTTGCCGTGAGCCATGATTGTGCCATTGCACTCCAGCCTGGGCAACAGAGCAAGACACTGTTTCTTTAAAATAAATAATAATAAAAAAAAGGATTCCTGCTGCAGTCTCACTCCAGAATTTAATTCAGTAGGACCTAGATAGAGTCCAGGAATCTACATAGTTTTATAAAGATCCCAGATGCTTCTAATGTAGGTAATAATCGTTTCCAACCACTGTGCTAGGTAGTTGTTAAAATCATGCTCTTAAATGCTATAATTCAGAATTCGATTCAGAGCTGAGAACAGAACTCTAGAAGCATTCAGTATTTAAGGATTAGGAACTAAGATGCAGCTGTCACAAAAGTGGGATGACCAAACAAGGAGAACATTTGAAGAAGGATGCAGTGATCAGTGGTATCAAATACTGAAGAGAGGTCAAGTAAGAAAAGGTCTGAAGAATCCTTTGGACTTGGCAGTTGAACACCCATCAAAGTGAAAGGATTGCATAGCAGAGACAGACTTCCAGCTTTTGTTTCAAGACTAGTTTTGAGTGAACTTACTGGGGCTAAAACTGATTTTTAGTCTTGTAATGGGACTGAGATACCAGTAAGTTAACACAAATGTGAAGAACTAGACTGGCTGGGCATGGTAGCTCATGCCTGTAATTCCAGCACTTTGGGAGGCCGGGGCAAGTGGATCACTTGAGGTCAGGCATTTGAGGCTAGCCTGGCCTACATGGTGAAACCCCGTCTCTACCAAAAAATACAAAATTTAGCTGGGCATGGTGGCACGCACCTGTAGTCCCAGCTATTTGGGAGGCTGAGGTGGAAGGGATCACTTGAAGCTGGGAGGCAGAGATTGCAGTGAGCCAAGATCACACCACTGCACTCCAGCTTGGGAGACAGAGTGAGACTTCATCTCAAAAATAACTAAATAAATAACGAGACTGGGAGTTCAAATATATTTGCCTGGTTTCTAGTCCCAGCTTTACGACTAACTAGCTGTATGTCCTTTGGTAGATAAGTTGATCTTGAGCTATTTCTGCACAGTAGAAATAATAACTTCTCTATACCTCACAGAATTATACGATGCATGTGAGACAGTGACTGTAAAAGTACTTTTTAAACCAGAAGACAGATTATACTTGTTATTGAAGTTTTATTTCATGGTCACTAATAAGGCAGGTTCTATTTAATTGATGAAGGCCAAGAATTTTTTTTGATCCTGTGGAAATTATCCATCCATCCAGGACCTTACAAAATCATCACCTTGGTAGATTCTTTATTAATCAAGAATTATTAGCTTTTGCTTAGACGAGCTGCTATCTTACATTGGTCTATTTGACAGACTTTCATTGTGATGTTTTGTTAATCTTTGATTTCTAATGTGTGTCTCTCTATTTTTGCCATTAAAAGCCAGAAAACACTTTCTACATCTTCAATTCAAAATGAAATCCCAAAGAAAAAGTCCAAGTTTGAGTCAATCACAACTAATGGAGACAGGTGAGCCAGTTGGAGTATGTGTGCGCACACATTTGAAATGCATACACAGTTCCTGAAACAGGAATACATTTTAGGGTCTGCCTTGGAATTAGTCTGTGGCTGTCAGTGAACCTTATAAATAAGCAGTACTGATATTTGTTTATAAATCTAATCTTGTCATTAAATGATAAGAACTTGCAACTGATTTAATAGCAATTGAATTCTGCAGTCTATTAAATAACTCCCCTACACTAATTCCTAATTCTATTTTTTTTTTTTTTTTTTAAAACTCCCCTACACTAATTCCTAATTCTATTTTTTTTTTTTTTTTTAAGAAACAGAGTCTCATTCTGTTGCTCAGGCTGGAGTGCAGTTTCGTGATTTTGGCTCACTGCAACCTCCTCGTCCTGGGTTCAAACGATTCTCATGACTCAGTCTCCCGAGTAGCTGGAATTATAGGCGTGCCAGCACGCCCAGCTAATTTTATATTTTTAGTAGAGACGACGTTTTGCCATGTTGACTGGAACTCCTGGCCTCAAGTGATCCGCCCACCTCAGCCTCTCAAAGTGGTGGGATTATAGGCATGAGCCACCTTGCCTGGCCTCCCCTACACTAATCCTAAGAAGTCCACAGCTGGATGCTTTTCTCTGTGATCTGTGCCTCCAGGCAGGAGAGGAGTTGATCTTGAGAGGTAAAGACAGCTTGAGATTAAGACAGTGTTGCCAAATTTGTGAGGGATAATCCACACTTCCTTAGCATTCAGAAAGCCAGTCCAGTACAGATTCTGGATCAGGAGAGAATAAGATATATTTACATATTTTTGTTTCCTTTCAAGCCAGTCTTTCAAGCATACTTTTAGTCTTCACTTTCCTCTCCCCTCCTCAGTAATACTTCCTCTTGTGAGCTGCTTGGGTCGTAATATCCAGAGTGTCCCATCTGTATTGGTACAGTGGGCTGCTTCCCAACAGAGTCTTGGGACCAGCCATTTTCCTGTTCCTCTAGGCCTGGCCATCCTAAAGTGATAGCACCTGACACACTTCCCTAAGATCCTGGAAATCATCTCCATTCTGAAAACTCCTCCCATTCACAGTTCTCCTTCCCAGCCAGTAGTGGCTATAGGAGCAGACCAGCATGTAGGCTTACCAGGACTGATTTTGTTTATTTAGAAAGATACAAAACGTTCTTTCCCATTGCCTTTTTTGTTAACTTGCTTTCAGACACTACAAGGTTTTTAGAACTAGTTTCAATGATTTTAAACTTCTTGAATTGAACCTTCTGGAATGCTTAATTTAGGTAGTCAGATTACATGGGGGAAGGAACCATAAAGAGCATCTTTCTGGCCAGCTTTACTGTTCTCTCAGAAGCTAGTCTGGCCATTGTGAAGAAAGTAGATATCACACACATTGTCCATCACCTCTACCAGGGTGTGTGTCCCTGCAAAAACTACTTCAAGGAATGAACTTTTTGAATGTTTTGCTTTATAAAGGCCTAAGTCAAGACCTATCCCTTTAGATTCATTTCTGTTTTGTGCTCATTTATGATCCAGACTGTGTTTGAATGACCTGGAAAAAGCTCATTCGTATCCTCCAGGTTAACTGACCAGCCCTTAACGTTCACTTTCTATTAGCTTATTTTGTTCTTGAGATACTGCCACTATTCTTGCTGTCCATTGCTATGGATACATGAAGCTAAAAACTCAAGTTTTCTGTTCAGTGTTTTATTGCATCCAGTCATCAGCAATGCTGTTTTTCTCAGGTTGGAGCTGATTCTTGACATAGGTACATGGTCTTTCATGATGTCCTCCAGAAAAGATATTAAATGGTCATTTTGACCAGCACAGTTGTTCACACATGTAATCCCAGCACTTTGGGATGCCAAGGCTGGTGAATCACCCAGGAGTTTGAGACCAGCCTGGGCAACATGATGAAACCATCTCTACGAAACACACAAAGATTAGCTGGACACGGTAACATGTGCCTATAGTTCCAGCTACTCGGGAGACTGCAGTGGGAGGATCACCTGAACCTAGGGAAGCTGAGGCTGCAGTGAGCTATGATTGCACCACTGCACTTGAGCCTAGGCGGTGAGACTCTGTCTCAAAAAAGTGGGGGGGGGCAGGCGGGGCATGGTGGCTCACACCTGTAATCCCACCACCTTGGGAGGCCGAGGCGGATGGATCCCCTGAGGTCAGGAGTTCAAGACCAGCCTGACCAACATGGTGAAACCCCGTCTCTACTAGAAATACAAAATTACCTGGGCATGGTTACGTGCACCTGTAATCCCAGCTACTTGGGAGGCTGAGGCAGGAGAATCGCTTGAATCTGGGAGGGGAGGTTGCGGTGAACCAAGATCATGCCATTGCACTCCATCCTGGGCAACAAGAGTGCAACTCCATCTCAAAAAAAAAAAAAAAAAAAAGGTGGGAGATAATTTTTTCCTTAAAATGACATGCTAATTTATTTTTCAAAGTAATTTAGCCTTATAATTTGAAAATTTGGAAATTTTTTCTGCTGTCACAAAAACTATTTTCATACATACATAAATTCCATTTGAATATTCCTACATTATCATTTTTAACATTCTATTCTACTTGTTTGCATTTCTTTTTTTTAAATGTTCATAGCATAAGATAAATTACATTTTGCTGTCCTCTTTACTTTCTGTGGCATTTTTTTCCTCTGCATTTACTTTGCTTTGAGAAAAGCATTCTGACATTTTTTTTTTGAAGTCCTTTTTTAATGTCATGCAAACCAAAATTTCACTGTCCACCTATTTCTTTCCTTTTTTTTTTTGAGACAGGGTCTCACTCTGTTTCCCAGGCTGGAATAGAATGCAGTGCCACGATTTTGACTCACTGCAGCCTCGACCTCCTGGGCTCAGCTGATCCTTCCACCTCAGCCTCCCAAGTAGCTGGGACTACAGACGATCACCACCATGCCCAGCTAATTTTTGTGTTTTTTGTAGAAACAGGATTTCGCCATGTTACCAAGGCTGCTCTTGAACTCCTCAGCTCAAGTGATCCTCTCAAAGTGCTGGGATTACAGGAATTAGCCACTATGCCTGGCTTTCTTTCTTTCTTTTTTTTAAGACAAAGTCTCACTCTATCACCCAGGCTGGAGTGCAGTGGCACAATCATGGTTCACTGCAGCCTTGACCTCCTGGACTCAAATGATCCTCCTGCCCAGCCTCCCAAGTAGCTGGGACAATAGGCATGTGCCACCACATTCAGCTAATTTTTTATTTTTTGTAGATGGGATCTTGAACTCCTGGCCTCAAGTGATCCTCCTGCTTTGGCCTCCCAACATGTTGTGATTATAGGCTTGAACCACTGCACTCAGCCCCTAAAATATTCATATACTTTTAAATTTATGCTCTTACTCTTTTTATTTCTCATGTTTTCTGCAAGTTGCTGCCCAGTGGTTTTCCACTGACCTTTCTATACTACCACATTCTCTTCTCTTACTTATTCAGTATTGAGGCATATTTGATTATTTTCCCTCCTCTTTTACTTTATTCATTAGCCTTCCATTTTTGTACAGACAACACATACTAGCTTTCAAAAATGGCTTTATAAATACTAAAAGAAAAAAAAATTTTAATACTAAAAGAAAAAATAAACAAAAATGACTTTATAAGATACTTTGGTCTTTTTTTCCTAAGTATCCTGCAAAATCCACAGCCTCTGTCTCAATATTTTCTAATTTGTTTGTTGAAATTATAACAAAAACTTTTCAATTTTAGAAAAATCGAAGTTAATTTCAAGTTTTTCTGCCTCTAGAAAACACACTGACTGCTTTTTAATCATGTTTGTTTATTGTTCTGTAGGCAATCAAAAAAGCAATCTCAACAGCTGGTGGCATTCAGGCACACCTTGTGGTTTATTGTTTCTAAAGGACATTCTTTTTTTTAACTCATAGTTTCATTTTATTCTCCCTCTGAAATGTGCCTGAAAGATTAGACTTACTCTGTATAGCCTTTGAGATCAGACTCAGGGCCAATATGTAGGGTTATAGAGAGGCAGGTTTTGACTCAACCTCAAGAAGATTGTTTTTACATTACAAGCTTTTGTAAATGATAATTTTTCTGGAGAAGTAGTAGTATCCTGTTATTGGAGCCATTAGGAAAGAAACACGTTTTTCTGCCTTGTTACCCTAGTCACCTTTTTTCATTTCTAGCAGTTCTTGTTGAACCAGGAATTAGAGAGTTAGTGAGGTCCGGCCCTAACACAGGATAGAAAGGATGGTTTTTGTCAACAATTTATTGGTATGGGGGGAATCCTCTCGCAAGAAGCAGGAAGGGTAGAGCATTAGGAGCTTTGGGGACAGCAAAAGTTACATATATTAGCTCATTACTCTAGTTATGGGTTTAAATAGATTCTGTTCTGTTGAAGTAAGACAGGTCCTTAGCAGGTATTGAAACAGATGTGAGACTGCAGCTATAAGGGTGCTTCCAGATCTGAAACTAGTGGAGACTGTAATAGGTCCTTTCAGTACTTTTTCCTGCATGGCTTGTTTTATGATTTTGCATATATTTTTGTTATGCAGTAATTCCACCCATTCATTAGTTATGAGAGCATTGATTCATTCTTCCTCTGACAGTCTTCTCATATGTTTAATGTAGACTGAGGAGGGTAGGAATATTCTTGTCAATTATCTGTGTCTTCCAATTCTAGCTGTAGAAATGTTTGACTTGGTAACTATGAGGAAGTTTGTCCATTGGTTAGGCTTGCTATTTGGAGTTTCTTCCTGTGTAGAGAAATGCTGGTTATTAGATGTGGTTTAGGCTGTAAGAACTGTGAGTTGTTGCTATATAGAGGGAGTTGAGAATGAGTATTCCAGTGTCTGCTTAGGAAAAACTGTTTGTGTTTTACTTTAAAGATTGTCCTGGGAAAAGTAAAGAGTGTTCTTTGGGAATTCTCTAGAGGACAGGATTTGACCCTCTTGGCACTGATTCCTAAACTTGAGTCTGAGGCACTTCTGACTGGCCATTGAAAGCTATGGACCCTCATTCTAAAAACCACCCATTATATGTGTAGACAAGATTGTACATATACTTTGGGGGATTTACAGATTCTCTGAAACTGTCCCTTCTTAAGAGGCTCTGCTAAAAGGACATAGAGTCCACCTGGCCTTCAACAAAATGGAGTGCTCCAATGCTGTTACTGGGAGGAATCTGTTCAAAGCCCAAGTTGTGGTATGACTCTAGAGTTTGCTACCTCTTTGTTGCTTTCGTAATGCAATGTTACAGAAGTCTTGATATTGGAAATGACAATCTGCAGTCCAATTGTAGTGTAGGGGAAGCTGGCTTTATTCCTGTTTCACCTTTTTTGAAAAAGAATTGACTGCTCTTGGGTGGGAATGCAGCAGTTTCTTGGCAGATATACTGCATCATGGTGCTTTGGAACAAAAGACAAGGCCCTGAAAGATGAGCTCTGAGGGGAGCATTACAGAGAAATGCATGAGCCACAGTTTATAATTCATCTGGAATTCTAGGGAATTGATTTAATCACAAAAGTTAGGACTGTTTTTTTAGTACATCATCGGGGATCTTTAAGGAACCTGAAACAGTATCCTTAGCTCTTGGGATGTGGCATTTATTTTAGTCCTAAATGTGAGAAGATGCTGCAGGGATGCTGCCTGGTTGTGACTTCGGTTGGTAGAGTTATCTGATGGCCACCTTACCTGTGCATTTCAACAAATGCCGTTGAGCCCAGCATACATGGTGCAATGTGCTTGATGCTAGGATTCAAATAGTTACTCCTACCTTTGAGGAGCTTGCAGTCAAGTGGCCTAGGATGCATCCTCAGGTAAAGAAAAGTTTATCCATCCAAGTTACAATATTTTCCCCTGATTTTTAAATTTAGCTTCTCCCCAGACCTGGCTCTGGACTCACCAGGCACTGACCACTTTGTCATCATTGCTCAACTGAAGGAAGAAGTAGCTACCCTAAAGAAGATGTTGCATCAAAAGGATCAAATGATTTTAGAGAAAGAGAAGAAGGTATGGTTTAGTTAATTACTCTCTGACCGGAATGATACAAGGGGGAGATATGTGGTATGGGACATGATAATAACTCTTTTTAACTGATGTTTGTTGGGTACTTAACATTGACACTTTGAGAGCCTGTGTCAAGATTGGGATATCTTGGAAAGAGGCTGGCCATCTGCCAAGATGACTCTTGAGATGGCATTGCTTTAGTCAGTCCACTCCAGTCAGTTGGGCTCAAAAAGCTGATTTTTCTCAGTACTTGTAGCTTCCACTTCTCAGAGAGGATGTTTTGTTTTATTTTGTTTTTGAGACAAGGTCTCAGTTGTGTTGCCCTGGCTAGAGTACAGTGGTACAATCATGGATTACTGTAGCCTCTACCTTCCAGGCTCAGGCAATCCTCCCATCTCAGCCTCTTGAGTAGCTGGGACTATAGACATGTGCTACCACACCTGGCCCGTTCTTAAAAACTTTTTGTGGAGACATGGTCTTATTACGTTGCCCAGACTGGTCTTGAACTCCTGGTCTTAAGTGATCCTTCCACCTCGGCCTCCCAAAGCGCTAGGATTACAGATGTGAGCCACTGTGCCTGGACTCACAGATGACATTTGTTAACTGAGCTTACAGAGACAATGTATAAGAAAACCAGTGTTCACATCTCAGTTCATAGTGAAGCATGTAACAGCACACTATTCTTAGCATGAGCTACCTGGAGAGGCTGTAACCAGAAGGTGCTGAATAAGCATAGAGTTGGGACAAGAGGAGGTAGTTATGTGACTGGAATGTTCAATGCTGTCCAGCTAAAAGACCCTAATGTCTCCTCTTATGGGAATGGCTATGTCTGTGGGATAGTAATACTCAAAGTTCGTGGGCCAGGTCTCCCTTCTCCCCTCCCTGAACAGCGTTCAGTAAGCCTTCTACATGACTCTTATGTCACTGTGCTTCCACTGCTGACATCTCTTTTACTAAGTGACCCATTTTTAATATGTTAATATTTTAATATCTTAGTATCTTCAGTGTTTTTTTTTTTTTTTTTTGAGACGGAGTCTCACTCTGTCGCTAGACTGGAATGCAGGGGTGCAATCTTAGCTCACTGCAACCTCTTTCTTCCGGATTCTTCAAGCAATTCTCCTGCCTCAGCCTCCCGAGTAGCTGGGACTACAGGCACGCACCACCACACCCAGCTAATTTTTGTATTTTTAGTAGAGACGGGATTTCATCATGGTGGCCAGGATGGTCTCGATCTCTTGACCTTGTGATCCACCCACCTCAGCCTCCCAAAGCACTGGGATCACAGGTATGAGCCACCACACCCAGCCTTGTTTTTTGTCTTTTTTTGTTTTTTTGAGACAGGGTCGCTTGTCACCAAGGCTGGAGTGCAGTAGTACGATTTCGGCTCACTGCAACCTCTGCCTCCTGGGTACAAGTGATTCTCCTACCGTAGCCTCCTGAGTAGCTGGGATTACGGTTGCCCACTCACCATGCCTGGCTAATTTTTCTATTTTTAGTAGAGACGGGATTTCGCCATGTTGGCCAGGCTGGTCTCGAACTCCTGGTCTTGAGTGATCTGCCCGTCTCATCCTCCCAAAATGCTGGGATTACAGGCGTGAGCCACTGTGCCCGTCCTCAGCGTTAATATTTTATTTTCACATCAGAATATCTTCTATCTACGGGGCATGGTGGCTCAAGCCTGTAATCCCAGCACTTTGGGAGGCCGAGGCGGGTGGATCACAAGGTCAAGAGATCGAGACCATCCTGGTCAACATGGTGAAACCCCGTCTCTACTAAAAAAATACAAAAAAAAAAATTAGCTGGGCATGGTGGTGCGTGCCTGTAATCCCAGCTACTCAGGAGGCTGAGGCAGGAGAATTGCCTGAACCCAGGAGGCGGAGGTTGCGGTGAGCTGAGATCGCGCCATTGCACTCCAGCCTGGGTAACATGAGTGAAAACTCCATCTCAAAAAAAAAAAAAAAAAAAGAATATCTTCTATCTTATATTTCTAATATCTTCACATTAATATCTTTTTTCTTTTTCTTTTTTTTAACTTTTTTTTTTAAGATGGGGTTTCACCATGATGGCAAGGCTGGTCTTGGTCTTGAACTCTTGACCTCAGGTGATCCACCCACCTCGGCCTCCCAAAGTGTTAGGATTACAGGCATGAGCTACTGCACCCGGCCTTCTTCACATTAATATCTTCAGAATAAGACCTGTCTTATTCTGGTCTGATGTTATCCTCCTTTTTTACATCCTTACTCTGATTCATGTCTGTTACCTTATTTTCAAGTTTTCTAAAGAGTATGTCATTTTTAGGCTGGGCTCAGTGGCTCACACCTGTAATCCCAACACTTTGGGAGGCCAAGGCAAGCAGATTGCTTAAGCCTAGGAATTCAAGACCAGCCTGGGCCGTGTGGTGAAACCTCATCTCTACAAAAAAAATGCAAAAATTAGCAGGGCTTGGTGGTGTACACCTATGGTACCAGCTACTTGGGAGGCTAAGGTGGGAAGATCACCTAAGCCTGGGAGGTTAAAGGCTGTGGTAAGCCATGATCGCACTACTGCACTCCAGCCTGTGGGTGACAGAGCCAGATCCTGTCTCCAAAAACAATAACAAAAAAAAAATCTCATTTTTGCCTTAATATAATAATTTTTGTTGGGTGCTAACTTTTATTGGGTGCTAATTTTGTGCCTGGCTCTGTTTTAAGTGCTTTATATGTATTAACTCAATTGTTTATTATTTTTCCCAGACAGTATTGCTCTGTCACCAGGCCTAGAGTACAGTGTTGAGATCTCGGCTCACTGCAACCTCCACCTCCTGGGTTCAAGCAGTTCTTGTGCCTCAGCCTCCTGGGTAGCCGAGACTATGGGTGCACACCATCACCCCTGGCTGATTTTTTTTAGACATGGTCTTGCTCTGTTGCCCAAGCTGGAGGGCAGTGGCGCAATCTCTGCTCACTGAAACCTCTGCCTCCCGGGTTCAAGTGATTCTACTGCTTTAGCCTCCCGAGTAGCTGGGATTACAGGCACGTGCCACCGTGGCTGGCTAATTTTTGTATTTTAGTAGAGCTAAGGGTTTCACCATGTTGGCCAGGCTGGTCTTGAACTCCTGACCTCAAGACATTTGTGCCTGTCTCAGTTTTAAGTGCTTTATTTGTATTAACTGTGTAAAATGTATTATCAAGTGCTCTACCTGCCTCGGCCTCCCAAAGTGCTGGGATTACAGCCGTGAGCCATCACGCCTAGCCTGATTTTTGTATTTTTAGTAGAGATGGGGTTTCACCACGTTGGCCAAGCTGATTTCAAATTCCTGACCTCAAGTGATCCTCCTGCCTCGGCCTCCCAAAGTGCTGGGATTACAGGTGTGAACCACCATGCCCAACTCATTCTTATAATAAGCCTTTGAGGTGGGAATTGTTAAAATCATTTCATAGATGAAGGATGCCGCCAGTATTTTTTCACTTAGGGGTTTCTAATCCCCTCCTCTAGCTCTTTATGTTGTCTTGTACCAAATTCAGAATGCTGTGATTCAGTCTAAATAGCTAAGACATTGATGTTAAATTATTTACTTGCATTCATGTAATTTTTTTTTTTTTTTTTT
>NW_016107402.1:5544639-5545955 GCF_001604975.1 Cebus imitator
TTTAAGACATGGGGTTCCACCATGTTGCCCAGGCTGGTCTCAAACTCCTGAGCTCAAGTATTCTTCCCTTTTGGCTTCCCAAAGTGCTGGGATTACAGGCATGAACCACTGCGCCTGACCCATAGTTAGGGTATTTTTTTTTTTTAAGAGACAGGGTCTCCCTATGTTGCCCAGGCTGGAGTGCAGTGGCTACTCACAGGCGCGATCTCACTACTGATCAGCACAGGAGTTTTGACCTCCGTTTCTGACCTGGGCCAGTTGACCCCTCCTTAGGCAACCTGCTGGTCCCCTGCTCCTGGGAGGTCACCATATTAATGCCGAATTTAAGTGCGGACACCCGATCGGCATATCGCACTACAGCTCAGAACTCCTGGGCTCAAGCAATCGTCTAGCCTCAGCCTCCCAAGTAGCTGGGACTACAGGCACACACCACTGTGCCTGGCCAGAGTTAGGGTTTTTAAAAGAGCAAAAAACAAATAGATTGTTTACCAAAACTTTCAGGATCAAGGTCAGCACTCCTCAACTTGGAATACAGGCTCTTTTGCCTCAAAGCTTAGCTCAGACATCACCTCTCTGATTTAGAATTTCCTTGAATAGCAGTCAACAAAAGGAGGTCTGGGGTTTGAAATCTAGCTCTGCCCCTTGCTAACAGTATATATGATCTTGGCCACATTACTTTACCCTTTCTAAAGATCAGTTTTTTCCTCTATAAAATGGGACTACTACCCCCACAATGTTATCATAAAGATTGACTAAAGTAATATGGTCAGTTTTTCTGTAGCATAGTAAAAGTTCAGTAATTGGTAGCAGCTATTAACTCTCAAGTATTCAGAAATGTTAGTTCAGGATTTTGTTTAATTTTCAGGAAAGCTTTAGAAAAAGAGGGTGTGGAACGCCCAGGCTTTGATTTAGATACGGATCTGCCAGAGAGCCCTGGATTTCATTAATTTGGGTGACCATTTAGCTCTCTGAAACCAAAATTTTTTTAAATTGCACAGAAATTTCTTCTGGTCACTCTGCCTTGTTTCCCTCAGATTACAGAGTTGAAGGCTGATTTTCAGTACCAGGAATCACAGATGAGAGCCAAAATGAACCAGATGGAGAAAACCCACAAAGAAGTCACAGAACAGTTGCAGGTGACTCTGCTTATTTTATGTGCTAAAATTGTGTACCTACCTGGTATACCTAGCTGATTGTATTTTAAGTGATCACCTCTTAGATTTCATTTTTTTTTCTTCTTCCCAAATCTCACTTTGAAACCTCTTAGATTTCTTTTTTCCTCACAGCATTGACAAATCATGTTATTACCCTTTTAG
>NW_016107402.1:5546009-5553928 GCF_001604975.1 Cebus imitator
ACGGATTCTTTCTCTGTTGTCCAGGCTGGAGAGCAGTGGCACGATCATAGCTCACTGCAGCCTCAACCTCCTGGGCTCAGGTGATCCTCCCACCTCAACTTCCAAGTAGCAAAGACTACAGGCATGTGCCACCACACCCCACTAATTTTGTTTTTAATTTTTTTGTAGAGACAGGCTTTTACTATATTGCCTAGGCTGGTCTTGAACTCCTGGCTTCAAGCGATCCTCCCACCTCAACCTCACAAAGTGCTACAATTACAGGCGTGAGCCACCATGCCTGGCCTGTAGATATTTTGTATTTCACTCTTGGATGTGTTCTGATCTTTTCCCCTCAAAAAGAGTAGAATTATTAAGTATGTTCTTCGATTTTTTAATGAACCAGATGTGATTCCAGATGTCTGAATTACAGATTCTGTTTATCCAGCTCATGAAGTTACTCTATAATTTGTATTGCATAAAGCATTCTTTTGTAACAGTGAGTCCCAAAAGTTTGAGGTACACTACACTGATTAACCTCTGGTAAATACTTTTTTTTCCCTGAACCAAGTGTCAAGCCCTAGGGCTTCCTGTTTTCCATCTCTAGAATTATTCATCTCTTTCTGACCCTCCACATCATCTGCCTTAGCATCTGCACGAAAAACAGATCCTATCCTGTTTAAAGCAACCTTCTTCACTGATTTTTTTTTTTTTTCTTTAGGCCAAAAACCGAGAGCTCCTGAAGCAGGCAGCTGCCTTGTCCAAGAGCAAGAAGTCAGAGAAGTCAGGAGCTATAACCTCTCCATAACAGACCTCAAGGAGGCTCCCTAGCAACAGCAAATGGAGTTGTCCAGGGTTAGGGTTGGAGACCTGGCTGTTCTGTGGGAATTGCAAGCTTTCTTAAGAAATCTCTATTTTATTACAGTTATCCTTCTTTGTGTGATTGCAGTGGGCTGAATGGAAACACCTGGTTTGTGCTGTGTTACGACTGCATGCTTGAGTGTTTGAGATTTCAAGCTCGATCTCTCTCTCACTATTAGGACTTTTCTTTTTTTCTTTCTCTTCTCTCTTTATTTGGGTCTCCTTTTTTTTTCTTTTTTTTTTTCTTTTCTTTTTTTTTGGTCTGTCATTGCATCCTGCCATACCCATGAGCAAACAGTTTGGCATTAATTATATATCACTGCCACCTTCTGAACTTTGAAAACTGCCACCTTCAGACGTGGTATAATGGAAGAGACTTTCTCTCTCCAACAAACCTTTTGCTTCAGGGTATACTCTTGGGTTTTTTTCCAGATATATTATGTATGAACTTTGTACTATGTATAGGCAGAGTTTTATTTATTTTTTAAAAAAAGAAACTTTTTCTTGATAAAGGAATAATGGTAGCCTAGCTAGTTCTTGTAAAAGTGATGCCTCTTGAAAAAAAAAAAAAAAACAGTCCTATTCACTAGCTTTTAATAAAAGAATCAGATCTTTTCTTTCTTGTTACCTTGGAGTCTTAAAAATGGATTGCTAAGGTGAAACAATTCAATGCATAAGTATGGAGCTAAGTGCCTTTTGGAGGATTTCTTGGAAGAGCATTTATGTAGATACTTAAGGGAGGTAGCAAAGATTTGAACTGTCTGTCTTTTTAAGTAAGGGCAGAAAGCAAGGTTGTCCAGGTTGTACTGGACACTTCTCTCCCCACCCTTTTCCTGATTGTTTTGTGTGATTGATTTTAAATTTTCACACTGCCAGTTCTTTAAAAAAAAAAAACCTTTATTTGCTTATATCAATTTTACTGGGCTGCTGTCAGATAACTTTTTTTTTTACATGAGCAGATTAAAAATGGAATAAGATGGCTGGGCATGGTGGCTCACACCTGTAATCCCAGCACTTTGGGAGGCTGAGGCGGGTGGGTCATTTGAGGTCAGGAATTTGAGACCAGCCTGGCCAACATGGTGAAACCCTGTCTCTACTAAAAAAATACAAAAATTAGCCGGACCTGGTGGCGCACACCTGTAATCCCAGCTACTTGGGAGGCTGAGGCAGGAGAATTGCTCGAACCTGGGTGGCGGAACTTGCAATGAGCTGAGATTGCAACACTGCACTCCAGCCTGGGCGATGGAATAAGACTCCGTCTCAAAGAAAAAAAAAAAAGGAATAATATTTGAACTACAGAACATTTTTAGGGTCAGCATGTGCTGCTCATGTAAGGACTCTGAGTCTGATTTGGAAAAGTGATATCACTGTACCCTCTCCCCAGTCCTCACCCACCTGCGCCTGTACACTCCCTGCTTTTAATGGAAATGTACTAAAAACAGTTGCTTCTTAGAAGCACGTTGCCTCAGCCAGAGTTATGTGTGCCCTGTCTTCCCTTCTTAACCCTGTAGGCACATGGATTTACTTTTCCAGGAAAGGAGATAGATTTACATTTCTAGGCATACTCTCAGGTCCTCTATGTGATGTTTGTGAAACGAATTAGGGTATGTCATGTATGCCATGAAACAACAAAACCAACTACCCTAGAATCATTTATGCAGGGAGTACTAGAGTTAGAAATAATAATGAGGGCAGATAACATTTGTACCTCAGTCCACCAAAAAATTGTAGCACTAAATTTAACTTCTAGGCATTTCCTGGAAGCAAATGCTCTATAATTTGTGATAGCATTCTCATAAATGGAGTCATGCACAAATTGGACAGAGATGTGGAAATGGTGGTTTTCTTCTGATAAAAGATACAGTGGACCATGTCGCTTATATATCACCCTACTAGGGGATATAATTTTCCCTTCTAAGCAAGGGAAATGGCAGTGCTAAATAGTTTTGTAAAGTTTTTGAATGAGAAACTTTTAGGTAAAGATAAACTGTCATAATATTTTTCAGATGCATTTGCACTGACTATGGGGGAAAAACTAAGGGGAAATGACAGTCATGTTTTTTTTTTAAATTTTATTTTAGGGACAAATTCTGTTACATGATGTATGACAATATAAAAACACATATTTAGTTTTATACTAAATCTTTTTTTAAGGTGTTGGCATTTAATATAAAGCAAATTCACACATTTTCTAACTTTCCATAAGTTCCAAAAAGGGAAAGAAGAAACCTCAGTCTTGAAATTTTGATTTTTAAAAATCATGACACTGTTTTACCATGAAATTGAGTAGCTAACTTTTGGTAACACCTTTTGTTTCTTTGTATGTTTATAATAATGGACATTTTAAAACACAGGAGTGTTTTGGTTTGTACAGACTTTGACAAATGTGTGTTAATAAAAATTCATATTGACTCAAGTGTAATTATTGGATTTTGTTTTTATTTCTTGCTGATTTACCAATAGACATACCCCATTGTCCCCTTCAGCCTAGAAAAGTTTGTCTTGCTTGTAGATTTAAAAAATTAAAAGCATTACTGCTAACTGAAATTTCCTGTCCATTAGAGAATAAACCCATTCCCATTCTCTCTTCTATGGCTTTGTTTTGAGACAGTCTCACTCAGTTGTCCAGGCTGGAATGCAGTGGCAAGTGGCTCACTGCAGCCCCGACTTCCTGGGGATTCTCCCACCTCAGCCTCCTGAGTAGCTGGGACTACTCAGATGCACACCACCATGCCCAGCTAATTTTTTGTAAAGATGGGGTTTTGTCATCCAGGCTGGTCTCCAACTCCTGAGCTCAAGCCGCTATCTGCCCATCTCAGCCTCCCAAAGTGCTAGGATTGCAGGCATAAGCTACCTTGCCCAGCCTCTTTTGGTGATTTTATTTACCCAGTTTAGATGCTCATGTTGTGACTGTGCTAGGCAGTGCAGTTATAGCAGTGACAAAACCAAGTTAGTGTCCTTACAGGGCTTCCATTTAGTGGAATATTGGACACCACCACACCACCATTGTTCCTTGATTTAAAAAAAATTTTTTTGAGACAGTCTCTCTCTCTCTATCACTTAGGCTGGAGTGCAGTGGTGTGATCTCAGCTGGCTGCCACTTTGACTTCCCAGGCTCAATTAATCCATTCACTTCAGCCTCCCAAGTAGCTTGGACTACATGTGTGTACCACCATTCCTGGCTAATTTTATTTTTTTGTAGAGATGAGGTCTCACTATGTTGCACAGGCTTGTCTTGAACTCCTGGACTCAAGTGATCCTCCCATGTTGGCCTCCTACAGTGCTGGGATTGCCCAGGTGTGAGCTACTGTGCCCAGCCATATTCTTTGATTTTTATATCTATCATTTTTCAAAATATAATACAGAATGAATCTTCATGAAGTATGAGTGAAAGCTTTTTGAAATGTCATCTCAGAAGGAGAGGCATGTATTCCTTTGATTCTTTTTTTTTTTTTTTATTTTTTTTTTTTTTTTAATCCCCCCGTGGTATTTCAGGAAGGAATGTATTTCCTTCGAAACCCTAGAGCCAGTAGGTTTTAAAATGAGAAAGAAGTGCCTTTCAGACACTGTCACTGTTATATCCTGGTCATTCTGTAAACTCAAAGCTAATTTTCTCAAAATAAGTTGAAGACAGTTTTGTAGGCTATGTTTTTGTTTTTTTGAGACAGAGTCTTGGTCTGTCGCCCAGGCTGGAGTGCAGTGGCGCAATCTCAAGTCACTGCAACCTCCATCTCCTAACCAGGATGGTCTCCAACTCCTGACTTCAGGTGACCCACCTGCCTCAGCCTCCCAAAGTGCTAGGATTACAGGCATGAGCCACCGCACCCGACCTATTGTTTTCTGTTTGTTTTGTTTTGTTTTGAGTTGGAGTCTTGCTCTGTCACCCAGGCTGGTGTGCAGTGGTGCAATCTCGGCTCACTGCAACCTCTGCCTCCCAGGTTCAAGCAATTCTCCTGCCTCAGCCTCCTGAGTAGCTGGGACTACAGGCACTTGTCACAGCTGGTTAATTTTTGTATTTTTAGTAGAGACAGGGTTTCACCATGTTGCCCGGGCTGGTCTTGAATTCCTGGACTCAAGCAACTCACCTGCCTCTGCCTCCCAATATGCGGGGATTACACATGTTAGCCACTGTGACTGGTGGTAATCAGATTTCTTACATGGTCACTCAAGACTTCAAGCACAAGTGTTCCAATGCCAAAGCTGAAAATGCATTAAATCCTCTGTCCTGTCAGAGGTCACATAAACCTCACTTCTGCCATAATCTATTTGTCAAAGCAGTCAGAAGCCCACCCAGACTCAAGGAGAGGCCACATGATCTCTTCTCTTGATGAGAAGTTATGGAGACAAAAGTGACTCCACCTTGGATATTAATCTGCCGTGTTGACTTCCGATTAGCCCCAGAGCTGTAAGTGTGTCCTGGTTTCTACTTTATTTACTGTCCCTGGTGTAAGAACATGTCTTATGGATTTGGGGTGGAGAGTTCTGTAAATGTCTATTAGGTACCATCTCACGCCAGTTAGAATGACGATCATTAAAAAATCTGGAGACAACAGATGCTGGAGAGGATGTGGAGAAATAGGAACACTTTTACACTGTTGGTGGGAGTGTAAATTAGTTCAACCATTGTGGAAGACAGTGTGGCGATTCCTCAAGGACCTAGAAATAGAACTTCCATTTGACCCAGCAATCCCATTACTGGGTATATATCCAAAGGATTACAAATCGTTCTACTATAAGAACACGTGGACACGAATGTTCATTGCAGCACTGTTTACAATAGCAAAGACCTGGAACCAACCCAAATGCCCATAGACGATAGACTGGACAGAGAAAATGTGGCACATATACACAATGGAATATTATGCAGCCATCAAAAACGATGAGTTTGTGTCCTTTGTAGGGACATGGATGAACCTGGAAACCATCATTCTCAGCAAACTGACAGAAGGACAGAAGATCAAACACCGCATGTTCTCACTCATAGGCGGGTGTTGAACAATGAGAACACATGGACACAGGGAGGGGAGCACTACACACTGGGGTCAGTTGGGGGGAAATAGGGGAGGGACGGTGGGGGGTGGGGAGCGGGGGAGAGATAGCAAGGGGAGAGATGCCAGAGGTAGGTGATGGGGAGGAAGGCAGCAAATCACACTGCCATGTGTGTACCTATACAACAATCTTGCATGTTCTTCACATGTACCCCAAAACCTAAAATGCAATAAAATAAATAAATGGGGGAAAAAAAAAAAGAACATGTCAACCTTGATGTTAATTGCACAAATTATCATCTATGCTGCACATGGAATTTTTGCCTGTCTTGGAGGATTGCCTTTCATTAACTGGCTTCCTAGAACATGTATAACTTTTCACTATGGTATATAAGCTTTGGGTCTGGAGAGTAACAGCACAGAAATCTACCTATTGTGGCTGCCCAAGACTATGTTTCTGTCTGTAAATTCCCTCAATCAATCAACCAATACCCACAAACTGGATTTGTCTGCCTCCTCCTTTGGCTTCTCGGCTTCTTTGGCACTTGGATGTAACTTTGCATCTAAGGCCCCTTCACAGGACAGAGGACAACAAAGTAGAAGAGCATGTGAGGTGGAGCCTATTGTGCTGACCATCTTATAAAATACAGTCTGCCACACAGTGAATGGGTTTTGGAACTAAACCAGATTGGACAGAGCAAGCTGCAATGTCCTTTATGTCCTACCTTCAGACATCACACTCCATCATTTCTGCAATATTCTATTGGTTACAGAGGTCAAATTACTGATATTTTAATGTGGGAAGAGACTGTCTAGGTGCATTAATACCAGAAGATGACATTGAGGGTCCACCTTGGAGGCTAGCTACCACATTGACTTTTGGCCAATAGGATTGAGTAATGACTGTGTGAACCTCTGGATTTTGAAGATAGCAATAAAAATTACCTTTTGTGGGAAAGTTCATATCTCTTAGCTATTACTGGAATCCATTACTTCTCCGCCTACCAGGGCTTGCCAGGCTGTCCCTGCAGCAAATTATCAATCCTACTTGAAAAGTGAGACTGTGTGGTGCTATGATGTCAGACTGCCTGAAGTAGAAACTTCCTGTCTCTACTTACCTTAGAGTTGTTGTGAGGATTAAATAATACATATAGAAGTTTTTTTTTTTTTTTTTAGAGTCAGATCTTGCTCTGTTGCTCAGGCTAGTGTGCAGTGGCATGATCATAGTTCACCGCAGCCTCAAACTCTCGGACTCAAGCAATCCTCCTACTTCAGCCTCTCGAGCAGCTGGGACTACAGGCATGAGCCACTATGCCCAGCTACATGTAGAAGTCTTTAGAACAGTGCTTGGCACATAGCATGCACTCAATTTTGTAAGCTATTATCGATGACTTCTACAGAATCAACATTTTATGTTTCCTAAGAAGGAAGGTGACAGAGGGATAAATTAGAATGAACAGGTATGTTTACTTGCGTTTTGCTTCCAAAGTCACTTTATTCCTAGGTCACTTCTAGGCCTTTATTGCAACACACAACTTTTATACCTCTTTTTCAACTCCACATTACCCATCTCATATTTGCCACTTTATTGCAATGATTTCTAGAGTGCCATTTAAGTATACATATACGTGTGTGTGTTTGTGTGGCTTATATAATTGGCATACACTAAAATAACCCTTCTTAGTGAACTGAGTTTTGACAAGTGTATGCAGTGGTGTAATCACTACCATAATCAAGATATGGAACGTATTCATCAAACCCAAAACTTCCCTTGTGTCCTTTGGTGCCCTTCCCTTCACACCAGCCTTTATGCAACCACAAATTTGATTTCTATTCCTATAGTTTTGCCTTTTCGAGAATGTCATATTGCCAGGTGCAGTGGCTCACACCTGTAATCCCAGTACTTTGGGAAACCAAGGTGGATGGATCACCTGAGGTCATGGTGAAACCCCATCTCTACTAAAAACACAAAATGAGCCAGGCCAGGAGTGGTGGTGGGCGCCTGTAATCCCAGCTACTTAAGAGGCTGAGGCAGGAGAATCGCTTGAGCCTGGGAGGCGGAGGTTGCAGTGAGCCAAGATTGCGCCATTGCAC
>NW_016107402.1:5555218-5556381 GCF_001604975.1 Cebus imitator
TTTTTTTTTAAGAGGCAGGGTCTCTTGCTCTGTCACCCAGGCTGGAGTGCAGCAGTGCAATCATAGTTCACTGCAGCCTTGACCTCCTGGCCTCAAGGATCTTCCCACCTTGATCTCTCAAGTAGCTAGGGCTACAGGCTTGCACCAGCATACCCGATTAATGTGCATCTGGCTTCTTTAGCTATGCATTGTTGTGAAGAGGTCACCTATGTTGTTCACACAGCAGTAGGCCATTTATTTTTGTGCTCTATAATACCACAGTTTATCCAACCCTCTATTGATGGATATTTGGGGTGTTTCCAGTTTGGAACTAGTGAAAATAAATATTGCTGTCAACTTTATAATAACACCAAATTTGAAATGATGAAAGCATCCATCAATAAGAAAATGGATAATCAAACTGTAAGTAGTGGCCAGGTGCAGTGGCTCACGCCTGTAATCCCAGCACTTTGGGAGGCTGAGGCAGGTGGATCACGAAGTCAGGAGTTCAAGACCAGCCTGGCCAAGATGGTGAAACCCCATCTCTAATAAAAATACAACAATTAGCCAGGCGCACTGGTGGGTGCCTCTAATCCCAGCTACTCAGGAAGCTGAGGCAGGAGAATCACTTGAACCCAGGAGGTGGAAAGTGCAGTGATCCGAGATTGCACCACTGCACTGCACTCTAGCCTGGGTGACAGAGTGAGACTCTGTCTCAAAAAAAAAAAAAAAAATCAGAAAGTAATTTCCAGTGATGAGGGAAATGAATTAGAAACGAGCATAAATCAAGGAAACTTTCTGGGGTGATGATGAAAATGTTCTATCTCTTGGTTAGGGTGTGTACAAGTGTCAAAATCCATTGAGCTGAATGCTTAATATCTGTGCATTCTATTGAATATCAATTATAACTCAATAAAAATTAAATGTAAGGGCTAAGTGTAGTAGCTCACTCCCGTAATCCCAGCACTTTGGGAGGCTGAGGTGGGTGAATCACCCGAGCGCAGAAGTTTGAGACCAGCCTGGGCAACACAGCAAGACCCTATCTCTACATAAAATACAAAAATTAGGCCAGGCGCGGTGGCTCAAGCCTGTAATCCCAGCACTTTGGGAGGCCGAGGCGGGTGGATCACGAGGTCAAGAGATCGAGACCATCCTGGTCAACATGGTGAAACCCCGTCTCTACT
>NW_016107402.1:5558306-5582635 GCF_001604975.1 Cebus imitator
AAAAAAAAAAAAAAAGAATGGAATATACCACTCTTACCTGGAGGATCAGTTATTTCGATGCAGAAGAGCAGCCTCAATTTCTAACCCAGGTGCAGAGCTTCAGATAAGGGGTTTCCAGGCACAACATTCTACATTTATCTTGGCATAATGGTTTCCTAGGAAACAGATCCCGAGTCCTCTTGTTAGCTGGGGCCTGATGATAATCCGTTTACACATAGCCTGGTGTGTTTGGGGGCTATCAAAACACTGCTTCTTTAAAATTTTATCTACATTTCTTTCCCCCAAATCCTAGAATAACTAATTGTCTGCCTGTGTTTTGTGACATGCTCCATGATTCCTTCGGTGTTGTTTCCCTTGCAGCAGCAAGTTAATAAACTTAGCTTTGTCAGACTAAAGGTGGTCTTTATCAGATGTGCTTTATTTTGGAGATTACTGATAATGTACACAAAATGTGTTCACACTGCCTGGCACCTAATAGGCATTTAGGAAATGATAAAATTATTATTTTAAAATTATTCATATGTTAATTTAATAAATGCTTGTTTGACATCCAGTATTTGCAAGGCACAGATTTACTGCTACGAGAGATGCTCACTGCAACCTTCGCCTCCCAGGATTAAGCTACAATCCTGTCTCAGCCTCCCAAGTAGCTGGGACTATAGGCCTGAGCCACTGTCCCTGGCTAATTTTTGTATTTTTGGAAAAGACAGGGTTTTGACATTTTACCCAGGCTGGTCTCAAACTCCTGAGCTCAAGCAATCACCCCGCCTCAGCCTCCCAAAGTGCTGGGATTCCAGGTGTGAGCCACTGCACCCAGCTTAAAAACCACTTTTATTTTGTATGGAGAAAGAAAATACTATTTTTAATTCCTAAAAGAAAAATACCTTTAATGAACTTCACTTTAGTGTCAAATGTAAATGAAAAATTTCTCAGGACTATTGTATAGGGAAAAAAGTGTAATTTACATGACTTGCTATAAGATTTGACATAAAACTATGGATTCTAAGAAAGGGTAAGGTTTTATAATGATAACCAAAACAGGCCAGGCTTGGTGTCTCATGCCTGTAATCCCAGCACTTTGGGAGGCCGACGCAGGCGGATCACCTGAGGTCAGGAGCTCGAGAAACCAGCCTGACCAACATGGTGAAACCCTGTCTCTACTAAAAATACAAAAATTAGCCAGGCTGAAGTGGTGCATGCCTGTAATCTCAGCTACTCGGGAGGCTGAGGTGGGAGAATCGCTTGAACCCGGAAGGTGGAGGTGAGCCGAGATAGCGCCATTGTACTCTAGCCTGGGCAACAGAGCAAGACTTCATCTCAAACAACAACAACAAAACAACAAAAGTTCTTGGGGCCGGGCGCGGTGGCTCAAGCCTGTAATCCCAGCACTTTGGGAGGCCAAGGCGGGTGGATCACGAGGTCAAGAGATCGAGACCATCCTGGTCAACACGGTGAAACCCCGTCTCTACTAAAAATACAAAAAAAAATTAGCTGGGCATGGTGGTACGTGCCTGTAATCCAATCCCAGCTACTCAGGAGGCTGAGGCAGGAGAATTGCCTGAACCCAGGAGGCGGAGGTGGCGGTGAGCTGAGATCGCGCCATTGCACTCCAGCCTGGGTAACAAGAGCAAAAACCCCGTCCCGCCCCCCCCCCCAAAAACAAAACAAAACAAAAAAACAACAAAAGTTCTTTACAAAGAGAAAAAAAAATGCTCTCATAAATTCTCCAACGAAAAATAGAGACAGCCACGCTTAAAAAATCCTAAGGCTGGTGGGCAGATCGCTTGAACCCAGGAGTTTGAGACCAGCCTGGGCAACATGGCCAAGCCCCAATACTACAAAAAAAATAAATAAATAAAAATAAAAATTAGCTGGGCATAGTGGCACATGCCTGTAATTCCAGCTACTCCAAGGCTGAGGTGGAAGAATTGCTTGAGCCCAGGAGAGGGAGGTTACAGTGAGCCGAGATCGCGCCACTGCACTCCAGCCTTTGTGACAGAGCCAGGCCCTCTCTCAAAAAAATTCAGTTCAATTAAAAAGAAAATAAAGAAAAAACCCTAAGGCTGAATACAGGCTCATTCACTTGGGGTCTCCTTTCACCCAAGCAAGCAGCTTTCTGTCTCTGCATTTTCCCAAGACTCCAAAGCAGGCTGGGGTGGGGTAGGGTGTAGAACACAGGAAACGCAGCCAGTTCTCCTTCACTTCTCACCATCTTGATCTCCTGCCAAACCAAAATCCTATGTCTTTCCTTTTAACATACGCTTACAAAAATACAGCCTTCTGTGAGAACATTAAGATCATACATCCCAAATTACTAAAGGGGATGATTTTTTAATTTAAAGAGTCTAGTTCTCCAAGAAATCCCGGTTTGGGATAGAGAGGAACAAGTTATTTGGGAGAGATTTAGAAGAAAATGAATTTTAGAAAAGTAGCGAGATAAGGATAGAGTCAGGTTAGCATTTGGATTTTGCAGTCAAACTTCAGCAAAGTGAATTAACCTCGCTGGTGTTAATTTTCTCATTGGAAATAGGGAAAATAATAATGCTTACTTTGATGAGTTACTTTACTTCAACATTTAAAAAACCGACTCTCTGTTATCTAGTCTAACGATAAAAATATAGATAGAACATCGTCCCTTGCTGTGAAAGATCTTATGAACAAGTGAATTTCGGTGAGGATTCACATATAGTATGTGCTCAATAAACATTATTATTTTATTGTGTAGATTAGAAGAGGGGTGGAGGGAGAATTGAAAGCGATGTGGAAACCGCAACCACTACCAAAGCCCTGGGGAATGGAAGTAGAGAGGATTTTTGGATTATGATTTGATTCCGGGTCTGAGTTTCAACGTTGAATTCTCCCATATTTGGGCCTGAATTCTCAGAAGAGAATAGGATGTAAGGGCTGAGATCATCTGGTACAGTTTTTTTTTTTTCCAGAAAACCATGGTGGATTTATTCTTTGAGGAACACACACATTGTCTCTAAAATATACATAAACTTAGTATCACACTTTTCTACTCCTAGAAGTATTTTATTTTGGGGGCTAGCAACAAAGTTAAAATTTCTAACATATCCTTGATATATTAACAGTAGCACATAAAATCTGGCATAAAATTTACCATTTCCTAGGGACTGACTATTACTCAGCAGCTTTGCCTGCCTTCTTTCCAAGGCCAGTTGTTTATTTCTCTCAATTCTTTGTTGTTGCTCTTCTGTTAGGCTTTTACTTGATTCAGAAGCAAACATCTCACTTTCAGATGAGTTTGTCAAAAAGGGATCTAATTCACTAGCAGTTACATCATGTTCATTATTTTCCATAACTTCACCATTATTGCTAACAAAATCTTCATGTAAAATAGGAAGATCAAGTCGAATTCGTTTTAAACAGGTCTGAACTTCCTTTTTACTTCCCAGGTATTCAACTCTGTCAATAAAATCCTCAAACTGCAGTTTAGGGAATAGTCTATGTGCCCAGTGCTCCATGTGTCTGATTAGCGTCTTCAAGTCTTCAGCCTCATGACCTTTACCTTTGAATTTTGCCTTATCAAATACATGCCTTAAGGCTGGAAGTCCTCTCTCTGAAATTAATCTTCATCAGGCTCAGCTCCTTCACCACCTTGTCTCTCTGGAGAGGCTGGAGGTGGGAAAGGAGGAAAAATTTCATCTTCTACATGCTCATAATCTGGTACGTCAATCAATCCATTTTCCTCTGGTTCTAGCATCTTTTCCTCCGCCAGCTCTCACCGCGCGCCCCAGCGCGGACCCCGGCGCGCAGACGAGGCCTCTGGTACATTTTTATGTAAATCGAATATTCTTGCCTCTCGTCACTGTGCCCTGGCGAGAAACACCACCTCCACCCAAGCGCATCCAATCTCAGCCCCCAACTAGGTGACGTCATCGCCCCGGCCTGCATCCCCAGGCCTAGGGTAGTCAGTCGTCTTGTCTCTAAGCTACAGTCCCCGCCCCAGTCCCAGCGGCGCCTGCGCACTATGGAGGGCGGGCGGGGATGACGCGTGCGCGCTGCGTGAGGGTGGGGCTAGTGCGCACGCAGCCTCAGCTCCTACCCCGCCCTTGCTCTTCCCGGTTTCTCCGTCAGCCTGCGGATCCCGGCTGGCGGCTGCTTCCGGTAGGAGAGCGGTGTAGGGCGAGCAGGTCTCAGCTCCTCGTCATGTCATACGGTCCCTTAGACATGTACTGGAACCCGGGGCCCTCAGGGCCCCAGCTCCGGGACTTCAGCAGCATCATCCAGACGTGCAGCGGCAACATCCAGCGGATCAGCCAAGCCAGTGAGCCGGGGCACCGAGCTGGGGGGCGGGAGCGGTCCCGGGGACAGGCCTGGGTTAGGCTGCCTGGACGTGGAACCCGGCTGGGGCTACGGCCGAGGCCACGTCTGGGGCTGTCTCGGGTTGTCCACCCTGGGGGCGATGAGCTGCCATCCCCTGGTCTGTCAGACCCGTGCTGCTCTAGGGTCTCCGGCCTCAGTTGAAGCTCGAGTTTCTTTTCTTGTGTTCTGCCCCCACAGTACTGGGGCCAAAACAGCCGACTTGACAGCCCGAGGGTAGGAAGGGGTGTGTGTGTCACCTCGAGAGCTGTGAGCGCGTTGACTTGGCGCAGTGGTCAGCCCAGTTTCTCCTGTCATCCACCTTCCTCCCTATCCACCTCGCTTTCCTCTTAGGCCAGTTTGGATGGGGTTGTTTACTGATTTAGGCTTTAGGTTTACATTCTGCTCAGCCCCTGGCTCCTCGGAAATCAGCAGCTTTCAATTAAGGGAAGTGGAGAGTGCATGTGTTTGGGTGACTTCATACACAGTTCTTCCTGTAATGAATTCGGAAATCAGACACAATGACTGGTATTTGAGAGATGGGATGACTTCTGTTTTAATAAAGAGAATTCACCAACAACATTTCAATTTACATTATTTTGTCTTTTTTAACAAAGAATTGGGGTATATTTTTTATTTCAGGCAGATGAAGTTTTTGTTTTCCTTCCATACTTAGCTGCTCTTGAACAAATCTGGTACACAGGGAAGCTCAGAGACTTAGCCACAACCACATAGCAAGTAAGGCATGGTAGAGTTGTTGGTGGAATTCAGAATGGTATTGCTTGTCTTAAAACTCCCTCCTCCCCATTAGGGTCTGAGTGAAACTGTAGCTGAATGAGCCAAATACAGGGTGTTTCTTGTGATTGAAATTCATCTTAGAGCCTTATAAACAGGAGATCAACAGCAGCTTTACTTGGAAAGAATGGTGATCATCCTCCTTGTTTATTATTGTGTTTTGTGAGCTTGGTATACTCTGCTAATAGGTAGAACTAGTTAGTCCTGAATTACAATTATATTCTATATTTTAAAGAATATCACTTTGCTTTAGTTTTTAAACTTTAAAAAAAATTTTTCTTTTTTGTAGAGATGAAGTCTCACTATGTTGCCCAGGCTGTTCTCAACCCCCTGGGCACAAGCAGTTCTCCCACCTCAGCCTCCCAAAGTGCTGGGATTACAGGCATCAGCCACAGTGCCCAGCCTAATTTTTTTTTAATTTTTGAAAGTTTTAAAAAATTAAATATTTTTAAATTATTTTTTTGAGACACAATCTAGCTCTGTCATCCAGGCAGAGTGCAGTGATCTGAGTGAAGTGGTACGATCCTAGCTCACTATAACCTTGAATTTCTGATCAGCTTCCTAACTAGTGAGGACTACAGGGATGCACTATCATGCCAGGCTAATTTTTAAATTTTTTGTAGGGATGGGGTCTCACTATGTGGCCCATGCTCACTTTGCTTTTATAGTTAAATGTATATATTGTAGAATTTAAGAGGTAGAAAGTTTCTGATCAAAAGGGATTGAGACTGGGAGATTTGGAAGAAAGGAAGACTATGTGGCCTGTTAAAATCTAGAAGTAAAAAAAATTAATATGACCACTGGTTAGAAAGTACACTACTTTTCGTTTCAGTTTCCTTTTGTGAAGGAGCTGTAATACAGGTTAGATCAGAAAATTCTAGTTCAAGGATGAAATTTTCTTGTTGAAGCTAAATCTAATTTTAATATCTGAAATATTCATTCAACATGTATCCATCTATCCACTTCATAGATGGATAATTGTATATGTACATATACATATATATTTTAACCGGAATACTCCCACAGGTAGCTCCGACATACAGTTTAAATTTAAATTTTTATTTTGAGACAGGGTCTTACTCTGTTACTCAGGCTGAAGTGCAGTGGCATGATCTCAGCTCACTGCAGCTTCAACTTCCCTGGCTCAAGCAATCCTCCTGCTTTAGCCCTACAGGTAGCTGGGACTACAGGTGTGCACCATCATGCCTGGCTAATTTTTACGTTTTTTGTAGAGATGGGTGGCCGGGCGTGGTGGCTCAGTGGCTGGGCATGGTGGCTCATGTCTGTAATCCCAGCACTTTGGGAGGCCGAGGTGGGTAGCTCCAAGGTCAACAGAGCGAGACCATCTTGGCCAACATGGTGAAACCCCATCTCTACAAAAAAAGAAATAAAAAAAAAGAGATGGAGTTTCACCATATTGCCCAAGCTGGTCTCGAACTCCTGGGCTTAAGTGATCTACTTAATAGGCTTCCCAATAGGCTAGGATTACAGATGTGAACCACTATGCCTGGCCTTCAACCTTCATTTATTTGAGTATGTAGTAAGTATTGGAACTGGCATGGATCTTTCAACAGGGAACCTGTGGAGCACATAACCAAAATATAAAGTTGAAAGGGACTGGTGCTATAGAAGAGATATAAATAACATGCAGGTATTCTGGGGAGAGAGAGATTTTTTTTTTTTTTTTTTAAGACAGAGTCTTGCTCTGTTGCCCAGGCTGGAGTGCAGTGGAGCTATCTGAGCTCATTAAACCTCTGCCTCCCAGATTCAAGTGATTCTCCTGCCTCAGCCTCCTGAGTAGCTGGGATTATAGGCGTGCACCACCACACCCGGCTAATTTTTTTTTGTATTTTTAGTAGAGATGGGGTTTCACCATATTGGTCAGGCTGGTCTTGAATGCCTGACCTTGTGATCTACCCACCTCAGCCTCTCAAAGTGCTGGGATTATAGGCATGAGCCACTGTGCCCGGCTGAGAGATCGTTTTTAATTGAGAAGACATTGTGGCATTTGAGTTATGTCTGGAAAGAGGATAGAAAGATTTGGACCTTTGAAGGTAAAGAGAACAAGAAAATTCCAGGAGGGAATAAAATGAATAGGCATCATAGTGGGAAAGCGTAGGGTATATCTAGAAGAGTAATTTAATTTGGCTAGAGTGGTAGATTCCAGAAAGTAGTGGGAAGAAAAAGAGTTGAAAGGTAAATAGGGGCCCAAACATGAAGGATGTTAAATGCTAAGCTAAGGAGCTTGGATTTAATTCTTTAGGAAAGTGTGAATTGAATTCAAGGGGAGAGAGACCGGAATCAGAGATACCAGTTAGGGCTGTGAAAATGAAAGGAAAGGAAAGGATAGGTTTCCTTGGTGATAGAATTGGTAAGATTTAGCTATTGATTGGGCATTGGGCCCAAGGGGATCATTGAAGTCAGCTGTGAGTAATATTGATAGCTAACATTTGAGTACATACTATGCGCCCGCAGTATGAAAAATGCTTTACCTGCATTATTTTATAACAACTCTGAAGCACCAGCATCATTTCCATGTTATGTGTTAGGAAACAAACTGAGAAAGGTTAAGTAGTTGCCCTGCTAACAAATGACAGTATATGGATTGGAACTAGTCTGTCTTTTATGACCAGCAATTTGTCTTTTTATAATTTTTGATTGTTATTACAGTTCTGAGCTGTGCTGAGTGGCTCATACCTGTAACCCCAGCACTTCAGGAGGCTGAGGAGAGAAGATTACTTGAGGCCAGGAGTTTGAGACCAGCCTGGACAACATAGCAAGACCCCATCTCTACAAAAAAATTTAAAGATTAACCAGACATGGTAGCATGTGCCTATAGTCCCAGTTACTCAGGAGGCTGAGGCTCAAGAATCTCTTAAATCTAGGAGTTGGAAGGCTGCAGTGAGCTATGATTATGCCACTGTACTCCAGCCTGAGTGCCAGAGCAATACTTTGTCTCTAAATAAATAAATTAAAAATAAATAAATAAATAAATAACAGTGATATAGCAGTTAACATTTCAGGTTTACAAATATGCAAATAACTTGTTTTTTCACTCTCCAGAGGACACTCTGTGGGGGAAATACCTGAAGCTGTGGTGCTTTCTCTTCTTGTGGTGTGTTCATCTCCTCTGCCAGATTTTTAGCTCCTTTGAGGCAAGGGACATGACTTATTCATCTTTATATTTCCAGTACTTATCTCAGTCCCAAACATGAAAGATCCGTTGATCCACTATGCAACAAATATTCTTGGAGCACCTGCTGTGTGCTGGGGTAAAGCAGTGAACAAGAGATAAAATCCCTTTCCTGACTGCGTGTGTATGTGTGTCTCTTTGTGTGTGTGTGTTTGTGTGTGTACACACATATGTACATACACACAAAAATAATGTCAAGTAATAAATGCTCTGAAGAAAAAGCAGGGAAAGTGGATAGAGAGTGAGGGAAGAGGGAGGGTGGGTGTACTATTTTAGTTGATCAAGGAAGGCCTCTCTGAGGAGGTGACATTTGAGTGAGTAGATGTGAATGAAGTGGGTGAGAGAGCTGTGTGAGTAGCTGGGGAAGGCATTCTAGGTAGAGGGAAAGAGCAAAGACTTTGTGTTCAAAGAAAAGCAAGAAGGAGGCTCATGTGGCTGGAGTACAGTTAGAAAAGGGAGGCAGAATAGGAAAAGAGGCCAGAGAGGTAACCAGGGATTATATCACATAGGATCTTGATGCATAATACATTGTATCCAATTGATTTGAATGAATGAGGCATTTCTACCGTTTTGGAACTCTTCCTGCCTCTTTCCCGTTGTACTGTGTGATATCTACCATATCCTATGACCCTAAGCAGTGTGAGTTGAAATTTTTCCCTTGGAATTGTTTGGTGAGAAATGGGGAATTTGAAATCGATGGGATGACATTGCATCTACTCAGCTATCAAGCTAGTGCCTATCCCCAGACATCTCCAAGAAGCCAGCACACCCAAATATATACCCTTAGAATGTAAGCTCACAGACATATATATATATATATACCCACATGCCCATATAGCCCTGCAAGGAATTGTACCCGTTAAAAGTTTGAGAGAATACTCTTTTTTCTAAACTGTGCAACTACAGATGTGGGGTTGGAATTGCTGAGCACATCAGCCTGAGATACGGCAGTTCACTGTGTGGGTTGTTACAGGTACAGCTGAGGTTGACTGCCTGGTACAAGTGGTGGTTATCAGTATGTGTTGGGTACAGAGGAAAAATATTTGACTTACTGTGTAACAAAGCATCTGGGCAAGTAATGCTGAGGCAGATATAGCTAAAAACCTATTGGCCTCAAAGTTAACTCTGAAGGGATTAAGAACAGCATTTCTGGCCGAGTGTGGTGGCTAATGCCTGTAATCCCAGCACTTTGGGAGGCCGAGGCGGGCAGATCACCTGAGGTCTTGGCTCCCCAGAGTGCTGGGCGCCAGAGCGAGATTTCATCTCAGAAACAAAACAAAACAAAACAAAAAAAAACAACATTTCTGTTATTTATGTTGCTAATTGATGTGATCTTGTTTACTGACAAAATAAGAAGAATCGAGGTCTCACTCTGTCACCCAGGCTGGAATGCAGTGGTGCAATCAAAGCCCACTGTAACCTGAAACTCTTGGACTTTAGCGATCCTCCTACTTCAATCTGCCAAGTAGCTAGGACTACAGGTATATGCCACTGCACCTGGCAAATTGTAAAGCATGTTTGAGAGATGGGGGTCTCGGTGTGTTGCCCAGGCTGGTCTTGAATTCCTGACTTCAAGTCATCCTCCCACCTCGGTCTCCCAAAGGAAGAAGAGGTGAAATTTTAAAACGGATTATTATAAAATCCTTGAGGTCCTACTTTCAAAGTTATTTTCATGTTTGCCCTTTATTTTTTGTTTCTTTTCCATCCTCTTAAATCTTCATCAGCTCAACATCTGTATTCCAACAGCATACTCATAGTGTCTCTGATTATGGTCTCACCCCATTCTAGTTTATACTGATAATGCTATCAGCAATATGTGTAAAGTCCTGTTTTCATTATACTGCTCACTTCCTCAAGAGCCTACAGTGGCGCTCTCTCGTCTGCTGAATCAGATCTTAACATTCCACCTTGCTTTCACTCTCTGTGATTTTAACACAAATTAGCCATATTTTCTACTCTCCTCACTCTTTGCTAGGCAGGCTATTTTCTTCACGTTCCTCAACTCTATATTTGGGTTTATATTTTGCTCATTTGGTTCCTCCTTTTTTAAGTATCTTTCCTCTCCCTACCTCATTGGTTATCTAAATTATACAAATACTTTGAGTTGTGCATAAATCCTGCTCATAGCAAGTAAGTCTCCCTTTTCTTTTTTGAGATGGAGTCTTGCTCTGTCTCCCAGGCTGGGGTGCAGTGGGGCGATCTCAGCTCACTGCAACTTCTGCCTCCCATGTTTAAGCGATTCTCCTGCCTCAGCCTCCTGAATAGCTGGGATTACAGGTGTGCACCACCATGCCTGACTCATTTTTGTATTTTTTGTAGAGACAGTGTTTCATCATGTTGGCCAGGTTAGTGTCAAACTCCTGACTTCAGGTGATCTGCCCACCTTGGCCTCCCAGAGTGCTGGGATTTCAGGCACCCAGGCTTCCTTTGCTTTTGAAAGATAAAGTGAAGTCAGAAAGATGATGGACTTTTTGGGGTCAACGGATCTGTGACTGAATCCCTCTTCCTCCATGTATTAACCTCAAGCAGGTTATTTTCCCTGTAACCTCATTTATAAAATAAGTAGAATTATTAAAAAGGGATGTTTGAGGCTGGGCACAGTGGCTCATACCTGCAACCCCAGCACTTTGGGAGGCTGAGGCGGGTGGTTCTCTTGAGCTCAGGAGTTCAAGACCAGCCTGGGCAACTTGGTGAAACCCCAGCTCGACTAAAAATACAATAATTAGTTGGGTACAGTGGCACGTGCCTGTAGTCCCAGCTACTTGGGAGGCTGAGGTGGGCAGATCACTTGAGCCCAGGAGGCGGAGATAGCAGTGAGCCGAGATCATGATACCGCACTCCAGCCTGGGTAATAGAGTGAGACCCTGTCTCAAAAAAAAAAAAAAAAAAAAAAAAAAAAAAAATAAAAAAAAAAAAAAAAAAAAAAAAAAAGGGATGTTTGAAAGTGTCTACTATACTGCCTGGCACATAGTAGGCAATCGAGTGACATTATTGTTATTTTATTTATTTATTTATTCTTGAGACGGAGTCTCACACTGTTGCCCGGGCTGGAGTGCAGTGGCACCATCTCAACTCACTGTAGCCTCTGCCTCCCAGGTTCACGTGATTCTCCTGCCTCAGCCTCCCAAGTAGGGAGGACTACAGGTACACACCACCATACCTGACTAATTTTTTGTAGTTCTAATTGAGACAGAGTTTCACTATGTTGGCCAGACTAGTCTTGAACTCCTGACCTTGTGATCCACATGCCTCGGGCTCCCAAAGTGCTGGGATTACAGGTGTGAGCCACCATGCCTGGCCTAATTTTTGTTTGTTTGTTTGTTTGTTTTTTGAGAGAGAGCCTCACACTGTCGCCCAGCCTGTGGTGCAGTGGCATGATCTCAGCTCACTGCAATCTCACTACCATGCCCAGCTAATTTTTTTGTGTTTTTAGTAGAGACAGGGTTTCACCATGTTGGCTAGGATGGTCTTGATCTCCTGACTTCGTGATCCGCCCGCCTTGGCCTCCCAAAGTGCTGGATTACAGGCGTGAGCCACTGTGCCCTGCCTCATTTTTGTATTTTTTAGTAGAGGCAGGGTTTCACCATGTTGGCTAGGCTGGTCTTGAACTCCTGACCTCAGGTGATTCACTCTCCTTGGCCTCCCAAAGTGCTGGGATTACAGGCATGAGCCACCATACCTGGCCCCAGTGGTGGCATGATTAATGCTTGTTGAATCCCTAGCCTCACTATAGTTAAGTAGTTATAGATAGGCAGGCTTAGGACTCATTCTGCCAGAATTTGAATGCTAGATTTTTTTTACTAGCTGTATAAACACATTGCCTTACCTATTTCTCAGTTTCCTCATTGTTAAAATGGAATTAATAATACCTACTTCATAGGGTTGTGATGATTAGATGAGATAATTCATGTAGAGTGCCTGCTACATAGTAAGTGCTGAAGAAATGTTAGCTATCATTTTGGTGTTTTTCCTTTGAATGTATAATACAAGCAGTTTTCCCTCACAGTTATGCATTTACTTATGTATTCTTTAATTAATTCAAGCTTTCTGACATTGTCATCCCAAGCAGAGAGATCACTGTTAGTTTTGTGGAGACAGAGAGACCTTGCATTATACATTTCTCTTTAGCCACAGTGCCTGGAACAACAGTGGAGATGTAGTTGGCATTCAATATGTACTTAATTGATTTTGTCACTGCTAAGTACATTTTTCGTGGTCTTGAGTTTGATAATAATAGCTGTCTTTAATTGTGTGCTTTTATGTGCCAGACATTGTTCTAAATTTAGCTTCATATCATCTCATTTCATCCTCGCAACAACCATGTGAAGACTTTCTTATTCTCATTTTTTAGGCGAGGAAACTAAGGCATAGAGGAGTGGAGATTTACTTAAGATCACTTTGCTAGGAAGTGGCGGAACCAGGACAAGCATAGGCATAGGAAGTGGTTTTTTGTTTGTTTTTTGTTTTGAGACAGGGTCTCACTCTGTCACCCAGGATGGAGTACAGTGGTGCCATCATAGCTCACTGCAACCTCGAACTCAAGGGATTCCCCCCTGCCTCCGCCTTCTGAGTAGCTTGGACTACAGGCACATGCCACCACGTCTAGCTAATTCTTAAATTTTTTGTAGAGACAGGGGCTCACTTTGTTGCTTAGGGTGGTATCAAACTCCTGGGCTCAAGTGATCCTCCCACCTTGGCCTCTCAAAGTGCTGGAGTTGCAGGCATGAGCCACTATGCCTGGCCATATAGGCCGTCTTAATTCAGAGCCTATGATCTGAATTACATAGAACCATTACATATTCTGAAGCTGAAATAGTTAATGGAAAATTATACTTTTGATACTTGATATCCATGTTCACTTTAGTTTAGATCTTTATTATTATAGTACAGTGGCTATTTTTTAAAGTCGGGTTGCAGGGTATGGTGGCTCACACCTGTAATCTCAGCACTTTGGGAGGCCAAGGTTGGCGGATCACCTGAGGTCAGGAGTTTGAGACCAGCCTGGCTAACATGGTGAAACCTCATCTCCACTAAAAATACAAAAATTAGCTGGGCGTGGTAGCGGGCGCCTGTAATCCCAGCTACTTGGGAAGCTGAGACAGGAGAATTTCTTGGACCTGGGAGGTAGAGGTTGCAGTGAGCCGAGTCCATACTATTGCATTCCAGCCTGGGCAGCAAGAGCAAAATTCCATCTCAAAAAAAATAAAAAAAATTTTAAAAATATAATTTTCATTGTAGTGATATAAAAACAGAATGTAAACCTAATTTTCAGAGTAAAACACCGAGATGACTTCATTTTCATAAGCACCACATAGGCTATCATTTTCTCATTTGGTGTAAATAATATTTTTTGTTGTTGAATTTGTTTTGTTTTAAATACTGAATTAGAGCATTAGATCCTGTCAAATGAAGAGAAATCTTTTTCCCACCTCTGTGGTAGTCACTTTCAATATAATTTGACTTTGCTTTCACTTTGCTTTGGATGAAGGTTCATTTGGAGATGCAGATTCTGCTGATAACAGCTAAAAGCACATAAGGAATTTTCAGTTTAGAGTAGTTCCTAGTGTGGATGTTAGCTGTAATATATAACAATTTTATTTGCTTCATGCTCTTTTATAAGTTTTAGCCAGGATGTGCTTTTTAAAATGAGAGGTCAGTGATTGGATAAATGGAGTCCTAGCTTTGTTGTTGGTGTTTTGTTTTGTTTTGAGATGGAGTCTTGCTCTGTTGCCCAGGCTGGAGTGCAATGCCGCCAGCTCAGCTCACTGCAGCCTCCACTCCTGGGTTCAGGCGATTCTCCTGCCTCAGCCTCCTGAGTAGCTGAGACTACAAGTACATGCTACCATGCCTGGCTAATTTTTATATTTTCAGTAGAGACAGATTTCACCATGTTGGCCAGGCTAGTCTCGAAACTCCTGACCTCAGGCGAACCATCCACCTCAGCCTCCCAAAGTGCTGTGATTACAGGCATGAGCCACCATGCCCGTGGCACATACCCACCACCATGAGGCATAGCTTTAAAAAGAACAGAATTGTTCATATAGAACTGAAGGACTTGTCTTTACCTTTGGCCTAGTCATCTGGTTTCTAGGATTATATAACATTTCATAGGAAATACCCAATTTTTTTCATTCAAAAACTTGTAACACATCCATCTAACGTAAAATTACTAGAATGCTTGGAAAGGGAGTTTTCTCATTAACCAAGTTAGCCAGAAGATTCAACTCATCTTGGTAAACATATTTCCAAAAAACATCACTTTACTTTTTAAATTTTTATTTATTTGTCTGTTTATTTTCAGACAGGGCCTTGCTCTGTTGCTTAGGCTGGAGTGCAGTGGCATGATCATAGCTCACTGCAGCCTCAAACTCCTGGGCTTGAGTGATCCTCCTGCCTCAGCCTCTTGAGTAGGTAGGACTACAGGCGTGCACCACCTTGCTTGGCTAATTTTTAAATTTTTTGTAGAGGTGGTTCTCACTATGTTGCCCAGGCTGGTCTTGAAACCCTGGCCTCAAGTAATCTGACCACCTCAGCCTCCCAAAGTGTTGAGATTGCAGGTGTGAGCCACTGTGCCTAGCCTCATTTTTCTTTTTGATATTTTAAATATGCTCAAGGGCAAATAAATATATGTGCAAACACATTGTTCCTTTGTGTGCTTTAGGTTTACTGAAGGTTACATCTCTTAGATTTAAAATATATGAGTTGTTGAGTTACTGGTTTTGAACAAATCCCTGATGTTGGTGGTTTTAGAGGGCAAAATACAAAAAGTTCTGCTTCTCTAGGTTCCAGTAAACTACGACACTGTTGTCCTTATGATTTGAGTTTTAAGGTATCTGACCTAAGTCTTGCTGGAAACTTTAAAGAAAATATGTTAGTATTTAGGAATTTAGAAACTGTTAATGAAGGCTTAGATTAATTCTGGTGTTTAGCTAGCAAATGACCCTATAATGTCCCCAACAGCCCCACTTCCTCAACCTCTCTCTATCTCCACCCCCCAAATTCAGGTCATCTCAACAATGAAGGAAATCAGAAAAGTCTAGATGAAGAAGAGTGCTCCACTGAGAAAACACAGAGAACAGCTGATTATTAATTGATTTTTTCATATTCTATAAAATTCCCATAGCTCTGTAGCTTATTTAATAAGTTTTGATATAGTTAATAACTTGATACTTTGGCATACTTCTAGAGAGTTTCTAAGGAATGCTCTACTTTTTAAAGACAGTCAATAAGAGATCTATTTCCTTGACTTTTTTGTCAAATCTACTGTTATGTGTCATCATATATTCAGCCATTTTCTGGATGGGCATGTGTGTGTTAGGAGGGATTATACATACACAAAAATGAGTAGAATACAGTCCCTGCCTTCTAGAGGCATATACTCAGTCCAGTCCTATTTGTCCTTGCATTTGCGAAGTTTTAAGTCACAGGTGGAACCTTTCTAAGCCAAACTTCTGGGTTGCAGAAGTATTCCTTGGTTACACAGCATAATTCTGGGACTAGAGCGATTTCACTGTTACTGAATTTTAGAATTGAGCAGTGGTGGGACTACTTAGAAATCAGTTTTTCACATAGTTGTAAGGATTTAATGAGAGAAAATAAAAACCTGACACAAATAGTTGAAGTATTCAGTAAATGTCAGTGAAATCTGAATATCATCTGTAATTGGTGAAAAAGAGACCCAGTCAAATGAAATGACTTGCCTAGAGGCATGCATGTAGTTAGTCATCAAGGCTGGCTTAGATTTCAGTCCTCATTATTCCTAGCTTATATTCTTCATTCGAATCTTCTGCCTCAAAGACATTGCCATAAATGTAAAAGGGAGGCTAACTCAATCAATAATTAATTATGTATCACCTGGGTACCTGGCACTCTGCTGAACTCTGGTAAGTATAGAGGAGTATTCCCATAGATGCCAGGGAGCTGGGGAAGGGAGCAGGTTAGAGCCAGGACATCAGCCTATCTGGAGCAGAGAGCTATTAAGTTAGGGAGGTATCAGATAAGTAGGGTGGGGCTAAGTGGAACACTGGGAAATCTAGGCCTGCCCTGTGTGACTACATTCTTTTTCCTGTAAGAGTCAGCCTTTGAGAGAATATAATGTGGCACATTCCATTGGCATTAGCCCTGGGTTTGAATTCTGGTTATAATGACACTCTTCTCAAAACCTATCAGTGATTTCCCATTTCATTAAAACTCAAAGTCCTAATAATTGTTTGCAAGGCCCTATATAATCTGTGTCCCTACTACCTCCTTGGCCACTTCTCTACCCTCTCTTGCTCACTCTGCTTTAGCCATCCTGGCCCAAGCACTCTTGCTTTGGGGACCTTGTACTGACTACTGTCTTCTCCTAGAATACTTCTCCCCCCGATAGCTGTGTGGCTTGATCTTTCACTTCCCTTGGATCTCTGCTCAGTGTCACCTTATCAGAGAGGTCCCTCTGACCACTCTATATTACTAGTATCCTCTGCCCACCACTGTCACTTCAGCCCTTACCTGAATTTATTTCTCTTTATACCACTTATCACTACCTGATATGTTTATTATCTGTTTCTTTTCCTTAGAAGACTCTTGAAACAAGTGTCTTCTAGGACACTTAGTGTCCTAGTGTAGAGTAGGTACTCTACTCAGAATGAATGAATGAATGAATGAATGAGTGAGTGAGTTCTGTAACTCTCACGAGCCTCATTGTGCTCATATGCAACAATGGAATAATAATAGTTACTAAAAGGGTTGTTGGAATCAAATAAGTTAATGCTTGTCAAGCCCAGTGTCTAGTACATAGTAAATGCTCAGTAAGTGAGAATTCATGCCCTCTTTTATAAATTATTTTTATGGCTGTCCAGTTAATAGCTTTAGTGGTATCCTGATTCCTATTTGACTTAGATAAGAAGGACATACCACATGGTAGTGATGAAGACAAGTGGTTGTCATACATAATGCTATCTTAGCAGAATGCAGAAATTATAGTGTTTTATGTTTTTCTATGGAACCACTGAGCTGTAGGTAACCCTCACTTAGTAGAATAGATATCTTTTAGGGAAGTCTTGTCAAAAGGCAAATTTTGAATTAAGTGAATCCTGTATTTCTGTTATAAAATTGGAATCACATTTTTGTTAGGAAAACATAGTCTCAAAATAAGATGAAATCGTAATCTGAAGTGCTACCAACCTATATATACTTGACTCTGGAAATGTTTGCTTTGTAACTCCAACAAATGCAGTAATTTTGGTTAGGGAGAAATAACGTCCTACTAAGGATTGAGTTGTTCCATTTCTGTTTAGGAATAGAAGCACCCAGCAATCAATTAGAAGATTTTTGCCTAATCATTGCTTCTTATCAGATTTAGGGGCTATTAGCATGTCATTATTGAAAGGTAACTGGTACTCAATAAATTTTAGCTTACTTTTTTTACTAATCTTGGTGACCAAATTAGGGACAAGATTATGACTGTGTTCCCCAAATATTGTTATTTTAAGAGTACCATTACCAGCCAGGCGTGGTGGCTCACACCTGTAATCCCAGCACTTTGGGAGGCCAAGGCAGGAGGATTACCTGAGGTCAGGAGTTCGAGACCAGCCTGACCAACATGGAGAAACCCCATCTTTACTAAAAATTCAAAAAATTAGCCAGGTGTGGTGACGCATGGCTGTAATCCTGGCTACTTGGGAGGCTGAGGCAGGAGAATCACTTGGACCTGGGAGGTGGAGGTTGCATTGAGATTGTGCTACTGCACCCAGCCTGGGCAACAGAGTGAGACTCTAAAAAAAAAAAAAAAAAAAAGTACCATTACCAAAAAGTGAATTTGGAACAATTAATTTTTAAATTTCAAAATTCTAATAAGTGAGGATTCATTCTTATTGGACATGGGAGCATTATATGTGTATTGCCCCTATAATATTCACAAATTACACAATATATATCAGTTTCCTCATTTTCTTCCACTGAGCCGGTCATTTAGCAGGCTGATGTTTCACAAGTGAAACTGGCATTAATCTAGAGAGGATATAAAGGGCTATCACAAAGAAGGTTGAATTTGGCTGGAAGAGCCATATACTTACTATGTTATGTTACTTCTTGAAGTTCTGTTGAAACTTGTTGATAAGTGTGTTTCCTCTGGACAATGAGTACTCTATTCATATGTTCTGTACTCCATCTACTTGTAATAGAAGACAATGAATGCTCTTGGAAAGCAAGCGAACAAGAAATCATGTAACTAATTTCCAACATCTATGAATGAAGAAATCTACCCCACCCTCCCCAGTAACCAGAAAAAGAAAATAGAAAGCAAGACATAAAAGAAATGAAGGGCTCAATTCTTGTTGCAGAAATCAGTAAGGGACAGAATTGTTTAGAGTCCTAGGCAGGCTGATGTTAGAGTATTCCTCCTTATTGATAGATGATCAGTTCCCATGGATCTCTGCTTTCTTGGTCTAGGATAGGGACTTAAACATCCAGGATTCAAAAATTGCCATTCCTAGTCTTAGCAAATATCTAGAAAAAGCTAGAGAGGGCTGCACAAAACCATATATTCGACTGTAATGCGGTATAGAGAGCACAGTTGAAAGAACATAGCCATTGGAATCTGATGTCCCTGGCACTGGATTTTTTGCTCTGCTACTTGTTAATTTAATTTTATTTATTTATTTTTTCTTTTTTTTTTTTTACTTCTCTTCTTATTTCTTTATTTCTTTATTTATTTTTTGTTTTCTTTTGATTTTTCGTTAATTTTATATGCTTATATAAAATACTCAACCTCTCTAAATACATTTCCTTACTTGCAAAATGAAGGTATATCTACTTGAGATTGCTGTTGTGAAAATTAGTAAGAGAATATATACGAAGCTCTTAGTATATAGTGCCTGGAACTTAGAGGTGCTCAATTGCTGGTAACCTATTATTAATAATAAATATACATTGTCTTTCCAAAAACGTTTGCTATAGAAGAATTATTGTATTTGATTTGATTTTTTTAATTGTTGCAAATTGATATCTGGCCTAGAGGCCCTTCTAAAGGTGTTGAAAATTTTAACAATTGCAATGGGAGATCTAGAAAAATTAGCAAATTTTAGGGGGATGATAAAACCACCACCTACTAGTTAGTAACATAGTTACTCTACAGGAGAAAGGTGAACCTTGTAATTAGTTTTTGGAGGAATGTGTGTGTGTCAAGGTTTTTATCATAGCATGGTCTCTATTAGTTTGCATGTATTAATATTTATTCTGAGTGTGAAGAGACCAGGGAGCTTAGAAGTAGGGTACTCATGATGAATGTATTTTTCTTTTAAATACATCTTTTTCTTCCTATCTCCCCAGCTGCTCAGATAAAGAATTTGATGAGCCAGCTAGGAACTAAGCAGGACTCAACCAAGCTACAGGAAAATCTGTGAGTAACTTCCTGACAAGATTGGGTTTTGTGAAGGCCGTTTGAGGACACAGTGTCCTTCCTGCATGGCAGCTTAGGTTTCAGGTCTGGGAAGTCAGAGTGAGAGGCAGTGGGTCATAAAGTAATAGTTGGATCTAAAAAGAGGGGCAACAAAGTATATTAATGGATTGTGATCTCCACTGCCTTTCAAAGTCCTTGAATTGTAGTTCTTTCTCCTCTTGGGCAGTTTAGCAGAACAATTCAGGGAAGTAAAGAAGGGAACTTGTACCACTGTTACACTACTCTGCTCACAACTCTGTCTAAATAAGCTTCCTTGTTGGCATAGGACTCCTAATGATCTAGTCTAATTGGATTTCCAGCCGCAGTCAGCCTTCCATATCCATTCCTTCTGCACCTGTGGATTCAACCAAGCACAGATAGAAAACATTCAGAAAAAAAAGATTTCTACTGAAGATGTACAGACTTTTTTCCTTGTCATTATTACTGAAATACAGTATAATAATGATTTACATAGTATTTACATTGTACTAGGTACTATAAGTAATCTAGAGATGATTTAAAATATACAAAAGGGGGGCCCAGCGCAATGGCTCATGCCTGTAATCCCAGCACTTTGGGAGGCTAAAGCCGGTGGATCATCTGAGGTCGGAAGTTCAAGACCAGCCTGGCCAACACGTTGAAACCCTGTATCTACTAATAATACAAAAATCAGCTGGGAGTGGTGGCGGACGCCTGTAATCCCAGTTGCTGGGGAGGCTGAGTCAGGAGAATAGCTTGAACCCAGAAGGCGGAGATTGCAGTGAACCAAGATCACACTACCGCACTCCAGCCTAGGCACCAAAGTGAGACTCTGTCTCAAAAAAATAAAAATAAAGATAAAAAATAAAGTATATAGGCTGGGCGCAGTGGCTCATGCCTGTAATCCCAGCACTTTGGGAGGCCTAGGTGGGTGGATCTCCTGAGGTCGGGAGTTTGAGACCAGCTTGACCAACATGGAGAAACCCCATCTCTGCTGAAAATACAAAATTAGCCGGGCATGGTGGCACATGCCTGTAATCTCAGCTACTCCGGAGGCTGAGGCAGGAGAATCACTTGAACCCAGGAGGCAGAGTTTGTGGCGAGCCAAGATCATGCCATTGCCCTCCAGCCTGGGCAACAAGAGCGAAACTTCGTCTCAAAAAATAATAATAGCCGGGCGCCATGGCACGTGCCTGTAGTCCCAGCTACTCGGGAGGCTGAGGCTGGAGGATCTCTTGAGTCCAGGAGTTCTGGGCTGTAGTGCGCTATGCCGATCGGGTGTCCACACTAAGTTCAGCATCAATATGGTGACCTCCCGGGAGCAGAGGACCACCAGGTTGCTTAAGGAGGACTGAACCGGCCCAGGTGGGAAACGGAGCAGGTCAAAACTCCCGTGCTGATCAGTAGTGGGATCACTCCTGTGAATAGCCACTGCACTCCAGCCTGGGCAACGTAGCAAGACCCTGTCTCTAAAAAAAACTAAAAATAAATAAATAATGATAATAATTAAAAAAAATAATTATACGGAGGGGTATGCATAGGTTCTATGCAAATGTTATGCAATTTTATATCAAGGACTTGGAGGGAGGAGACCCTGGAACCAATCCCCCATGAATTCTGAGGGACTACTGCGTATATATTATTAGCAAAAGGTATTCAGAATGGCCCAAGGAGAATCTGAGGGAGAGAATAGTAGACTGATAGTAGGGACTTCTGATTCTTTGTATCACATCCTCTTCTGCTCCATTTCTGCTTTTAGTGCTATTCTTTATCTTTAAAATATACTGAGCAATATTTTTTGTTTCCTGCCCTAGGCAGTATGAGGTGAGAGAATGACTATTATTGTGAGCTTTTTCTAGGGAAATATGAAATATCTCTGGATATTTTAGTACTGCCTGGGATGTTCAAGCCCCTGATTGAGTCCCTCTTGCTTTTGACTCCTTTTTTTTTTTTAAACCCTGGAGTCCTATTTGCAGTAAAAAACAAACAAACAAAATATTAATAATTAGTAGTGGGGTATGTTAGCCCATTTGGGCTACTACAACAAAATACCATAAACTGAATAGTTTATAAACAACAAATTTATTTCTCATAGTTCTGGAAGCTGGGAAGTCCAGTGTCAAGGCACTAGCAGATACAGTGTCTGGTGAGGGCCCGCTTTTTCATAGATGGCGCCTTCCTCCTGTGTCCTCACTTGTGGAAGAGGCAAGGCAGCTCTTTGGGGCCTCTTTTATAAGGGCACTACTTCTATTCATGAGGTCTTTACTCTCATGATCCAATCACCCCCCGAAGGACCCCTACTCATAATACTATCACCTTGGGAACTAGGATTTCAACATATGAATGTTGCAGGGACACTGACATTCAGACCATAGCATGTGGTTTCACTGTTCTCCCAGAAAACCTTTGTAGAAATGGCTGAATAGTAAAGGAAACCATACACGAAAGGAGTACTTTTTGTATTTCTGCTTTCAGTTCCACTTACTGTGTTACATATTCTTTCCTCTGCAGTTTCCCTTCCTCCGTACTCCTTTTGTATTTTTAAACAGGTAGGGCTTCTTTGTTTTGGAGAGAAGAGCCAGCATGTCAGATATAAAGAGCAGATAGGAAGCCAAGGATAAGGCTGGAAAAGAGCTGGCTTTAAGCAAGAGCATGGGATTAGATCTTTGGAGGTTGTTCACTAGAGTAGGGAGGAAGCTATGCTTTCACTACACATTTCATCTAACCATCTGTGCCTAGCTCTAGTCAGTGGACTGTGACAGACACTTAACGATTCAGAACTCCTGGACAATAAGAGAGTTCAGTATGTTTAAACTACTTGGTTTAGCTGTGGGCAGCAATTGTTCTTTTTATATTTTTATCAGAACTGCTGACATGCTTTTCTTTTCTTCCCTGATCTGTGCTTCCTTCAGCAGGTTATTGAAGCAGATTCTTTCTGCTCAGTGAAGGTACCTTGAAGTGGGTTTGCCTGGGTAATATGTCTGGAATTTGTTGTGAACCTGGGCATCTAGGGACTCATTTCTTCAAATGGCCCTTCATTCCCTTCATTATGAGACACTCTGAAAACAAAGCGGTTCTGAGTATAGCCCTCTCAAGAAGTGAGAACATCCTGAAACATATCTTTTCTCTCTTAGGCAACAGTTACAACACTCCACAAATCAGCTCGCCAAGGAAACAAATGAATTGCTGAAAGAATTAGGGTCCTTGCCCCTTCCCTTATCTACTTCTGAACAGGTTGGTATTTTCTGTTTTGTTTTGTTTATTAATAGGAAAGAACTTTGTGTTAATAGAAACGCAGTATACAAAAAAAAAATAAGTTGGCTTTGTTTCTAGATAGACTTCCTCTGCACCTCAGTTTCTTCTGCATAAACTGGGGGATATGTGACTGTTGGGGCAATAGAAAGAATGTACACACCAGGTGTGGCAAGTTGCCTGCATTTAGTAGGTAATCAATATATGGTGGCTGCTGCTATTATTAATAACATTATTAATATATTAATAAAATGGATTTAACTGAAGAGGAATCTCAACATTTGTATGTCTTTGGGGTTTGGCTAGCTGTTTTCTGTTTGTAGGCTCGCTCCTTTCTCCTGGTTTTTTTAAAAATTATTATTATTTTTATCATTGTTGTTATTTTAGAGATGGGGTCTTCCTCTGTCACCCAGGCTAAAGTGCAGTGGTGCAATCATAGCTCACTGTAGCCTCACACTTCTGTGCTCAAGCAATCCTCTCCCCTCAGCCTCCTGAGTAGCCATGACTGTAGGCATATACCACCACACCCAGCTAATGTTAACAGTTTTTTTTTGTATAGACAGGGTCTTGCTTTGTTTCTCAGGCTGGTATCGAACTCTTGGCTTCAAGCAATCGTCCCGCCTCCGCCTTCCAAAATGATGGAATTATAGGCATGAGCCACAGTGCCCAGCCTTCCTAGTTTGTTTTATATCCATTATCTGTAAATTTTAATGAAACAGCTTTCTTTCATGTTTTACGGCTACCTTCATGAGTTATTCACGATGTCAGGCAGGTTAAGGAACTGCTCAGGGAAAAAGGGTTCTCTTTTCAAGTCATTTTATTCAGTGGCCATTTAAATTCTTTAGAAACACAAGAGTTTTTACTGAGATTCATTATTCCCTTAAAATGGCACAATCCGTCCCTCCTTCATTGTGGCTTGACTCTTGTACCTGTCATTCATGATTTACGTCAGGTCTCCCGTAAAAAAAATTTTTTCTTTCTACCTTCCTATTATAATTCTGTTTTGCTTTTAGCTTCTATATCATTTGTGGGGGCACTTAAACATTTTTTGTCGTTTTTTGAGATGGAATTTCACTCTTGTTGCTCAGGCTGGAGTGCAATGGCGCAATCTGGGCTCACTGCAACCTCTGCCTCCCGGGTTCAAGCAATTCTCCTGCCTCAGCCTCCCGAGTATCTGGGATTACAGGCATGCACCACTACAGTCCGACTAATTTTGTATTTTTAATAGAGACGGGGTTTCTCCATATTGGTCAAGCTGGTCTCAAACTGCTGACCTCAGGTGATCCACCTGCCTCAGCCTTCCAAAGTCCTGGGATTATAGGCATGAGCCACCTTGCCCGGCCAGGGGGCACTTAACTTTTTTTTTTT
>NW_016107402.1:5582980-5585559 GCF_001604975.1 Cebus imitator
CACCGTGTTGACCAGGATGGTCTCGATCTCTTGACCTCGTGATCCACCCGCCTCGGCCTCCCAAAGTGCTGGGATTACAGGCTTGAGCCACCGCGCCCGGCCGGCACTTAACTTTTATTGCTTTTGTAATTTTATTTTATTTTTGAGATAGGGTATTACTCTATCACCCAGTCTGAGTGCAGTGGGAACCGTAGCTAACTGCAACCTTGAATTCCTGGGCTCAAGGGATCCTGCCACCTCAGTTTCCTGAGTAGCTGGGACTACAAGTGCACACCACCACACCCAGCCAAATTTTTAAATTTTTTGTAGAGATGGGGGTCTTGCTATGTTGTCCAGGCTAGTCTCAAACTCTTGGGCTCAAGTAATCCTCCTGCCTTGGCCTTCCAAAGTGCTGGATTATAGACATGAGCCACTGTGCCTGGCCTTTATTGCTTTTTTAAAATTTTTTATTTTTTTTTGAGACAAAGTCTCACTCTGTCGCCCAGGCTGGAGTGCAGTGGCATGGTTTTGGCTCACTGCAACCTCTGCTTCCTGGGTTCAAGCAGTTCTCCTGCCTCAGCCTCCTGAGTAGCTGGGTTTATAGACGTGCACCACCACACCCAGCTAAGTTTTGTATTTTTAGTTGAGACAGGATTTTACCATGTTCGTCAGGCTGATCACAAAGTCCTGACCTCGTGATCTGCCCACCTCGGCCTCCCGAAGTGCTAAGATTACAGATGAGTCACCACGCCCAGCCACATAATGCTTTTTATTATTGAACTTTTAAAATGATAATGTCCTATATCTGATGGCTCTGAAGACAAAACCTTTCAACTTCCCTGTCCTGAGTTGTTTTTCAAGATATGGGTTGTGGCTAGTAGAACATGAAATCATTTTTGTGTATTGTGATCATAATTTTAAAAAACTTAGAGTAGAAGTATCAGAATCTGTACTATGTAATAATGGTAAATATTGTTACATGAAACTGTTGTTTCATACATACATGTGTATATATATGGATGGATCATGATGTCAAATTCTTTTTCTTGAGATGGAGTTTCATTCATGCCAGGCTGGAGTACAGTGGCACGATATTGGCTCACTGCAACCTCCAACTCCCTGGTTCAAATGATTCTCCTGCCTCAGCCTCCTGAGTAGCTGGGACTACAGGCGTGCGCTACCATGCCCAGCTAATTTTTGTATTTTTAGTAGAGACAGGGTTTTGCAATTTTGGCCAGGCTACTTTCTAACTGCTGACCTCAGGTAATCTCCCCAGCTAGGCTTCCCAAAGTGCTGGGATTACAGGCGTGAACCCAGTGCCCAGCCCATGATGTTAAATTCTTATTGTAAATCTCTGTCAAAAAAAAAAAAAAATTCAAAAGCACTAGTTTAACCTGATAAACTGTTCCGTGTAGTGTATCTGGAATTTTGGCCCCCACTTGCAGAAAAGAGAGGACAAAATACTTTGTCATCCTGCTACGAAGTAGTTACCCTTTGGTTGTCTATATATGGACTGTTTGTTCTAATTGTTACTCATGCTGATGTTTCAGTTGTGGGCCATTTCCCCCTTGTCATCTAAGACTCCAAATTGCTGCCAAATTACCTGTTTCTTCCTCCCAACCATGCACTTAGGGAATATACACTTGTAGATAGTTTTCATAGTAATAAAAAAGGAGTCGAAGGGTCTGATGAGAGTAGTGAAAGTATTTAAGAGTTAAATAGTAGCCTAAGCAAAATATAAATAGAAAATCAAAAGTGCTACCAAAACAAAATTCATCAAATGTCTTTCAAAACCAAATAGAAGTTATTTTTGGATTATGCATGTTGTCATTCCTTTCCATTATCTTGGATCATTAAGAACACAACATAGGCGGGCGTGGTGGCTCACGCCTGTAATCCAAGCACTTTGGAGGCCAAGGAGGGCGGATCCTGAGGTCAGGAGTTCAAGACCAGCCTGACCAACATGGTTAAACCCCATCTTTATTTAATAAATAAATAAATAAATAAATAAGAACACAAAATAGATCTATAAACATATTCTCTCTGGTGAAACTGAATTCCTTGATTCCCCTCCTCTTGTTATGCTCAGTATCCTTTTGTCTTTCTACTCTTTTCTCATCTAATTAATCTTATCCCCATCACCCATCTTTTCACTGCTGTCTTATACATCAAACCATACTCCTACTTTAAGTTTTTTTTCCGTACTTACATACTGTCATCATTGATCTAGTTACACAGTCCAGTGGCTTTTGAGGTTTTTTTTGTTTGTTTGTTTGAGACAGGGTCTCACTCAGTTGTCCAGGCTGACATGCAGTGGAATGGTGCAATCATGGCTCACTGTATCACTGTAGCCTCAACCTCCCAGGCTCAAGTGATCCTCCCACCTTAGCTTTCCAAGTAGCTGGGACCACAGGCATGTGCCACCACACCCAGCTACTTTTAAATTTTTTATAGAGGCAGAGTCTTGCTGTGTTTCTCAGGCTGCTCAAACTCCTGGGCTCAAGCAGTCTTCCCTCCTCGGCCTCCCAAAGTGCTGGAATTACAGGCATGAACTATCACACCTGGCCCTTTGTAAAAAGTTTTTTATTAATTTTTTTTTT
>NW_016107402.1:5585609-5597971 GCF_001604975.1 Cebus imitator
TTTTTTTGGAGACACTGTTTCACTGTCACTGAGGCTGGAGTACAGTGGTGCAATCTCAGCTTACTGCAACCTTTGCCTCCCGGGTTCAAGTGATTCTCCTGCCTCAGACTCCCAAGGAGCAGCGACCACAGGCACACATCACCACGTGAATTTTTGTATTATTAATGGAGACAGGGCTTCGCCATGCTGGCCAGCTTGGTCGTGAACTTCCGAACTCAAGTGATCCGCCTGCCTTGGCCTCCCAAAGTTCTGAGATTACAGGCGTGAGCCACCATGCTGGGCCTATTCACTTTTTTTTCTGTTTCCTTTGATCCTCTTGGCTATCCTGTCTGCACTGAAACTTTTCTCTTGCCATGATTCTCTTTCATTCTGTCCCCCAACTCTGGAGATCCCCAGGTTGAGTCTCAGCCTCCTTCCTAGACTCCATATCCTCTTAATAGCGGGCATGCCCCAAGGTTGTGACATTGATCCTCAAATTCTTTCACTGTGTGCTTTCTTCCTCAGGAGTCACCTGCTTTTATGACCTCCCTTTCACCTTCATGATCATGACCTCCAGATCTTTTTCCAACATAACCCCTACACCTCTAAGTACTTGGCCCATATCTTCAATTCATGTTCTGACATCTCCTCCTGAAATAAACTACTTTCACATAAAACTTGGTCTTATACTGAGTTTTTCATGTTTTAGCCAAACCCCTTAACTAAGTTTATTGACAATATTTACTGTTACAGAAAAGTTTGTGTCTTTTGACCTAATATTCTCATTCATGCAAATTAGTCCTAAGGGGGAAAAATAATTCTGAAGGTAAACACACTCACACACACACACACACACACACACACGCTCGCTCCCTCTCTCTCTCTCTCTCTCTCTATATATATATATATATATATATATATATACACACTCTGGACCCAAATTTCTTGAATTTAAATCCATTTTTGTCACTTACTGTGTGATCCTGGGCAAATTACATTACCTCTGTGGTACTTTGGTTCTCTGACATGTAAAGTTGGGATACTAATAATGCCTAATTTATAGGTCATTGTATAGGTAAATGAATTATTATATAAAGCACTTAGAGTGGAACTGGTACAATGTAAGCACTATATAAATATTAGCTTTTACATTGGGCTCACTTTAACTTTATAATATTTAATAACTGGGAAAAATCTAGAGGGAATATTTACATAAGATTTAGGTGAACTTGATGGAATATATGTAACAGTTAAAGATCATGGCGGGGCGCAGCGGTGCACACCTGTAATCCCAGCACTTTGGGAGGCTAAGGTGGGTGGATTGCTTGAGTACAGGAGTTCGAGACCCAGCCTGGGCAACATCTCCACAAAAATTAGTCAGGCTTGGTGGCACGCATCTGTAGTCCCAGCTACTCAGGAAGCTGAGGTGAGAGGATTGCTGCAGTAAGCCGAGATCGCACCACTGCACCCCAGCTTGGGTAACAGAGCAAGACCCTGTATCAAAAAATAAGAGAGAGAGATCATAATTGTGAAGAGCTTGGTAACATAGAAAATGTTTGTGATGTACTTTTAAAAATGGTAGTATTTTTGCATGGTAAGGTTAGGGAATTATGTCCTCCCCCTTATTGTTATAATTTTGTTTATTCGCAAATAAAAATCTCAGAAGAAAAAAGGTTCCCATCTAAATTTCCTTTTAATATAACCATCATTCTCCCAGGTTTGAAATTTCAGTCCTTCTTGACTTTATCTTCCTTCTTTCCCTACCACCAAAGTGTTTCTTAAATTTATTTCTTTGTGATCTTATTACTGATACTGTGCCCTCCTAACTTTAAATTTAGACTATTGAATTGGTAATCTGTTTGACTTGTTTCTTTTTTCTATTCCACTTTTTTTGCTTTTTTTTTAAATTACTTATCCAAGACTGACACCAATACAAGTATCTATTCCACTTTTTATACCATCACAGACTAATTTTTCTAAATTACTATTTTGTACCCATCACATTTACTGCTCAAAGATCTTCATTACTCCTTTTTCTTTATAAGTTGAACCCCAGGCTGGGCGTGGTGGCTCATGCCTATAATCCCAGCAGTTTGGGAGGCCGAGGCGGGTGGATCACGAGGTCAAGAGATCGAGACCATCCTAGTCAACATAGTGAAACCCATCTCTGCCAAAAATACAAAAATTAGCTGGGTGTGGTGGCGCACTCTTGTAGTCCCAGCTACTCAGGAGGCTGAGGCAGGAGAATTGCTTGAATCCAGGAGGCGGAGGTTGCGGTGAGCCGAGATCACGCCATTGCACTCCAGCCTGGGTAACAAGAGCGAAACTCCGTCTCAAAAAAAAAAAAGAAGTTGAACCCCAGACTTATTACCTTGGCATTTTGTTTTGTTTTCTAAGACCAAGTTTTGCTCTTGTTGCCCAGCCTGGAGTGCAGTGGCACAATCTCGGTTCATAGCAACCTCTCCCTCCTGGTTCAAGTGTTTCTCCTGCCTCAGCCTCCCAAGTAGCTGGGATTACAGGTGCCTGCCACCATGTTTGGCTAATTTTTTGTATTTTTAGTAGAGATAGGGTTTCACCATGTTGGCCAGGATGTTCTTGAACTCCTGACCTCAAGTGATCCACCCACCTCAGCTTCCCAAAGTGCTGGGATGACAGGTGTGAGCTATTGCGCTCAGCCTAGCTTGACATTTAAAACCTGCTATGGTTGGCCCCTTTCTTACCTTTCCAACTTTGTTTTTTAGCTACTCTCATTACTAAACCTGTAGTTTCAGCCAAACTATCTGCCTCGAGATCCTCTTGAAATTCTGCCACCATGCCTTTGCTCACACTGTTCTCTTGCTTGGATTTGCCTTACCCCTTCTTTCTGCTTATTCATGCCTTCCTCTTCACTGTCCACCTTTCTTGACAACTTGAGTTCTTATTGATTATTCCTGTCTCTGAACTCTCTATAGTCCTAATAGGATATAGCAGTTATTTATTATGACTTTGTTAGAGACAGGGTCTCACTCTTCTCAGGCTGTAGTACCTGGCAGGATCTCAGCTCACTGCAGCCTCAACCTTCCAGGCTCATATGATCCTCCTGCCCCAGCCTCTTGAGTAGTGGATGTACATCACCACACCTGGCTGATTTTTGTATTTTTTGTAGAGATGGAGTTTTGCCATGTTGCTCAGGCTGGTTTCGAGCTCCTGGGCTCAAGTGATCCACCTGTCTCAGCCTCCCAAAGTGCTAGGACTACAGGCATAAGCCACTGTGCCCAACCTCAGCATGTGTTTTTTAAGACATAGGTAACATCTTAGTAGAGGTATGTCTTTAGATAAACAAAGTACTTATCAAGGTCTCAAAGATTTTAAACCCTTCACTAAAAATAGCCTGTGAAATGATTCTACAGTTTTCAGGGAAACTGTGAACTTAATGTAGATGAATAGGGTTTTAATGTGTTAGCCAAAACCAATCTCTGTTTGGGTTCAGTTGGAGTCCAAAGGTATTTATTCTCTTTTAGATTCTCCAGGGCACCAAAATTCTGAATTGCAGCTCTTTGGAGATTACTTTAGAAGTTAAATGCAGAGTGTGTGCAATGGCTTATGCCTGTAATCCCAGCACTTTGGGAGGCCAAGGCAGTAGATCACCTGAGGTCCCGCATTTGAGAATAGCCTGGCTAACATGGCAAAACCCCATCTCTACTAAAAATTAGCCAGGCCTGGTGGTAGGCACCTGTAATCCCAGCTACTTGGGAGGCTGAGGCATGAGAATTGCTTGAACCTGGACGGCAGAGGTTGGCAGTGAGCTGAGATCATTACACTGAACTCCAGCCTGGGCAACAGAGCAAGACTCTGTCTCAATAAAAAGAAGAAGAAGAAAAAAAAGGTTAAATGCAACCCAGTTCCCAGGTTTGTCAGAATGAAAGAAGAAAATTTTTGACTTGGTCCATAGTATTAACCAGGGATTTGAGCTAGCAAAGAGCAAATGTATCAATTTAAGGAAGAGACTATTTTATAATCATTTTTCTAGTTGGAAATCTTTAAGGGTATAATTTTGCTTTTAAGGGAAATTAAAAACAAATGATTCTGGGTTAATATGAAATCTCAAGTTGTTGCTTAATTTCCTTAGCGCCAGCAGAGACTTCAGAAGGAACGCCTCATGAATGACTTCTCTGCAGCCTTAAACAATTTCCAAGCTGTGCAGAGAAGAGTATCCGAAAAGGAAAAGGAGAGTATTGCCAGAGCGAGAGCTGGATCTCGTCTTTCTGTAAGTTGATTCCCAAAAGAAAACCTTTGCAATTTCAGAATGTTCTTTCCCAAGTTTGTTACTGAAGGCAAACTTGAACTTCAGTTTTGATATCCTCATGGCATGAGGAGGATAAAAGTCAAAGCCAAAGGTCCACGCAAGGTAGAGAATATAAAAGAAAATACAACTCAGATTAAACTGGGCCCTAAAAGACTGTATCCTTAGAATATCAAGTCAAAAGTAAGCTCTCCTTTCCCCCAGCAGATTGCAAAAAGATTACATTAGCACTGAACTGAGCAGATGGAGGAGGGCAGGAGGGAGGAGAAATCCAGACAGTAGTTTGCACCACAAAATAACCTTCTTCAGACAGATTTTCTGCTCAAATTCATCCTATCTGAATGGTTTAGTGGTCCTGGACTGGTAAAGCCACCTATGTGCTGGGTAGAAGCAAACACAAATTCCTTCTGTAGAAAGACACATTTATCTTAACGCTGAAATAATACTCCCAAATAATTTTTCTAGGGCAGTAAGTACCATTCACTAATAATAACCATGTATACAAAGAAACAAATTACTCTGAATAAGAATTATTCTTATTATGTAGAAACAATAGTGAAGTGAAGCATACCTGCAAAGACTTTGTATATTAGAATTATAAGACAACTATATTCATTGTGTTTAAAGACATAAAAGGCTGAAAACCTCTGCAGGAAACTACAGAAAGCTTTGAAAAGGTGTCAAAAGAATTTCTAAAATGAAAAGATATAATATGGAAACTTAAAAATTTAGTGGATGGGTGGTTTAACTAGAAAATTGGTTAGAAGATATTATCCAGCATGTAGCATGGGGGTAAGAGGTTAAATATGGAAGAAAGATTCTGAGAATTGGAGAATGGAGTAAAAAGATCGAATGTGGTTTTAACTGGAGTTATAGAATGAGAATAGGGCAAACATAGAACAAAGGTGATATTTGAAGAAATAATGACTGATAATCTCCAGAACTTATGAAAAACACTAGCCTACAGTTTCAAGAAACCTAACAGATCCCAGCAGGATAAATGAAATCTCTAATCTAGATACATCAAAGACAAATTTCAAAACAGAGACAAAGAGAAAAGTCATAAAGATAGCTGGAAAAACAATAGAATACCTTCAAAGATAAAATAGTTAGATTGGCAGTTGACTTCTCAACAACAGTGGAAGCCAGAAGTAGAGTGCTATCTTGAATGTTAATGAAGGACAATAACTGTCTACCTAGGATTCTAAACCCAGTGAAAATATATGTCAAGAATGAGGGCTAAAGACATTTTCAATCAAAAGTGAGTTTTCTATCAGCACACCTTACTGAAGGAAATTCTAAAGAATGTATTTCAGGTGAAAGGAAAGTGATCTCAGATGGAAAGTCTGAAAAGCAGAAAGAAATGAAGAACAAAAACAGTGGTATATGTGAAAAGACAAGTCACAGACAGGGAGAAGACATTGCTATATTTGTTTAACAGCAAAGAACTAGCATTTAGAATACATAAAGAATTCCCATGAATCAATATGAAAAAGATAAAATAGAACAAAAATTATCAAACTTTTTGATCTCAGGGCCCCATTACACTCTTAAAAATCATTAAGTTCTGTTCTTGAATCTTAAAAAAAAAAATTACTAAGGACCCTGTATTAGTCCGTTCTCACACTGCTATAATGAACTGCCCAAGGCCAGGCACGGTGGCTCACCTCTGTAATCCCAGTGCTTTGGGAGGCCGAGGCAGGCAATCATGAGGTCAGGAGTTCAAGACCAGCCTGGCCAACATGGTGAAACCCCGTCTCTACTGAAAATACAAAAAATTAGCTGGGCATGGTGGCAGGCACCCGTAATCTCAGCTACTTGGGAAGCTGAGGCAACAGAATTGATTGAACCCGGGAGGTGGAGGTTGCAATGAGCTGAGACCACACTGCTGCATTCCAGCCTGGGTGACAGAGTGAGACTGTCTCAAAAAAAAAAAAAAAAATGAAAAAAAAAAAAAAAAAAAAACTGCCCAAGACTGGGTAATTTATATAGGAAACAGGTTCATTGACTCACAGTTACACATGGCTGGGGAGACTTCAAGAAACTTACAGTCATGTTGAAAGGCACCTCTTCAGAGGGCAGCAGGAGAGAGAATTAGTACCCAGTGAAAGGGGAAGCCCCTTATAAAAACCATCAGATGATGTGAGAACTCACACATTATCACGAGAACAGCGTGGGAAAAACTGTCCCTGTGATTCAATTTTCTCCATCTGGTCTCGCTGTTGACACGTAGGGATTATTACATTTCAAGGTGAGTTTTGGGTGGGGACACAGAGTCAAACCATATCAGACCCCAAAGAAGTTTTGTTTATATGAGTCATATCTATTAATGTATACTGTATTAGAAATTAAAACTGAGAAAAATTTTAGATGTTTGTTTATTCATTTATAAATAATATACTCATTACATATATGAATATAAATTAGATTTTTTATGCACATAGGGAAAGAAGGAATTAAACCAGATTTTTAATTTTAAAAAATTGTGTTTCCAAGAAAAAAATTAATGGGCAGAGTAGTAGTATTTTCATTTTTGCAAATACATAAGTGATATTTTTGCATATACAGACTTTTTTTGCAAATACAGACATATTTTTGCAAATACAGACATTTTTTAAGTGTCTGGCTTACCAGAAGGCAGCTAGATTTTCATAGCTGCTTTTGTTTTTTAACCTCCACACTAAAGATGTAAATGATTTATATACCACCATTACAGTATTAGAATATTCTGAATTTGACTATGTACTTACTTTTACCGGTGAATTTTATACTTTCATATGTTTTCATTTTACTAATTAGCATGCTTTTCATTCAGCTTGAAGAACTCCCTTTAGCACTTCATATGAGGCAGGTCTAGTGGTGATGAACTCTCAGCTTTTATCGTCTGGGATTGTAGCTGCTGCTATATTGAGTCTGTTGTGATAGGTTGTTCTGGTTGAAGTATCTGAAGAAAATCCAAGCTGGCAGAAATATACAATTGGAAAAGGAATATTTTTATAACCTTTTCAGATCGTTGTTGATACTCTTCTTTGATACTACATCAAACTTGACAAAAGTTACATTATAGAATCAAAAACCATAATAATTACTTCATACTCTGTTACATTAACATCTGTTGGTCTGTGTTACACTTAGATTGGATCTTTTATCCATGCATGATTTTTGTAGCATCATGTATTTATCATTTGGATAGTATTGGTTCCCTGAGTTATGCAGGTCTCCCAAAAGTCGATATATTTTATTTTACAATATTAAAAAAAAAACATATTTCCATCAGTTTCACCAGAAAAGTCTTTAACTATTGGGAAACTCCTACAGTGGTAGATACAAGTCTTCCAAAATTCTTTTTTTTTTTTTTTTTTTTATTTTTTTATCATTGGCAACAAACACAGTCTGTTGTTTTCCTTGAAGTGACAGGCTTATACTTACTTTCAACAAGTTGTCTGCCAAATACCCATCTGAAAAGTTTATATGTATACATTTATAAAAGTTTTAAAGCTTTTAAATGCATTTTTAGTAAGTTCTTATAAAACTATTTTGCATAAGTAAAAATGGTATTCCCTAAAAAAAGTGGCTAGTTCAGCCTGCAGTTCCATTATACAAGTGCGTTTCCTGGACACAAACATTGTATTTCTTTTTTTCTTTTTTTTTTTGAGATGGAGTCTTGCTCTGTCACCCAGGCCGAAATGCAGTGGCACAATCTTAGCTCACTTCAACCTCTGCCTCCTGGGTTCAAGCAATTCTCCTGCCTCAGCCTCCCTAGTAGATGGGATTACAGGTGTGCACCACCATGCCTAGCTAATTTTTGTGTTTTTAGTAGAGACGGAGTTTCACCATGTTGGCCAGGCTGGTCTTGGACTCCTGACCTCAGTGATCTGCCCACCTCAGCCTCCCAAAGTTCTGAGATTACAGGCATGAGCCACCGTGCCTGGCCCCAACATTGTATTTCTTTATGCAGCAGAAGTAGTTTATGTGTACATGCCATTTCACCATACGTAATAGTAGAAAGATGTGTATTGAGGGGTCAACATTTAATTAATAACTTGTATGGCTTTAAGGACACATTGGCTTTTTTTTTTTTTTTTTTTTNTTTTTTTGAGACAGAGTTTCGATCTGTCGCCAGGCTGGAGTATAGTGGCCCAATCTCAGCTCACTGCAACCTTCACCTCCTGTGTTCAAGCGATTCCCCTGCCTCTGCCTCCCAAGTAGCTGGGACTACAGGCACTCGCCACTTTGCCTGGCTAATTTTTTGTATTTAAGTAGAGAGGGGGTTTCACCATGTTGGCCAGGATGGTCTTGATCTCCTGACCTCGTGATCCGCCCGCCTCAGCCTCCCAAAGCGCTGGGATTACAGGCGTGAGCCACCGTGCCTGGCCCACATTGGCTTTTAAAATACTATGAATGTGTAGTGATGAAGAATACAATAATACTAGTGCAAATTGATGCCACTGCCTTGAGCCATTTTATCTACCTGTATTAACAAGAATACAAACATATATATTATACGATATATATTATATATGTACAACATATATAAACATATTGTATAATATATATAATTTATATTGTATTATATATTATATATACATTGTTCTATATGTTATACATATATGTACATAATTATACTGTTCTTATGTTTCTATGTATGTATAATATGTATAATATATATAATTATATATAATATACATAATATATAATGTAATATATATATTATACATGTAATACAATATAAACACACAATAACATAAACCATATAATTCCATTTAAGTTCAAAAACAGGCAAAATGATATTGAATAAGGATATATCTCACTACTCTTAAAATGCAAGAAAATGATTTTCACAAAGTCAAGATAATAGGTATTTTAAAAGGGAGAGATGGAGTTGTAATTGGAGAAGAGCACGAGTGGGCTTTTAGGACTCTGGAAGTGTTACTTCTTGATCTAGGGTAAAGGTGAAAATAAAAACAAAAACACAAAACCCCATAGTGTTCCTCTGAGTGGATATTCACCTCCTTTTGCTTGTCCTGTGTTGCTATTATAAAAAGGGTAAGCTTTTTAAAAATGGCAATATATTGATTTTCACAATTTTTTCTTTGTTTTTATTTATTTATTTAATTTATTTTTTTCTGAGAGAGTGTCTTGCTCTGTCACTCAGGCTGGAGGGCAGTGATGCGATCTCAACTCACTGCAACATCTGCCACCCGGGTTCAGGCGATTCTCCTGCCTCAGCCTCCCCAGTAGCCGGGATTACAGGTGCCTGCCACCACACCCAGCTAATTTTTTTTTTTTTTTTTTCTTTTTCTTTTGAGACGGAGTTTCGCTCTTGTTACCCAGGCTGGAGTGCAATGGCGCGGTCTTGGCTCACCGCAACCTCCGCCTCCTGGGTTCAGGCAATTCTCCTGCCTCAGCCTCCTGAGTAGCTGGGATTATAGGCACGCAACACCATGCCCAGCTGATTTTTTGTATTTTTTTAGTAGAGACGGGGTTTCACCATGTTGATCAGTATGGTCTCGATCTCTTGACCTCGTGATCCACCCGCCTCGGCCTCCCAAAGTGCTGGGATTACAGGCTTGAGCCACCGCGCCCGGCCACCCAGCTAATTTTTGTATTTTAGTAGAATGGGTTTTCACCATGATAGCCAGGCTGGTCACAAACTCCAGACCTCAGTGATCTGCCTACCTCAGCCTCCCAAAGTTCTGAGATTACAGGCGTGAGCCACCGTGCCCAGCCTGTTTTTAAATTATAAAAGTAATACATGCATTAGACTGATTTTTATAATAATAATTATTCTTATAGCTTGATTAGAAAGCATACTTTTTTCTCATCAAACAGTAACACCTGAAAGACTCAATTGTTAGTCTTTTACCAAATGCCAAAAATCCTGGTAAATTCCCTTTCAAAGTAACACTGGCCTAACTTTTAAAATTCAATAGTATTAGATAAATTACCACTGGAAAGACTATTTTTCAAAAATGTTCTGTGCCAAAGAGACTGTGGTAAATCAGAGTTATTGTAAGAATTAAACAAAATAATGTACAGAAAATAAGTGCCCAATAAATTCTGTTAAGTCAAAATCTGCCATGATTGGAAACAGCCTTCTTGAAAATAAAAGTTAGTGGGCCGGGTGCTGTGGCTCGCGCCTGTAATCCCAGCACTTTGGGACGCTGAGGCGGGTAGATCACAAGGTCAGGAGTTCAAGACCAGCCTGGCCAATATGGTGAAACCCCATCTCTACTAAAAATACAAAAATTAGGCGGGCGTGGTGGCATGCACTTGTAGTCCTAGCTGCTCAGGAGGCTGAGGCAGAAGAATCGCTTGAACCCAGAAGGCAGAGGTTGGAGTGAGCTGAGATTGTGCCACTGCACTCCAGCCTGGGTGACAGGGCAAGATTCCATCTCAAAAAACAAACAAACAAACAAAAAAAAACCAAAGAAAAGACAAAAGAAAAAGAAAAGAAAGGTTAGTTTATATGTATTTATGCTAAGTCCCGTCTCTCCAGAGTTTAATATATATTGATGATTGATTAGCAACTTTCTCAAAGATCTCTTTACCACACCTCAGTAAAAATAAAAAAAACAAAACCTTAGGAGAAAAAAGATAACACCATTTACATTAGACTGATTTTTGAAGTGAGTCTGCTTTAGTACCTAATATGCTATGTCCATTTAAAATCTTTTTACATGGTCTGAAATGTTTTCTTACCAGGTTTCAACTTCTCTTAATCTACCTCCCCCCAAATTTTAAAATATTTTCTTGTTGTTCTTTTTATTTTTAGCCCTCTCCCTTACCCATATTATTCTCCACCCTTTTCAGTATGGTTTCTCTTCTGGACTCAAACGGGAATGCAGATTTTCTTCAACCACTTTATACCCATTGCTTAGTTGAGACAGATTGCCAGAGTCCAGTGTCATCTTACAGATTCTGTTGGTGTCAAAGGATATTGCTACTTTATATTGTGCTAAGAAAGCCCTTGTTTTGTATGTCTGTCTGTGACATGTTTCTGGATGACAGCAGCAATAATGCCATCTACTTTCTAGGCAGAAGAGAGGCAAAGAGAGGAGCAGCTGGTCTCATTTGACAGGTAATAGAATTATTCATACAACCTGCTGGATAATTGAGATGGGAATTTATCTCATTAATACTTCTTTTAATTTTAAAAATTCATGAAAAAAATGGAGGGCAAAATAAAGGGGGACCTGGGGTGGATAACATAATCCACAGAATAAAATTAAAAAGTCAAAACCATGGGCTTTTCCAAGATCTTTGAGTTATAGAAGGAATAATTTCAAGGTGAATAAAAAATTCAAAGAAACCATTGATGTCTATGTGTTAAGTAGAGAGCTTGACTCCCTAGGAATAAGTATGAACCCACACATCTACAGATTAGGAGGTCTAAGTCATCTTACCTCTAATTCAGATTAAAACCCTTCAGAGTTCTTGGGTCTCTGTTTACTCATCTATAAAATGGAAGCAACCCAGCTTTCTAGGAGTACTGAGAGGAAAAGCAGACAATTTGTATCTGAATGATGTTCCTTTTTTTTTTGAGACGGAGTCTCACTGTTGCCCAGCCGGGAGTGCAGTAGCGTGATCTCAGCTCACTGCAACCTCCACCTCCCAGGTTCAAGTGATTCTCCTGCCTCAGCCTTCCGAGTAGCTAGGACTATGGGTGCCCACCATCACACCTGGCTAATTTTTTGTATTTTTTTTTTTAGTAGAGATTGGGTTTTACCATGTTTGCCAAGATGGTCTTGATCTCCTGACCTTGTGATCTGCCCACTTCAGCCTCCCAAAGTACTGGAATTACAGGCGTGAGCCACAATGCCCAGCTCTGAATGATGTTCTTAACGTTTCCAAACTAGTCCCATAGAGGTTTATTGGTGGTATTAGTTCAGAACTTGATGTGTTTTAGCCTAGATATACATCCATCCCTTCCCACTATACTATGAGCACCTCAAAAGCCTAGGGACTCTGTCTTAGTTTTGTATCTCTGGCATGTAGAGGACATTCTTTAAACATTGTAGAAGTGAAGTTATGATATTGTTGGGAAAACACATAATAATGGAATTTCTTTTTTTTTTCTTTTTGCTTTTTTTTTTTTTTT
>NW_016107402.1:5599329-5603492 GCF_001604975.1 Cebus imitator
AAAAAAAAGGAAAAGAAAAAAGGAGCCAGGCATGGTGGCTCAAGCCACTCATAGCACTCTGGTAGTTTGAGGCAGGAGAATTGCTTGAGGCCAGGAGTTTGAGACCAGCCTGGGCAACAAAGCAAGACCCCTGTCTCTACAAAAAAATAGAAAGAAGAAAAGAGTTATAACATTTCATTAGCTTTCTGTTAAGAGAGTTTTTTATGGGTTTTTGTTTTGTTTTGTTTTGTTTTTGTTTGTTTTTTTTTAAGATGGGGTTTCACCATGATGGCCAGGCTGGTCTTGAACTCCTGACCTCAGGTGATCTACCCACCCCAGCCTCCCAAAGTGCTAGGATTACAGGCGTGAGCCACCGCGCCTGGCTAGGTTGTTTGTTTTTTAATAGAGATGAGGGTTTTGCTGTGTTAGTGTTAGCCAGGTTGGTCTTGAACTCCTGGCCTCAAACAAGCCTCCTGCCATAGCCTCCCTAAGTGCTAGGATTACAGGCGTGAGCCACCCGGCCTGGCCTGTTAAGAGGTATTTAACCCAAAGCATAACCTCAGGGAAATTTCTGAAAATCAGGAGATGTGATTCTATTGAACCAGTTGGCAAGGCACTGATAGGTCACTTAGCTTGCTCTTCTCCACCCACTTTGTACTAAAGGTACCAATGCAGCTTGCATTTTGAGAGTGCCCTGGAAGGTGATAGGTCAGTATAATTCATTGAGTTCAAATCTCTGGCTACTTTCCTTGTCTGGCAAACCCCAGCAAGATTACAGAGTATACCCCTAAATAGAAACAGCCAAGAGTCCCATCCCTCATAATTCTGCTACATGTCCACTTTGCCCATGGAAGCTGAGTCTTTGTTTTCCTGGTATCATCAGCTCTTTGCTTCTGGATATGAAGAATGTGGCCCTCCAGGGCTTTGTATGGATAACAGAGGAGTGGAACCCTGGTAATGTCTTTACATAGGTTCTACTGGCAGTAGAGATGTTGGAGATATGTCTTGTTATGCCTTAGAGAGGAGAAATCACCTAAAGTGCTTGTCTCCCTGCAGCCATGAGGAGTGGAACCAGATGCAGAGCCAGGAGGATGAGGTGGCCATCACTGAGCAGGATTTGGAACTTATTAAAGAAAGAGAAACAGCAATTCGGCAGCTGGAGGTGAGAACCAGGTCATTCTTTTGTTTGACTCTGTGTCTCTGCAGGTATCTGGACTCTTTAGTTCACCTTAATTCTCTCAATGATTATGAAAAATCATAAAATGTGCCATTGTGTGATTTGTATTTTTTTCTGTCTCAATGTAATCATGATGGATTTTTGAACTGCTGCTTTTGTTTTTTTTTTTTTTTGAGATGGAGTTTCACTCTTGTTGCCCAGGCTGGAGTGCAATGGCACAATCTCAGCTTACTGCAACCTCTGCTTCCTGGGTTCAAGTGATTCTGCTGCCTCAGCCTCCCAAGTAGCTGGGATTATAGGCATGTGCTACCATGTCCTGCTTTTGTTTTTTTTTTTTACACAGCAGTCTCATTCCATCACCCAGGCTGAACTGCAACCTCCACCTCCTGGGTTCAGGTGATTCTTCTGCCTCAGCCTCCCAAGTAGCTGGGATTATAGGCATGTGCTACCACACCCCGCTAATTTTTGTATTTTCAATAGAGACAGGGTTTTGCCATGTTGGCCAGACTGTTCTTGAACTCCTGACCTCAAGTAATCTGCCTGCTTCAGCCTTCCAAAGTGCTGGGATTACTGTCATGAACCACTCTGCCTAGCTAAAATATCCTTAAACCTGAGTTTTCTTCGGGTTAGTTTTCTTCAAAGGTAGAGGGCTGCCATCACTGGGATGGGGGGAGGAGAAAAGGCGGGAGAGAAATTTTGAGCTCCTCCTTGGCCTCCGTCTGCAGCAGTGGTTCTTAACCCTGACTGCACATGAGGATCACCTGGAGAAGATTTTTTTTTTAATGCACCGGCTTTCATCCACCAGTAATTATTTGATGGGATAATGTGAAATTCCCACTTATTATATGTTAAAAACAGGCAAATATCTATAATTTTATATGGTTCAAAGTAATAATTTCTGGGCATGAGGCCCTGGGCACAGGTATTTTTTTTTTAAAGTTCCCCAGGTGATTATAATGTACAGCCAGGGTTGAGACCTACCCACTGCCCTAGAGGCCATTACTGTCCATTACTGACCATTATTCTTTTTCACCTACTGCTTCTAATTGAATTAATTGTCTAACATTAGGAATATGGTTTAGCACAATGGCTCACACCTGTAATCCCAGCACTTTGGAGGCTGAGGTGGGAGGATTGCTTGAGCTCAGGAATTCAAGACCAGCCTGAGCAATATAGCAAGACCTTATCTCTACAAAAAATAAAAAATTAGCCAGGTGCTGTAATATGCACCTGTGGTCCCAGCTACTCAGGAGACTGAAGTCAGAGAATCACTTGAGCCCAGGAGATCGAGGCTGCAGTGAACCATGATCATGTCACTGCAGTCCAGCCTGGGCAACAGAGCAAGACTCTGTTTGAAATAATAATAATACTCTTTCCTTTAAAAAAAAAATTACAGTTGACTTTCCATATGTGCAGGCTTCACAGCCTCAGACTCAAGCAATTGTGGATTGAAAATATTCAGAAAAAAAATTAAAAGTAACAATACAACAATAAAAAAAAATACAAATGTAAAAAGCAATACAAAGCTGGGCGCAGTGGCTCACGCCTGTAACCCTAGCACTCTGGGAGGCTGAGGTGGGTGGATCACCTGAGGTCAGGAGTTCAAGACCAGCCTGGCCATCATGGTGAAACCCTATCTTAAAAAAAAAACAAAAACCAAAAACAATACAATGTAACAATATTTTATATAACACATTGTATTAGTTCAATACATCAATACATTACTAATACAATGTGTTATGTAAAATAGTAATGTAACATTATATAAATAATGTAGAGATGATTTAAAGTACAGGTGAGAATGTGCATAAGTTATATGCAAATACTATGCCATTTTATATCGGGGGCTTAGAGGGAGAGAGTCCTGGGACCAATGCCCTGCATATACTAAGGGATGAATACTGTTATAGCAGGGAGTTGGGTGAGACATATGGAGCTAAGGAAAGAAATGTAATGGATGCCAGGAGTACAGTGGATCATTTCATACTCAACAGAGGAAAGTCCAAATTCCTTAGCCAGGTTCAATTTTCATATCTAGGCATTTCCAAACTCTGACATACAAATTCTATGTATGGCAAAGCTAGGTTATTTGCTCTTTAACTGAGTTGGCTTTCTGTTTATATGACTTCTCCTTTGCTTTAAGGCACAACTCATGTCCTACCTCTTCTGCAAAGTCTTCCTTTTCTCCACACCTTTCTTTTTTTTTTTTGGAGACAGAGTCTTGCTCTGTCGCCAGGCACCAGGCTCGAGTGCAGTGGTGCGATCTCGGCTCACTGCAACCTCCGCCTCCCATGTTCAAACAATTCCCCTGCCTCAGCCTCCCGAGTAGCTGGGACTACAGGCACATGCCACCACAGCCAGCTAATTTTTGTAATTTTTAGTAGAGACGGGGTTTTCACCATGTTGGCCAGGATGGTTTCGATCTCTTGACCTCATGATCCGCCCGCCTCGGCATCCCAAAGTGCTGGGATTACAGGTGTAAGCCACCGTGCCTGGCCTTCTCCGCACCTTTCTATATCATTAATTCAGTCATTTCCTATACAGCACTATTTCTTCTTATTTATTTTATTGTGCACTTATTCTCCGCCCCACCCCAGTTAGCTGTATTCACAGCAGCTAATAGACTGCCCCAACTATGGTAGACTCTTAGCAAGTGACTGAAATGCTGACAAGACTTGCTTTAGCAGATAGTCTACTATAGCAGACTCTTAGCAAGTGATTGAAATGCTTGCCAAGTTTTGATTCCAATTACCCTTCAAACCTGGGAGTTCCCATCAAATTTCCATAGGGTCATGCCCCATATTAGCATCTCTTTTTTTTTTTTTGAGACGGAGTTTCGCTCGTTACCCAGACTGGAGTGCAATGGCGCGATCTCGGCTCACCGCAACCTCCGCCTCCTGGGTTCAGGCAATTCTCCTGCCTCAGCCTCCTGAGTAGCTGGGATTACAGGCATGCGCCACCATGCCCAGCTAATTTTTTGTAGTTTTAGTAGAGACGGGGTTTCACC
>NW_016107402.1:5603502-5611021 GCF_001604975.1 Cebus imitator
ACAGGCATGCGCCACCATGCCCAGCTAATTTTTTGTAGTTTTAGTAGAGACGGGGTTTCACCGTGTTGACCAGGATGGTCTCGATCTCTTGACCTCATGATCCACCCGCCTTGGCCTCCCAAAGTGCTGGGATTACAGGCGTGAGCCACCGCACCCGGCCCTAGCATCTCTTTAATAAGACAGGTTTCCATTGTCCTCCTTCTACCTGATCATGAGTCAGCAAAACCCACATATAGGTTGGACATGGTGGCTCACACCTGTAATCCCAGCACTTTGGGAGGCCAAGGCAAGTGGATCACTTGAGGTCAGGAGTTCGAGACCAGCCTGGCCAATGTGGCGAAACTCTACTAAAAAAACAAAAATTAGGGCTGAGCACAGTGGCTCATGCCTGTAATCCCAGCACTTGGTGGGAGGCCAAAGCAGGTGGATCATCTGAGGTCAAGAGTTTGAGACTAGCCTGACAAACATGGTGAAACCCCGTCTCTATTAAAAATGCAAAAATTAGCTGGGCATGGTGGCACATGCCTGTAATCCCAGGTACCTGGGAGGCTGAGGCAAGAGAATTGCTTGAACCTGGAAGGCAGAGGTTGCAGTGAGCCGAAATTGTGCCATTGCACTACAGCCTAGGCAACAAGAGCGAAACTCCGTCAAAGAAAAAAAAAAAAGTAGCCAGGCGTGGTGGCCAACACCTGTAATCTCAGCTACTGGGGAGGCTGAGGCAGGAGAATCACTTGAACCTGGGGGTTGGAGGTTGCAGTGAGCTGAGATTGTATCACTGCACTCCAGCCTGGATGACAGAGCAAGACTCTGTCTCAAAAAAATTAAAAAGAAAAAAAGAATAGAACAGAAAGAAGGAAAGGAAGGAAGGGAGGGAGGGAAAAGAAGAGAAAGAGAGAAAGAAGGACAGGGAAGGGAGGGAAAGAAAGGGAAAGGAAAAGAAAGAAAAAGGGAGAGAGAGAGCCCGGGCACAGTGGCTCACACCTATAATCCTAGCACTTTGGGAAGCCCAGGTGGGTGGATCACGAGGTCAGGAGTTCAAGACCAGCCTGGCCAACAAGGTGAATCCCCATCTCTACTACAGATACAAAAATTAGCTGGTTGGCCAGGTGCAGTAGCTCGCGCTTATAATCCAAGCACTTTAGGTGGCCGAGGCGGGTAAATCAAGAGGTCAAGAGATCGGGACCATCCTGGCCAACATGGTGAAACCCTGTCTCTACTAAAATTACAAAAATTAGCTGGGCTTGGTGGCACGTGCCTGTAATCCCAGCTACTCGGGAGGCTGAGGCAGGAGAATCACTTGAACCCAGGAGGTGGAGATTGCAATGAGCCGAGATTGTACCACTGCAGTCCAGCCTGGCGACAGAGTGAGACTCTGTTTCAAAAAAAAATAAAATTAGCTGGTGTGGTGGGCATACCTGTAATCCCAGCTATTCAGGAGGCTGAGGCAGGTGAATTGTTTGAATCCAGGAGGCGGAGGTTGCAGTGAGGTGCTCCAGCCTGGGCAACACAGCAAGACTCTGTAAAAAAAAAAAAAAAAAGGAGAGAAAGAGGGAGGGAGGGAAAGGAAGGAAAGAAAGAGAGAGAGGAGAGGGAAGGGAGGGAGGGAAAGACCCAAATATAGGGGATTTTGCCAATGTTCAGTTCTTCCACTGCTGTTAGGAAAACAAGCTGCAGTTGAGCCCACCAAGCTGATTTGTTTTTACCTTCTTTGATCAGAGCAGCAAACAGGATGTAGTCCATTCTCCTTGGAACTCCTATCCACAAACCGTCAGCTTTTTGTCCATCAATTGGGAGTTAGTATAGGGCACTGTCCAGTGATGATAGAATCCAGCAATTCCTCACATAGTTCCAGAGTCAATCCCAGGGGAAAAGAGGCTCCTTACCTGTAGCTCCTCCTTGCATTTCTCAGATAGCATGATCTTGTATAAACATTTAAATTCTGTAGTACACAGTCCCAGTGGTTGTCGTAGAGAGGCACTCACAGGCCTTTGTCACGAAAGGCCTAGCAGCCTCCACATAGGGCTATCACACCAGGAATTTGTCTATATCAGTACTCTAGCCTTCTTCTGTACTGTTTGACTTGGGGAATCTTACTGGTTCCCATGTAGCATGTCCAATTAAAGTTACTTGAAGGGTGAGGTTATACACCTTCTGTTTTACAATATTGGGTAGGCAGCAATAGATTATTTTCTGTTTATGGAGAAAGCTTGCTTTATATAGCCTTAAAAACACATGTGTTAATAGCTAAACTTTAGGTACGTGAAGGAAACAAATCTTCTAACATTGTTTTTTTGTCTTCCTTAGGCTGACATTTTGGATGTCAATCAGATATTTAAAGATTTGGCCATGATGATCCATGACCAAGGTGATCTGATTGGTATGTATTATTGATACCTTTAACCTCAAGGTGAGTTGATAGTATTTGGCATGCACCTGTAATCCCAGCTACGCAGGAGGCTGAGGCCCAAGCATCACCTAGGAGTTTGAGGCCAACGTGGGCAACATAATGAGAATCTATCTATTAAAAAAAAGCAAGAAAAGGAGTTAGTCATATCTGCTATAGAATTAAAGTAAGTTTAGGAATGCCATTTTAAAAATTACCAAATTTATTTTTCTTAGCAGTTTTCTTATGTTATCAAATGTAGAAATTAAAGTGAGGCCTTGTGAATATTCAGTCCCATTGACTTGTTTCTTTGTAAGTCTTTGTTTAGAGAAATAGCTGTCAGCTTCCCAGCTTTTATGTCTAACAAACTTGCAAAATTATGGGGTTAGTAACTCTTTTTTTAAAGCTTTTTAAAAAGCTTTCTACATGGAAAAAATTTCAAGTTTATTAAAAGTTGCAAAAATAGGCTGGGCATGGTCACTCATACCTGTAATCCCTGCACTTTGGGAGGCTAAGGCGGGAGGATCACTTGAAGCCAGGAGTTCAAGACTAGCCTGAGCAATATAGCGAGACCCTGTCTTTACAAAAAAATTAGCCAGCCATAGTAACATTCACCTGTACTCCTAGCTACTCAGGAGGCTGAGGTGGGAAGATCACTTGAGTCCAGGAGTTTGAAGCTATATAGTGAGCTATGATTGTGCCACTGCACTGTAGCCTAGGTGATAGAGTGAGATCCTAGCTCTAAAAAAAAAAGTAGCAAAAATAAAAATATTACAAGGAACTTCTTTATACCCTTTACCCAGATTTACCTCTTGTTAACATTCTACCCCATTTGCTTTATTATGTATTCTTTCTCTATGTGTATATACATAATTTTTCCTGAATCATTTATGGGTGAGTTAAATACTTCCTAGCCCCCAAAAGTTTGATGTTTTTTTCCCCAAAGAATAGGGCTAGTCTCTTATCAAGGTAGTAACTTGATTTCATGTTGGATAGTTTGGATGGTGGTAGTGAAACCAGACCCATAACATCAGAAATCTGTTCAATTTGCAGTCTTGAAACATCTGAATGTGTTAAAACATCCTCTGTCCTTCCTTTTGCAGATAGCATAGAAGCCAATGTGGAAAGCTCAGAGGTACATGTTGAAAGAGCCACTGAACAGTTACAGCGAGCAGCTTATTATCAGGTAAAAGCGGGTACCAAAGAAAGTCATTCTGTGTTTTAGGCTTTTTAGGTTATCACAGTATGTTGACATTATTGAGAACAGCTACAGACTTTTGCTTACATTTACCCAAAGGAAAGTAGTCATAATTGCAGTCCCAGTTCCATTTGTAGTATTTTTCTTTGCAGGTAGATCTACAAAAAATAATCAAACCTTGAATAAACTTACCAGAAGGCTCTTAACTGCAAAGCTAATCCTATAAACTAGCATGAGGCTGGGTGGGGTGGCCAACGCCTGTAATCCCAGCACTTTGGGAGACCAAGGCGGGCAAATCATGAGGTCAGGAGTTCAAGACCACCCTGACCAACATGGCAAAACCCCATCTCTACTAAAAATACAAAAAATTAGCTAGGCATGGTGGCACAGGCCTGTAATCCCAGCTACTCGAGAGGCTGAGGCAGGAGAATTTCTTGAACCCAGGAGGTGGAGGTGGCAGCAAGCCAGGATCCCACCATTGCACTCCAGCCTGGGAAACAGAGCAAGACTCCGTCTCAAAAAATTTTTTAAAGATAAACTAGCGTGATACCTAAATACGGCATAAGTCTAGTTTATATCCTGAACAACTGAATGTGTTTCAATTAGGATAGTAAGAAGTACAGTTAAAGTAGAAGATTTCATAGATATAAATGTTGACTGTTGCTGTAGAGGATGGACATAGAATCAACTTTGACTGCTATTTATATATGAATAAATAGGAGTAATTATTCTGGAACTATTCCTGTGATGTGAAATCTTTCTACATATTAGTTGAAACTCTGTTTTTTTTTGACTTACTCAGATCTTTATCTCAGCGTACAAATAATGTAAATGGAGTCCTTCTCATCTGCCTTCAATTTGGTGTTGCATGGCTTTTTAGAAATAAATCGCTTTTCAGCTATTTTCCATGTTCCTGGGATAGCTGTATTTTACTTGACAGTGCTCATAAAGAAATTTGTATTTAATAATAGTTTTCCTTTAAAAACTATGTGATGAATTTACTGTCCAAAAGTAAAGGAATAATTAGGTAAATTATATACATTCACGCAATGTTGTATATGGGAATTAAGAGATGTTTATGAAGAGTTTATAACAAAAATGTTTACACTAAACATTAATTGAGGAAAAACATCAAACATCATACAGTATGATCCCAATTATATCAAATAATATACATAGATAATAAATCAGAAAGAAATACAATCAAAATGTCGACCCATAGTTTTATCTATGGGTGATTTTTTTTCTCCCTCTGCTTGCTGTATTTATTATATTTTTATTTTTATTTTTTTAAAGTCGGGGTTTCACCATATTGGTCAGGCTGGTCTTGAACTCCTGACCTTAGGTGATCTGCCTGCCTCAGCCTCCCAAAGTGCTAGGATTACAGGTGTGAGCCACTGTGCCTGGCGTATTTTTTTTTTCTTTTACAATGAACATAACAGTTTATACATATTTATACATACAATTTATACATATTATAAAATGTTATTAAAATACACATGCACAGATAACTTATTGCACATAATGCCTGGCAGCACAGGTATAGCTCCTTTGCAAAATTCTATGTGGAGACTTGGAATTAAAACTTTAAAACCTGCACTACTCAACTGGGCATGGTGGTTCACACCTATAATCCTAGCCCTTTGGGAGCTTGTAGGTGTGGATTACTTGAGATCAGGGTTCGAGACCAGCCTGGCCAACACTGGCGAAACCCCATCTCTACTAAAAATACAAAAACTAGCTGGGCATGGTGGCATATGCCTGTAATTCCAGCTCCTCAGGAGGCTGAGACATGAGAATTACTTGAACCTGAGAGACAGAGATTTCAGTGAGCCAAGATTGTACCACAGCACTCCAACCTGGGTGAGTGACTGAGTGAGACTCTATCTAAAAAAAAAAAAAAAACAAAACCAAACATACGAAAAACACTTGCGCTACTGCCTAGTGCTGTTGACTGTTAAAATTTCTGGGAAAGTCTCTACATAACTTTGCATTGATAGAGTTAATCTTTAATTACAAGGAGGCAGATTTATGAAGCATTCTTGGAGTCTTAGACCTAAAAATTTTACTTGTTTCATGAGTGTCTTGTTTACATATTTCTTTCCTCAGAAAAAATCTCGCAAGAAGATGTGTATCCTGGTGCTTGTCCTTTCAGTGATTGTTGTAATCTTGGGACTCATTATCTGGCTAGTTTACAAAACGAAGTGATTGCCTCTGATCCTTCTCTCACTGAGCTGTTTTCACGGGCAAGTTGGAGTCTTGCCAGAACAAACTGATCACAAGAAGACAGCATACACCAGAACGTCCTGTAATAATTTAGTTAGAAACTAACTACTAACTAGTCTTTGGAATTAGTGACCTATGGAGACAGTGTTTATCAATTTATTGATTTTATTTCTCAAATTAGGAATTAACTTATGTGGATTTTGCTTTCTCTTGTATTCTGATTGCCCTTCATCATCCCAAGTGTTTACTGAAAATTCCATTCTAGATATTCTTGTTTTGACAAATGACACTACAGTCTTGTAATATTATCTTTTATGTATATACAAAATTTACCTTTTGACTAGCATCTGAGATAGAATTACTTTCTGGCACCCAGTATATTGGAGTCTTTCAGAAACTGTATAATAGGCCAGCAGTTTTTATTATTTAACATTTCCATTTCAATTTCTAAGAAGCCTATTCTCTATCTATTTGGAAAGATTTTAGTACTATATTTAATTGAAAGGTAAAAAATAGTACATGTGATCCAGAGTAAATGAGAAGTCTCTATCTGAGCTGGTCAGTTACTGGAGTACATGTTACTAATCTGGGTTTAAAGTTTACTTCTTCATTATCTGCTAGTGTATCCACAGCAGTTCATCCTCATCCACACTAAGCCATCTTGTTCGCTTTTTAAAGAAGTTAATTTAATTAACATTACTATACTCTATGGGGTCCCTCTCCCACCTGTCTGCATAGAAAGGGAGAATTAGACATAGCATGCTTTTGAAAAGCAAGTAGGAATTGTTGGGAATGATTTAATCTTTTCGTCGTTGTTCACTTGTGGTTCTACATTCCTGGTGAATGATGAATGTTGCTGTCAAAGTGCTGCCCCCTACCTTAATAGGGGTTGCAGGGCATTTGAAGACAGGAAGATTTTTAAAGATAGATTGAGGTTGGTTTAAAATTTAGTCCTGTGAACCAACAATAAAGCAAAGAACAGGTTCATTTTTGTAAATAATACTGGTTTTGAATAGTGATATTAGACTTAACCTAATTTATAAACAAGAGATTAATCTCTCCATGCATAGTTTTAGGCAAAAAAAGATGTTTCAATAAAATTGCTGTCTTGTAATATAAATGTTGTCCACTTCCCTTTTTCACAGGCCTAGAATAGTTAAAGGGAACAATTTGTTTAGGCTCCCAGATAAATGTGAATCTGGCCAACAGCTTTGGTTCATCCTTTAGTGAATTAGAGGATTTGTTTACCCTGAGTATATTTATATTCATTTCTCCTATGGTCCTTCTATTATTATATTTAATCTTCTAAACTAATGTGAACAGTAGGGAAACAAGGGCCCAAATGCATAAGTTTCTTTGCACTCTTGCACTTAATACAAATAAATGTTTTCTAAAGCTTTTGTAGTATGTTTTTATGAGTTAACCTCCTAAGAAGGTAGGTATTAGGTAATGTGCTATTATGAGAAAAACTGAGACTTGCAAGAAAACTGGAGACCAGGTGAGGGTTGGTTTGGGGATGGAATAGGTGTTGCAGCCTTTCCTTGAAAAACAGTGTAGAGATTGCTGGGCCTGATGGCTCACACTTGTAATCGCAGCACTTTAGGAAGCTGAGGTGGGAGGATCAGTATATCAGGATATGTCTGAGCCCAGGAGTTCAAGACCAGACAGGGCTATATAGCAAGAACCTATCTCTATTTTTTTTTTTTTTTTTT
>NW_016107402.1:5612251-5616603 GCF_001604975.1 Cebus imitator
CTCGATCTCTTGACCTTGTGATCCACCCGCCTCGGCCTCCCAAAGTGCTGGGATTACAGGCTTGAGCCACCGCGCCCGGCCTTTTTTTTTTTTTTTTTAAAGACAGGGTCTCACACTGTTGCCCAGGCTGGAGTGCAGTGGTGCAGTCTCAGCTCACTGCAACCTTCACCTCCTGGGTTCAAGCGATTCTCATGCCTCAGCCTCCCAAGTAGCTGGATTACAGGTGCTCGCCACCACACCCAGCTGATTTTGTTGTTGTTGTTGTATTTTTAGTAGAGACCGGGTTTTACCATGTTGGCCAGGCTGGTCTGGGACTCCTGCCCTCAGGTGATCCACCCACCTCGGCCTCCCAAAGTGCTGGGATTATAGGCATAAGCCACTGTGCCTGGCCAAAGTGCTCTGTATTTAAAAAAAATATATTATCTATGCTGCTCTTCTTGCTAAAAAATAAAAAAATACCAATGCCTAGGTCCCCCAACTCCAAGATTTTAATTTAGTCTGGAGTATAGCTTGGGCATAGAGATTTTTTAAGGCCCCAGGTAATTCTTACCTGCAACTGTGGTTGAGAAGCATTGGTTTGGACATCAAAATCTAGACTGGGGTGCAAAAGACCTTAGCTCTGCCATTAACTTGCTGAGGGTATTTGAAAAAGTCACTTAACTTATAGGCTCCAAGTTTTTTCAGTAGCTCTTTTCCAGCTACAAAATTCTCTGATTACAGAGACCCACGGGAGTTTAATGTGAACATACAAATTGTATTTCTGCCTCTATGTTCCTTTCATTTTCTCATCCCCTTTTCTACTTCCTTTATGCAATAAACTGCGGTACTGTATAAGGTAAAGTAGAAATGTTACTCTGGCTACTTCATCTAGGAATGTTCCAGAATAAGAACTTGCTAGATGCTAGACAGTTGCTCCCATGGGAGTGTATGTCTCTGTGCGTGTATGTGTATGTGTTCGTTTTGCCAAGGGGTAGGAATGGGAATGTTCACCCACGGCAATGCAAAATATCAAAATAAAATTACTGTTTAGTCTGTGCAATGCAAAACATTCTGAGCCTCTTCCATTCAGTATTTTTTTCTATTCAGAGACTGTCCTCAGTCATGGGAATGCAGCTTTTGCTTTTGGTCACTAATTGCAGACCAGAGCCAAACTCAGATCTCAGTCCATCCTGTTCCCTAAAGCTGGGAATCACCTGCTGCTTCCTTGCTTTTCAAAGCATAGTTAGGGCTGAGTACAGTGACTCATGCCTGTAATCCCAGCACTTTGGGAGAGCAAGGTGGGTGGATCACATGAGTTCAGGTGTTCGAGACCAGCTTGGCCAACATGGTGAAACCCTGTCTCTGCTAACACCTGAGGTTAGGAGTTCGAGACCACCGTGGCCAACATGGTGAGACCCCCATCTCTACTAAAAATACAAAAATTAGCTGGGCATGGTAGCAGGCACCTGTAATCCCAGCTACTCAGGAGGCTGGGGCAGGAGAATCACTTAAACCTGAAAGGTGGAGGTTGCAGTGAGCCAAGATCGTGCCATTGCACTCCAGCCTGGATGACAAGATTGAAGCTGCATCTCAAAAAGAAATAATAAATAAGAATACAAAAATTAGCCAGGTGTGGTGGTGTGCACCTGTAATCCCAGCTACTCAGGAGGTTGAGGCAGGAGAATCGCTTGAACCCGGGAGGCGGAGGTTGCAGTGAGCTGAGATCACACCATTGCATTCCAGCCTGGGAGACAAGAGCAAGACTCCATCTCAAAAAAAAAAAAAAAAAAGTTTTTAAAAAGTTTTCTGGCAGGGTGAGGTGGCTCATAGCTATAATCCCAGCACTTTGGGAAGCAGAGGCAGGTGGATCACCTGAAGTCAGGAGTTTGAAACCATCTTCACCAATGTGGTGCAACCCTTTGTATGTGGTGGCACATGCCAGTAATCCCAGCTACTCGGGAAGGTGAGGCAGGAGAATCGCTTGAACCCAGGAGGTGTAGGTTGCAGTGAGCCAAAATTGTGCCACTGCACTCCAGCCTAGGTGACAGTGAGATTCTGTCTCAAAAAATAATTAAAAAATAAAAGTTTTCCGATATCAATATGCCCCAAATGTTAGATCTTATTCTAAGGAAATCTATCAAAGGCTAAGATGCTAATCTCTTTATTGAGATACCAAAATTCAAAGGTAGCTAGTGCATCAGTCTTTCTATTTTAAAAGGTTAAGGACCTAGATTGCTGCCGTCTAGTTTGCTGGTATATACTGACATCATTGATACCCAAACAAAGAGCATTTTGCTTTATGAGGGTGTAAGTAAGCATAAAGTGCCACTACATCAGAGGCCAGTGTGAATATCTGCTGTGCTAGAAACAGAACATGGCCAAGGAGTAAAGAATTAGAAGGGTAAGATGTAGCTTTTAGGTTTCTTGGGTCTATAGTCAGCACTAGAAGGATCACACAAGCTGAGAAATTGAAAGACAAAGTTGACATAAGATGCTATCAGGTCACTGCTAGCTAGATATGGCTTCGACACCACGTTATGCCTGAAAGGAGCATAGAACCTCAAAGGTCCACACAACTTCTGTAGATAAAAGTATCTTGTTCTTTTCTGTCAGACTCAAAAACTTTTGGGACGAATTCCTTCTCAAATATCATGTCATTGTGTTCCAAGGAGGGGGACATAGGATTATTTCTGTTTTCTTGAAACCAAGTTTAGATTTAAAATTTTCCAATCAGCCTAGTCTTACTTTGGAATCACAAGGCTGAAAAGGAGGATATTAACAGGCCATTTGATAAGTGATCTGATCAGTTGCCATCCTTGCTGGGTAAGTTTAGTGTGCTTTAAAGACCAGAGAAAAAGGTGTTTCTTCAGTCTACCTAAGAGTTGATAATCTTAAAATCCAAGTTAATGTTATATTGCAGTTATTTTTTTGTCTTGCTCCTTCTAAGTTATATTGCAGTTAAATATTGAGGCCTGGAGCCTTCATCAAGGCCAAAAATCTTTTGAATAGGCTGATTTTCTACTTTTTTTTTTTTTTTTTTTTTTTTTTTTTTTTTTTTTTTTTTGAGACGGAGTTTCGCTCTTGTTACCCAGGCTGGAGTGCAATGGCGCGATCTTGGCTCACTGCAACCTCCGCCTCCTGGGTTCAGGCAATTCTCCTGTCTCAGCCTCCTGAGTAGCTGGGACTACAGGCACGCGCCACCATGCCCAGCTAATTTTTTGTAGTTTTAGTAGAGACGGGGTTTCACCATGTTGACCAGGATGGTCTCGATCTCTTGACCTCGTGATCCACCCGCCTCGGCCTCCCAAAGTGCTGGGATTACAGGCTTGAGCCACCGCGCCCGGCCTAATTTTCTACTTTCATCAGTAACAAGGAAGCAGTAGCATGGAAGCAAGAAAAGAACAAATTTCATCATAGATTCCTTAACTTGCTGAGCAGTGCCTTTTTCTGGGTGAACAGCAACTTTGAAATTGGTTTCTTTAAAAAAGGAAAAACTGGTCAGATAATCCTCCCAAGTCGTCTACAAAAGTAAAAAAAAGAGGGGCCATCAGTTGCATGCCAATAATAAATATAATTACACCAACATCAAAGTGTGAGAGAGAATAATGGCTCATGAGCATGGCCTTTGGCATCATATAGGTTTAGGTTTGAATCCCACTCACCACTTGTAGGGTGAAGCTGGGCAACTCAATCTCTCTGAGCCTCTCCTCTGGAATTATAATAATACCTAACTCAAAAGCATTGTCAGGATTAAATGAGATGATCCATATAAAATACATATTTGCCCAGATAAGTGCTCAATAGACAATGCCATTACAACCAGAGGCCCTACTATGAACTCTTTCAGCCAGCTGGTGATCTAATGCAAGCCAGCGATCCTAATGCTTCCTTGCACTATAACCAAAAGGAAAAAATTACTTTTTTGAAAAAATTAACTGGCCAGGCACGGTGGCTCACGCCTGTAATCCCAGCACTTTGGGAGGCTAAGGTGGACAGATCACGAGGTCAGGCGTTCGAGACCAGCCTGGCTAACATGGCAAAACCCCCTCTCTACTAAAAATACAAAAATTAGCCGGGCGTGGTGGCGCGCACCTGTAATCCCAGCTACAAGGGAGGCTGAGGCAGGAGAAATGCTTGAACCCGGGAGATGGAGGTTGTAGTGAGCTGAGATCACACCACTGCACTGGTCTGAGTGACAGACTCCATCTCAAAAAAAAAAAAAAAAAAATTAACCATTTGAGCCAAGCACAGTGATGATTTGGACCCCTGTTTTCTGACGACCTGCCTGCTCCTGGCACCAGCTTGTCCAGAGTTTTCATAAACAGACCAGGTTACCCCTAATGCAGATTCCCCGATAATCTACAGGCCTAGCT
>NW_016107402.1:5617385-5638737 GCF_001604975.1 Cebus imitator
AAAAAAAAAAAAAAAAAAAAAATCCCAAAATTTGCTCTGTCCCCACTAGAAGCACCTCCCCCCTACGTCCGTGCGTGCGTCAGCACGCGTACGCACAGGCTGCTGGGATGCTGCTTTTCCCCCGCTCGGTCTTCCAGTTTCCCGGCGTGCTTTGGGCCCGCGAAATGGGAGGGGGAGACGCAAGATGGCGGCAGCCGCGAACTCCGGCTCCAGCCTCCCGCTGTTCGACTGCCCAACCTGGTGAGTGGCGGGGCGGCCAGGGCTAGAGTGGCCTGGCTGGAGCTAGCCTGGGCTGGAAGGGCGGCTCTTTTTTTTGCTTTTCTGCGGCGAGCCGAACGGCTCAGAAAACCTGGAATGGTTGAGGAAAAACTGTTCGCTGCACCGGGCCGGGCGACGTGTGGAGGAACCGAGAGCCTGGAGCCCAGGCCCAGGAACTGAAGAAACCTGGGGTTGAGGGCACAAAGGCGCTCACTTAAGCAGCTCCTTTGAGCGATTAGCCGGTAGCCGGGGAGCTTCGAGGCCTTGGCCCGAAGTTGCGCCCAACTCGTGACTGAGTGCCTGGTGCTCTCGTGGAGCATCGTACCTGGCCCCTTCCTGTACGTCCCGAGCGCGCTCGAGCCAGCCCCGGCCCCAACCCTACCTCTGAGCCCTGCATCCCTCTGTGGTTGCTGCGTCCCTCGTGCGGCACTTGTCTGTCTGCCACAGAGAACATGAGGGTAGGTTAGAGCCATCCCTGCCTTCAGGGAGCTCCCAGTCTGTGGCACGAATAGGCATTAGTAATGGTTGGAATGAACCCTTTTTATCCCTTCGAAAGTTCTTGGAAATAGTGAAAAAATTTAATTTGGTCTTTGAGTAGGGTACAAGTTGAATAAATATGAATTACCTCACAAAGAAACGCGCCTAAATTAAGAGCTTTTTCTGCTGTAGCTCATCGCAGTATACTGTTGATGTTACCTGTCTCTGTCTCCGTTATATTGCCATCCTCAAGGGCAAAGACTGCATCTTTGTATTCCCAGCTCCTAGGCCTGAGTCAGTCACATAGTAGGAATTCAGAAAGCATGTTTTGGATGTAACATTCTTCTTCTTTTTTTTTTTTTTTTTAAAAGACAAAATGGCCTTTTGTCCGGTGCATTGTCCTTTCCGTAGAAGAGAGTTTGGGGCAGGATTGTGAGATGACTATGCTGCATCTTCAGTTAGGCAAGGATACGTTTGTTCATGTGCAAAGAGGTTCTAGTGAGGTGGTTCTTTTTTCTAACCTGAAATTAGCAAAACCCAAAAAGCAAGCGAATGTGTGGTTATTTTCTGGATTCCTTTGCACTTTTATAATACTCGGTTTCTTCAGTCTACAAATTCTATATCCATTTTGATCCCTCGCTGTATTGATTTCAAATTTGGGCCAAGACAGCAAACACAGAAAACACTGAGATCACCTACCATTTCCTTAGGGTCTGGTAGGTACCAGGCACTGTTAGGTGCTTTGACATATGTGAATCTGCCTTGAATGGTATGGCTGTAGGAGTATAGAGGAAAGTTTCTTTAATCATGCTGTTGTAGAAAGACCTGTTCAAGGGTAACATATTCATTTGGTACCTTGTTTCATGATTTTGAATTGCCCTAGTTCCATAATTATGCACCTCTGATTTGGTCTCAGAGCTCAGGAGAGTGCTCTTTGCTTACTCTGTGATGAGACTAATCTTGATAAGCCTAAAACAACTAGTTTATTCGACCTTTATATGATATTGGAGTAGGGGTAAATTTCAGATTCAAACTCCAGGTGACCAGATCACCCCAGCTATCGTACTTGCGCTCTCTATGCAGCTCTTTCTCTGAGTTGAAGATCCAGTGTCAAAATATAGGTTTCTTGGTGCTGCTCTAAATACAGATCCACTAAAATTTGTTTCAGACCAATCGAATCACTAGGGAAGTAAGTGTCAAATGTAGAATGGAGCTGTAATAACAGTGAAGTGGATGACATTTCTGCTTGAACATGAACTAATTATAGGCTGGTAGGAGAGCTGCAGTGTTGAATGGAACAATGATTGTACATAGCATTTATAAACTCATCCTGAAAATGCTTTTTTCTGTTTTTATTTTTCAGGGCAGGTAAGCCCCCTCCTGGTTTACATCTGGATGTAGTCAAAGGAGACAAACTAATTGAGGTATGGAAATACATGTCTTTTGCCCACCACACAAAAAATTTTTGCCGTTGACTCACTTTTCCACCCCGTCTCCTGCACTTTGTTTTTCAGCAATGGTACTTTCTTTCTTTTTTCTTTTTGAAAGGAGTCTTGCTCTGTTGCCAGGCTGGAGTGCAGTGGCGTGATCTCAGATCACTGAAACCTCCACCTCCCAGGTTCAAGTGATTCTCCTGCCTCAGCCGCCCGAGTAGCTGGGACTACAGGTGCCCACCACCACGCCTGGCTAATTTTTTGTATTTTAGTAGAGACGGGGTTTCACGACGTTGCCCAGGCTGGTCTTGAACTCCTGACCTCATGATCTGCCCAAAGTACAGGGATTACAGGCGTGAACCACCACGCCTGGCCTTGAGCCACTGCGCCTGGCTGCTGCTTTCTTGCTTTCTGTTTTTTTTGTTGTTGTTGTTAAAAGCATATGGTGACATAACACATTTAAATCTTGTATCTACCACAGACACTTAATTTTTTGTGATTTCTCTCCAAATGAAGGGTTTTAATAGGTCTTGGGTCCTGTGGGCCCTAGTCAAACTGTACTTCCCTGAGTACATGGAATTGTGTAGACCGTGCAAGGTATGCAATAACTGAAGAAAGTGAATTTATATATATATATATATATATATATATATATATAGTTTAACTTCTAAGTTAATTTTTTTTTTTTTAAAGATGGGGTTTCACCATGATGGCCAGGCTGCTCTTGAACTCCTGACCTCAGGTGATCCACCCACCTCGGCCTCCCAAAGTGTTAGGATTACAGGCGTGAGCCACCACACCTGGCCTACTTCTAAGTTAATTTTAAGAGATTCAGGCTCAACTCCTTATAAGAAGTATGGTAAACTAAGACACTCAAAAAGATAATGGAATTGTGGTGAAATTCATTCATTGATTCTTTCAAAGCATGTATTGAGTGTTTACTATGTGCCAGTTACTGTGCTTGGCATACAGATTGCAGCAGTGAGCAAAACCAACATGATTTCTCTCCTCAAGTCATCGAGTGGGAGAGAGAGAGAATCACACCAAAAACTTACATAATTATATTTGAGATAAGTACTATAAAAGTTGAGAATTCCAGCTTTTATACAAGTCTCTAGAGAGAACACTACGTAGGACTTCAAGAGAACATGAGTTTTTATTAGCTATTAGTTTGCATAAATTTTTCATAATCCTTATGGTATTATTTATTTACCAAGAAATGGATATTGAGCCCACTATGACCGTGTAACTGTGAGTCTTTCTGTACTAGACCAATGTTATATTTGTTTGTTCAGCTAGAATTTAGGTTCAAGGCCCTATTATTGAATGTAGTTTTTTCATTGTGGGTTTTTGGCATTTAATAAAAATGTTGTAATTCTATGGTTGCTAGATTGAAAAGCTGTCTGAGATCTTTTGAAGGTTACTCTGTAAATATATTCTTGTCGCTTTTGGGATGTTGTAGAGATAACCAGGTATTTTGCAAAGTATTAAGGCATGCATGAGTTTTAATGATTTCTCCGTTATTAATACATCATGGCCTCAGCCAGTCACATAGAGCTCCTTTGTCATGGGTTCTTCTATCTTAAAGATTTAAAACCTCAAGATTATTCAAAGAAATAATTTAGCTAAAATATCTGTAAAACCTTTTTTACTATAGATTGTTCCACAGATACAAAATGTCTGTTGCTAAATAGCACAAAGATTGAAGACACATAGGGATCTGTTTTTGTTACTAGAATTTAGTAAATCTTTAGTTTGCAACAGGAAATAACAGAGATGCCTAGTCTTAATTATAACATCAAAAAAAAAATTATAACATCACATTCCTTTGTGAAATAATTGGTATTATATTTTCAAAACAGTCTTAACTTGCCAGACACTCTCCTGATCTTGTTGATAATGTTCTCTTTGGGGGCTCTTAAGTGTGCTGAGTTGCCACAAAGTTGTCAAGTTAAAATCCTTAGACATCACTGTATTATTCTTGAGAGGTGTAGACCTGAGATGTGCCTATTTTTAGATTTAAACTTGATCAGCACTTGATACTAACCGAGCTATCTATATCCTAGCCTTGTGTCATAGGCTTGTGATGTGTTGTGATAGCTGGGTTCAAGAAGTGCAATATTAAAACAGAAGCCATGAGTCTTTTAAGCCCAGTGTGTAAAGATACATTCTGAGTTATAACTCAGAGGCACAACTGGATAGTGGTACTGGCCATAGCTAGTCAAGAAGCTGTGGCATTAGTGACTGTTGAAAGACCAGTGCATTATTTCATTCACTTGGACAGAAGCAGCATATTGTTCAAAATCTAATACATTTCCTTGGTTCTAAGATATACTGTTTTCTGTTAAAATTCTGTACATTTTGGTCAGATGCAGTAGCGGCTCACGCCTGACCTCCCAGCACTTTGGGAAGCTGAGGCAGGCAGATCACCTGAGGTCAGGAGTTTAAGACCAGCCCAGCCAACATGGCAAAACCCAGTCTCTACTAAAAATACAAAAATTAGCCAGGCGCAGTGGCACACACCTGTAATTCCAGCTACTCGGGAGGCTGAGGCAGGAGAATCACTTGAACCCAGGAGGCAGAGGTTGCAGTGAGCAGAGACTGCACCACTGCACTCCAGCCTGGCTACAGAGCGAGACTCCATCTCAAAAAGAATTTCTTACATTTTAACATTTCTGTAATTGGGGTGCCTTTAATACTGAATGTGTACATTTAATTTGGAGATCCTCTTTTTTTTTTCCTCTCAAAGAGAAATTCCTAAATCTCTGGTATGTCTACTGGCACCCTAGATTCATAGAAATTTAGTCATTGTTATTTTCGAACCCAAGAGCTGGTGTTCTTTCATGTTCCTTCAGGCCAATCTGTGAGTACTGTGGTTAGCAAATTTAAGTTTGTGACAGCATAATCCATGTGCATATAAATATGAATGAGAAATGCAATGAGATTCAGCCCGAGTAGATATTACCTAGAGAGAACAAGATGTTGAAATTTCAGGGCTCTCTCTTAATCATGAAATAATGTCTTTATTTTTAACTGAAGAAACGTGGGTCAAAGCAAACATGAAGGTAACTGACTGAGCTGTCAGGCTGTTGTTGAATCCTGGTTCTCCATAGTAGTATGGGCCTGGAGCAAGCTTTACCAGCAGCAGATGATCGCTGCCAGACAGGGTTTCCCAGAGGTGACCCACATATCCAAGCTAGCTTGAATTAATTGAACCTTAAGGCTGAGCTTCAAAGAAACTGGCTAAGTGATTGTTTAAGGAAGAGAGTGTGACCCACAGTGCTTATTCACTCCTTAAAATATTCCTTGCCATATGGTGCATCTTTTGATGTAAGTAGAATGAAGAAAATATGTAATGTAGTGGTTAAAACAGCTTAGACTCTGAAGCTAGACAAATCTGAATTTCTAACCCAGCCCACAAGTATCTAGCTGTGTGAACCTGAGTATGTTAATTTCTTTATGCCTCAATTTTGTCATTTATAAAAATAGGAAGAGAATAGTATTACCCACCTTATAGGGTGGTTGTGAGGATGAAATGACATAACGTAAAACTCATAGCATAGTGTGTGGTATAGAAGCACCTAGCAGTTGTTACTATTGTCAGTGATGAAAGTGTGCTTGCATGAGGTGTATCCTTTGGTTTTGTAAGGGGAGAATAGTAGCCCATTGTGAGTTAAAGGACTTAGCCAGGAATGAAATACAAGCTTCTTGATTACCAACCTGGTACTAACTTGACTATACTCTACTCAGCTTTGTGCTATATTTTCTCAGGGATTTTAGGAGTATAGTGTGAAATGTGAACTAGAGTTTAATGAGACCTCGTGTTTAAAGGAAAAACACAGCATACCTGAATGAGAGTTATTCCTCAAGTGCTCACTAGACCACTAGCACTGGAAGAAGTGTTAGTAATAATTCATCTAGAGTCTTTTGTCTATAACAGTCCAGTTTATAATCCTGTCACAAAGGCATTACTGATCCAGGATTAAAACAAATACAAGGACAGGTGTAACCACTTCTTTATAAAGCTGAATTCAGCTGAGGCTGGACATGGTGGCTTATACCTGTAATCCAGCACTTTGGGAGGCAGAGGCTGGCTGATCACCTGAGGTCAGGAGTTCAAGACCAGTCTGGTCAACATGGTGAAACCTCGTCTCTACTAAAAATGCAAAAATTAGCTGGGCGTGGTGGTGGGCACCTGTAATCTCAACTACTCAGGAGGCTGAGGTAGGAGAACAGCTTGAACCTGGGAGGTGGAGGCTTCAGTGAGCCAAGATCATGCCACTGTACTCCAGCCTGGGCAACAGAGTGAGACTCCCATCTCAAAAAACGAAAGAAAGAAAGAAAAAAAAATATTTTCATTCCAAAACTAGACAATTGAACACTATGTTGGGGAGATGAATTACCATCCATTCTCTAAAAAAATGTTATTTTAGTAAATTTTTCTGAGCTCTTTATGTTGAAGAATAACGGGAGATATTTTTTTCTCCTTGGAAAGGATTTTTTCTTTTTTCGATGCAAGGAAATGAAGTGATTACTCAAATCAATCTGATGGAAAGGAATTTTATCTATTCAAGATTCTCTCCTTATTTGATTGGAACAGTTTTTAGTAAATGCTGTTGAAACAAGATTCAAGTAATATTTAATTTAATATTTATTTAGAAACTGATTATTGATGAGAAGAAGTATTACTTATTTGGGAGAAACCCTGATTTGTGTGACTTTACCATTGACCACCAGTCTTGCTCTCGAGTCCATGCTGCACTTGTCTACCACAAGCATCTGAAGAGAGTTTTCCTGATAGATCTCAACAGTAGTAAGTAATTCCCTCCCAATTCACATGTTACCTTTGGGCAATATGATGCTGTTTGGGTTCTTTAGTTTGGAAATCATGTTTTACGGGAAAAGTTAATGTTTGGTTTTTAAACCCACCCTTCTCTATTTCTGTGATTTTTCTATTTTCCTGAGATAATTGATAACTGACTGGAGAGAGAAGAGGGCTTTGGGGAACACTGTCCTGGAGGAATCAGTAAGCACATATGAGCTGGATGTGGTAGCACACACTTGTAGCTACTCGGGAAGCTAAGGTGGGAGGGTCACTTGAGCCCAGGAGTTCAAGGCTGCAGTGAGCTATGATCACGCCACTGCACTCCAGTCTGGACGATAGAAAAAGACCCCATCTCTTTTAAAACAAACAAAAAGCCGGTTGCAGTGGCTTACTCCTGTAATCCCAGCACTTTGGGAGGCCGAGGTGGGCGAATCATTTGAGGCCAGGAGTTTGAGACCAGCCTGGCCAATATGGTGAAACCCCGCCTCGACCAAAAATACAAAAATTAGCTGGGCGTGGTGGTGGGTGCTTGTAATCCCAGCAGCTCGGGAGACTGAGGCAGGATAATCAGGAGGCATAGGTTTCAGTGAGCCGAGATTGCGCCACTGCACTCCAGCCTGAGTGATACAGTGAGATTCTGTCTCAAAAAAAAAAAAGAAAAAAAGGCTCCCAGGAACTAGGGACCATGCATGTTCAAGTGTTTATAGGACCATAATAAACTGTGATTCAGTTTAAGCAGAAGCCATGAGTAGCTCCATTAATGTAATAGAGCAGCAATGCAGGGCATTTTAAGAATGCTTGTCTTGAGGAAAATTTAATTATTCTGGCTCTTTATCCCAGCTCCGTTTTGCTTTGACTATGAATAATACCAAGTTTTAATTCCATAAGAAGGCCAGGTGCGGTGCTTATACCTGTAATCCTAGCACTTTGGGAGGCCGATGTTGGTGGATCTCTCAAGCCCAGGAGTTCAAGACCAGTATGAGCAACATAATGAGACCCCCATTTCTACAAAAAAAACCAAAAAATTAGTCCCACATTGTGGCGTGCGCTATGGTCCCAGCTGCTTGGGAGACCGAAGTGGGAGGAACATTTGAGCCTAGGAGGTAAAAGTTGCAGGGAGCCATGATCATACCACTGTACTCCAGTCTGGGTGACAGAGCAAGTCCTCTCCCAAAAAAATAAAAATAAAATCATTCCATAAGCATACTCCAATTAATAAGAGTTTAAGCTTCGCCTAAGACAATCCACAGAAATGCAATTGAGATTTAACTGCCTGGGGTCCTGAAGTTTGTTCATTTTGCCCATGTATGAATACAGTATAAAATATGAGGGGTCCTGCTTCCTGGGCATACCATGTTGGACTCCACCACTCTCCTACTACCACACACAGAAACACACACTCACATATCACCCTAATCTGCTTATGTAAGGGACTTGGAGAGCTTTGTCTCACAAATACTTATCTTTTCTCTCCCATTTCATATTATGCAAGAATAGCAACAGGGGAAGATATTCAGAATCTCTAGTAGGATTTTGGCTTGCTTTGGCATTGATATTGCATATGTTTCAGTCAAGCTCACCCTTGGCCTGGGGAAAACCTAAACATAACTGGTACCAGGCCAGCAATTTCTATGTTCGTTGACTTGGGGCTGGAGAGGGAAAACTACAGTGATGCCAAGCTCCTGCTTTGGGAGGTATGGCTTCTGCTGGGTTGGAGTCATTCTTATTTGACCCAGAATGGAGCCAATTCTGTATGGCAGCAGAGAACGGGCAGTGATATTTGTTATTTGGGGGAAAAACAAGTCTGGGGATATAAGAAACCCACTGAGATTCAAGGCTCAGTGAAGGAGTTTCCTTCTCGCTGTAACACATGATGGATGTAGTGGACCCAGTGCTATTTTCATTTTTTAAAATGCTTGAGTTTTCTGACCATAATCCTGAATATGGCATTTTTAAAATAAATAGAAAACAGACAAAAAAGCAAAACTGATGTGCTAGGGGGAAGCTGACCTGATAAGAGAGTTGGCGATCATATTCCCCCTTCTAAAACTCAGGTTGTTTTTGTTTTCCCTTACGTTTCTGATTTGGTTATTCCCAGCACACGGCACTTTCTTGGGTCATATTCGGTTGGAACCTCACAAGCCTCAGCAAATTCCCATCGATTCCACAGTCTCATTTGGTGCATCCACAAGGGCGTACACTCTGCGCGAGAAGCCTCAGACATTGCCATCGGCTGTGAAAGGAGATGAGAAGATGGGTGGAGAGGATGATGAACTCAAGGGCTTACTGGGGCTTCCAGAGGAGGAAACTGAGCTTGATGTAATTTCCTGTTTATGTCATTGTCTTATCTTTTGGGATCCTGGTTTTTGCCATATATAGCTGTTCTGTGAAGCTGGAAATGCCAGTGACTTAGCAGCAGGAGGTTCTGTTGAGTCCAGTAATGGACCTTTGGCAATATCGTGTGGCCAGTTGTGACACTTCTCAGAGAGTCACATTGTATGGATTTGATTATGTATCACCAGGCGTAACAAGGAGGCTGGGTCTGGCTGGGCGCAGTGGCTAACGCCCGTAATCCCAGCATTTTGGGAGGCTGAGGCGGGCGGATTGCCTGAGCTCAGGAGTTTGAGATCAGCCTGGGCAACACGGTGAAACCTCGTCTCTACTAAAATAAAATTTAAAAAAAAATTAGCCAGGCGTGCCAGTGCATGCCTGTAGTCACAGCTACTTGGGAGAATTGCTTGAACCTGGGAGGCAGAGATTGCAGTGAATGGAGATTGCACCACTGCACTCCAGCCTGGATGACAGAGCAAGACTCCATCTCAAAAAAAAAAAAAAAAAAAAAAAAAAAAAAAAAAAAAAAAAGGCAGACTGGGTCCCTGTGTCCCAGCAACTAGACCCCTTGAGCTGTTGTGTGCACCTTCACTGGCTATTAGAAGCTAAGACTGGAAGTTAAATTTCTCTGTCCCTTAACTGCTTAGAGTGAATGCTGTCCAATGTGGTAGCCACTAACAATATTTCAAGTATTATGTAATCACATATGGCTAGTGGCTGCCATACCTGGATAGTGCAAAGAGAGAATGTTTTTATCCTCACAGAAAGTTCTGTCAGACAGCACTGGCTTAGAGAGACTGACACTTTCATTCATTTATGTAACTTTTTTTGATGCTGTCTGAATAGCCCAGGAATCTTCTGGATAGAGCCAGACTGCTTTTGTTTTTATGGGCCTTGCTGCCCTGAAGCCCATGAATTTTATAAGATTTAATTTTAAGGTACTAGAAGTTTTCCTTTTTTGAGGCTGACCCCAGTAGTTTGTGGTGTGGCTATACCTTCACATGTCTGTCACTGCACTGGTGTGACTGGTCTGTTCAAATAGACCAAATGCAGTCATGTCCTTAACCACCCACATGCATTTACTATTCCTGTACACCAGAGCAGTTTCCCAGCTCTTAGGAAGAAAAGCACAATAGAAATTGTACAGTTTAGAAGTCGTTTTTTTGTGAAGAAGTGGCTTCATAGCCAGGGACCTTGCTGGCAGTCACTGTTGCCCATTTCCCCTTCAGGCTGCCTCTATCCAGGCTGCTTCTGTGCTTCCATGGCTTTTAGTTCAGCATGTTAGGTGCTCCCTGGATATTCATTCTTAAGACATTTAGAATATCTCAAACTGGTGTTTTGTACCAGAATGGAATAATTTCAATGGATTGGGAAGAGGCAAGCAACACTGCTAAGGCCAAGTTAATTATTGAGATAGTTATGAACGGAACTGGGGCCACGATGGGGAATGACAAAATATTAACGCCAAAAATTAAGGGCACCAGCAGTCTCTTTAATTTTAAAGGAGAAAGCTACTGGGAAAGAAGCAGCCAGTTGTCCTTTTTCATCTCTGTTTTGTTACTTTAAAACAATTATTGGCGTTCCTCCCAGCCACATCTCCTTTTAATGTCAGCTTGTTGTGGGCATGAAGACATGAAAGTCTTTCTTTAACAGCAAAAAAAAAAAAAAAAAACTCAAGTATTTGCACAGATGGACCTGTTCTCAGCTCAAGGCCCTTTACTTCCTTTTGAATATCACCGCCCCACTAGTCAATGAGGATGTTCCTTCTGCCTTCTTTCTAATGAGATTTGAGACTTGTTAGTATTAGTAGTCTCCGGATAGTATGGATCTTCTCTAAATGCAGAAGAGTCTCATCTGTCTTTGTAAGTCAAGATTAGCCCCTCATGCCTTCCTGACCTTTATTTAGTATTATTTTCTCCATCAGATTCCCTTTGTACTGACTCCTGTCTTTCCTGTATGAACCCTGGCTTAGAACCTGACAGAGTTCAACACTGCCCACAACAAGCGGATTTCTACCCTTACCATTGAAGAGGGAAATCTGGACATTCAAAGACCAAAGAGGAAGAGGAAGAACTCGCGAGTGACATTCAGTGAGGATGATGAGATCATCAACCCAGGTGAGGTGTCTTGCTAGTTCATTCTAATGAAAAAGCTGTGGTTGGCCTGGGCACAGTGGCTCATGCCTGTAATCCCAGCACTTTGAGAGGCCAAGGAGAGTGGATCACTTGAAGTCAGGAGTTTAAGACTAGACTGGCCAACATGGTGAAACCCCATCTCTACTAAAAAAAAAAAATATATATATATACACACACACACACACACACACACATATATATCTATCTATATATATATATATATATATAAATTAGCTGGGTATGATGGTGCTTGCCTGTAGTCCCAGCTACTGGGGAGGCTGAGGCAGGAGAATTGCCTGAACCCAGGAGGCAGAAGCTGCGGTGAGCCGAGATCGCGCCACTGCACTCCAGCCTGGGCAACAGGAAAAAAAAAAAAAAGAAAAAAAGCTGTGGTTGGCCAGGCGTGGTAGCTCATGCCTATAATTCCAGCACTTTGGGAGGCTGAAGTTGGTGGATTGCTTGAGGCCAGGATTTCAAGACCAGGCTGGCCAACATGGCAGAAGCCTGCCTCTACAAAAAATATAAAAATCAGCCAGGTGTGGTGGCACACACCTATAGTCCCAGCTCCTCCAGAGGCTGAGGCAGGAGAATCGCTTGAACCTGGGAGGTGGAGGTTGCAGTGAGCCGAGATCGTGTCACTGCACTTCAACCTGGGTGATAGAGTGATATTGTCTCCAAAAAAAAGTTTCCAGGGTGGGACCTAGAAATTTATATAATTTTTAGTTTTTCTGTTTTTTCTTTTTGAGACAAGATCTCATTCTTTCGCCCAGGCTAGAGTGCAGTGGCACGGTCACAGCTCACTACAGCCTTGACCACCCAGGCAGGCTCAGGTGATCCTCCCACCTCAGCTTCCTGAGTATCTGGGACAACAGGTACACACCACCATGCTCAGCTAATTTTCGTATGTTTTGTAAAAACAGGGTTTTGTTATGTTGCCCAGGCTGGTCTTGAACTCCTGGGCTTAAGCAATCCTCCTGCATCAGTTTCCCAAAGTACTGGATTATAAGCATAAGCCCCCATACCTGGCCAAAATTTATATTTCTAATGAGCTTCTGTTTGTACAACAGCCAGCAATTTGGGAGCCACTGGACTAGACAGATTTCTTTCTTTCTTTTTTTTTTTAAAGATGGGGTTTCACCATGTTGGTCAGGCTGGTCTTGAACTCCCGACGTCAGCCTCCTGCCTTGGCCTCCAAAGTGCTTGGATTACAGGCGTGAGCCACCATGCCTGGCCTGACAGATTTCTTAAGCCTTTTTCAGGAGTGAGGACCAGATCTGCTCTGTTTTACTCATTGAAAATTAGTGCCCTAGAGCTTTCTTAGGGAAGTGTATTCCAGCAGTATAGCATAGTGGTTAAGAGCATAGGCTCTGAAACCCGAGGGACAATGAGAGATTGGGGTACCTTTTTATAGACATTGTCTCTGGGATCCTCTCTAGGATGGGAAAAACAAAAGAGAGACGTTGTCTCTTTCTTAATGAACTTGGATATTTTTTTCCTTTCTCTTCCATATAGAAGCCATTCGTTCATTGATCATAGATTGATTGATGGTGAGCCTGATAGCAGAGTGTGCTCTTTAAAGGCATCTGAATATGTGAAAATCCAGACTGAAAGCAAACAAACCCAAGGCTAATTCTAATTACTCAAATTAAATAGGGATTCTTTGTTTTCCAGGGGGATTCCTGAGAGTGTTTCTTTCAATAACAAGCAACCTCATTTAAAATAAGATTGCAACATCTATTAGGGAAACGATTCTTTATCGCTGTATTAGGTTAATTGGGGCTTGGAGTAGTTTTGTCTAGTAGTGGTACATAAGTTGGTGCCTGCCTATTTCTACACATTCAACATTCAGTGAGAAAACTCCAGCATCCTTGGTGATCCAGCCCAGTCACCCCCTCTGCTCCAGAAACACTTGCACACTTCTCTTGAAGCACCTCTGTGTGTTGTAGCCTATCTGGCTCTGTAACTGGGTTCATCAAGGGCAGGACAGTATCTTGTTCCTTATTACCTGTGTAGATGGGGCATCAGCCTTTAGTGCAAGTCTTATATATTGTTCAGGCCGTTCAAGTCAAAAGGCCAGGTTCAGTTTGAAGCCCTGGCTTTGAATCCAAAATCTGTTTTTTTTGCTAATAAACAGGCATTAGCAAGGTGTGTGGTATGTGACCTATTGACATGTCAATTTTGTCGCTAATATGGAACGGACAACATCTCCTCTTTTTTTCTTTCCCCTCAAAAGAGGGAAGTATACAGAATGAGAAAGAACTTGGGGAAGGCAGCACAGCCCAGTGGTGCAGATCACAGACCTATTTCAACTACCTGGACTCAAGTCCTGGCTCCTGTCCTTTCCACCAGAGCAACTTGGCCAGTCACTTTACTCCTCATAGCCTCAGTTTGCTTTCTCATCTACTTAATGTTGATTGTGGTAGTACCTATGTCACAGCGTCTTTGTGAGGATTTAGCACAATGCCCAGCACCCAGGAAGCACTCTCAGTGTTAACTGTATTTTACTATTTTAATATGAGTTGTTGTGACGGTTTGTTTACAGTGAGCCCTGTACCTTATTCCTCCCAGTATAGCACCAACCCAACCCAGCCCTCATTTCTTTTTGCAGAGGATGTGGATCCCTCAGTTGGTCGATTCAGGAACATGGTACAAACTGCAGTGGTGCCAGTCAAGGTAGGAAGCTCATGAAATGCCATACAGTCTGTATTTAAAAATCTGCTCTTTATGTATAAGTTGCTGTTAAGTGCTTAACTTTAAAATACATACCATGTTCCTCTCCCATTTTTCATTCTGTAGAAATGAAAATCTGTTTTTAGGGAATCCTGGAGTACCAAGAGGGGCTGTAGGTAACTAGCCAGCTTGATGTTTCATGTAAATAATGTGCAATGTAAATCTGTAAATTCATCTTCCAGAGGGGTGCAGAGAGAGGCCCACCTTCTTTTGGCCTTTCTTTTCGGACTCAAAGTAAGCTATTAAGTGGAAGAGATGCATTATTGCAATACCGCATAGTTTGCCATGCCTTTATTTTATGAGTGGCAATGGCACAGATAGAAATGTCAGCCCAGATGTGGATTAAGTTTAAAAATCATGTATGTTGAAGAACCAAGAGGTAGAAGTTACAGAGATGCTCCAATCATTCAGCATGTGGAAGAACTACCAGATAGCTAGAACTATTCAAAGAGCAACAAACTTCCCATTAGAGTAGTGAGATCCCTGTTAATAATTGAGATATTCAGAAGGTGATTGGAAATGCTGGTTAGAGATGATATAGAAAAGTTTACTTTTCATTAAAAAAAAAAAAAGTCTCTAGAATATGTTAGACCAAATAAGATCTGTCAGAGTTCCTGCTTAGGCTTTGTTTAATCCAAGTGTGAGCGAGGAGAATGTTTCATGAGCTTTAGTCTAGTCTGGAAACGTAGATGATGTTTTTCTGTGGGAGTCCATAATGCCCCTTGAGCTCTTTTTCTTTTTCTTTTTTTGTTTATTCCTTTGGAATGTTTTCTTGTCATTAAAGTACAAAATTAGGTATTTTTAGTTTTATGTCAATTTTATTGTGGTATAATTTACATGTGATAAAATGCACACATTTAAGTGTATACTTTTGACAAATATATATGTAACCACCACCATAATCAAGATAGAGAGGATTTCCCTCGCCCCAAAAAGTTGCCTCATGGCCCATTGCAGCAGCCCATTCCCAGGCCCAGGCAGCCAATAAATATTTTCTTCACTGTAGGATGGTTTTGCTCTCAGATTAATGTTTAAAAATTGGACACCAAACATGAAGATACCAAATTTTTTCCCCCTCAAAAAAAAGAAAAATATGTATTGCCATCTTTTATTGTTTCCATTTCTTAAAAGAGCATTTCTTAAAATGTTTGTTTACTTATTTTGAGACAGAGCCTCCCTCTGTCACCCAGGTTGGAGTGCAGTGGCACCATCTCAGCTCACTGCAACCTCCGCCTCAAGTGATTCTTCCTCGGCCTCTGAGTAGCTGGGATTATAGGCACCCACCACCAAGGCTGGCTAATTTTTATATTTTTAGTAGAGACGGGGTTTTGCCATGTTGGCCAGGCTGGTCTCAAACTCCTGATCTCATGTGATCCTCCTAAAAGGGCGTTTTAATATCAAAATAAGAAAGTGAGCTATATGACTTTCTTAGGATAAAGAATAGTCATTAAAATTTATGTTTTACTTTATATAAAACTCACAACACCGTCCTTGGCTTGATGTAGGATGGTGAAAACTTTGTTGTGGAGCAGGGTTTGGGAACCATCATAGATGACTGGGTAGGTCTCTTCCAAACCATAAGATTTCAACACCATGAAATAGGTTGTGTGGAAGAGAGAACAGGCTAGAAGTTAAGAACCTTTCCCAAAGCCATTTTTCTAAGGCTAGAGTAGAAAAAGCTAACCACTCTTGGGCCTCACCTCTTGTCTCCTCTCTCCAATCTCTCCCCTCTCCTTATTGTGAACCATAGAAGAAACGGGTGGAGGGCCCTGGCTCCCTGGGCCTGGAGGAATCAGGGAGCAGGCGCATGCAGAACTTTGCCTTCAGCGGAGGACTCTACGGGGGCCTGCCCCCTACACACAGTGAAGCAGGCTCCCAGCCGCATGGCATCCATGGGACAGCACTTATCGGTGGCTTGCCCATGCCATATCCAAACCTTGCCCCTGATGTGGACTTGACTCCCGTTGTGCCATCAGCAGTGAACATGAACCCTGCACCAAACCCTGCAGTCTATAACCCTGAAGCTGTAAATGAACCCAAGAAGAAGAAATATGCAAAAGAGGCTTGGCCAGGCAAGAAGCCCACACCTTCCTTACTGATTTGATATTTTTGGTCATGGAGAAGGGTGGGATTGGGTGGGAATGGGGTGAAGGGGTCATGGGGAGCTAATGAACTAGGGAGAAAAACTTTCCATGTGTGCGATATCGTCTTTCAGAATGTCTCCTGGCATCCTAACCACGTAATATGAAAATTGGGGGTGGGGTTGAAATAGCCCATAAAGACCTGTCTTCAGAACACTTTCATTGTAGAGAAAGGTTTCTTATATCCTTTTCAATAAACTGCCCAGGGTCTTTCCTAGGCCTTCCACTACCTCCTTTCTTTCTCCCACTTTCTAGGATCATTTTTATGTAAAGTCACATATCCCAGGCCCTCAGGTTGAACCCAGAGCTGTAGAGGTTACAGCCTTGAGGGTCCAACAGCCTAATTTATATTCACGATCCTTGCAAGTCCCAGGTAGCAGAAGGGTTGCCATGGATCTCAGATTGATCAAAAAGAAGGCTTAGAATTCTGCAGTTAAGCTGCAGTTTAAACTGAAAAATGTTTCCTTGGGTCAGTGGTTTTGAGGTCCAGTAGTTAGGCTTTTGTCCTTTCTCTTGTCCTTCCTGTTGGAATGAAAACATTTCGATTTTCCCTCGTCTGTGACTGGTGCCATAGACACAGGTTTATAGTGTTAACTTACAGTATTGTTTGAACTTCACCTGTTTTACTTGTCAAACCTGAGCACTCCAGTTGCTGAAGTTTTCTTATTTAATGCCAGAGTACTGTCTTCTACTCTAAGGCATTACTTTTTAGTGTGTTATGAAGGCAATTTTCAAAGGATATGACCAGTTGGGGTAATTCAAATTAAAAAGGAAAAGATTTTTTTGCAAGTAACTGCTGTCTCTAAGAGGAATTTTTAGATGTCAGTTTGGAGGCTCTTTCCCCCCTCGATTGAGAGCTCTCGTTATTCAGAGTTCCTAGACCTGGCTAACAAACATAGGAGACGAAGTTAGGAAACACCGATATGAGCTTTGTACAGAGATTTGTACATTTGTGTAATAGGCCTTTTCATGCTTTATGTGTAGCTTTTTACCTGTAACCTTTATTACATTGTAAATTAAACGTAACTTTTGTCATTTGGGTGTGGTCTGTGAATTTGTCTTGCAGTGACTGATTGCCACTGTTGTCGGGGAATCTTTAGCCACTGTTGTGCTAAAGGCACAGCCACTGGGCTTAAGAAGTGATGCACCATCTCCATTTTATTACAAATAAAGATGCTCCCTGATGAGTGTGCTCCCTGATGAAATTCTAATGAGAGATCCTAGTCCCTAGACTGAAGCATCACAAACCAGCATGGGTTCAGAGGTGCTTGGTGCCCTTCACCAGGAGACCTCATGAGGGGAGACTAGGCTTTAGGGCATTGGTGTAAGCCCCATCACCCACCCTGCAGTTGGAGCTCTGCATTTGAGCCATAGCTTGGTGACATGGGAGCAAACGGAAGCTAAAGGTGAGTACATTTAGGAGGGATTTCAGCAAGAATTTGAATTGAAGGCATATGTCTACATACAGAATCTCATTTGCAGTAAGTACACTGTGTATGGGACTTACATGTGGCTTTGGGATGAAGATGCCAACCAGGTTCCAGATCACTTGGGTCAAGTGCAGACTCACAGCAGAAGCAGCCTTCTGAAGAACAGAAATCCATAACAGCTGTGCAAAGAGTTGACTTCTCCACAGGTCCTATAAAAATGATTGTCCTCGGCCCTCTCTGCCCAGTCCTTCCCGTAGTCGGGAAAAGCTGGGTTGAGAGGGCGAAAAAAAAAAGAAAAATGAGTGTCCTCATCAGGATAATACCTTTCTCTCATTATGGTGAAGGCGGTACTGTTGGTAGTGGTGAACAGTCACTGAGCACCTGTCTGCCTGCCTACCGTGTATCCATTTCTAGGATGTCATCTAGTTCTGATAGCCCCAAGAGGAATTCTGTTTTTATCCCCATTTTATGGATGAGAAAACTGAGGCTCAGAGACAAAATAAACTTCTCTATGATGCCCCTGTACCGGATTGAAACTCTAGTCTGAATCCAAGTTTGAGTTAAGTTGGGGGATATGCTTGGTCCATGGACAGCACACCATTGTGCTTACAAGGCTGTAGTTATATTGTCTCTCCTTGGTGTTCGTTTTGTAGTTTTGTTTTGATACGGAGTCTCATGCTGTCACCCAGGCTGGAGTGCAATGGCATGGTCTTGGCTCACCGCAACCTCCACCTCCTGGGTTTAAGCAATTCTCCTGCCTCAGCCTCCTGAGTAGCTGGGATTACAGGCCCCCATCACACCTGGCTGATTTTTTGTGAAGATGGGGTTTTACCATGTTGGCCAGGCTGGTCTTGAACTTCTGACCTCAGGTTATCCACCTGCCTTGGCCTCCGAAGTGCTGGGATTACAGGCATGAGCCACCATGCCCAGGATACATGTTTTGTAGTTCTTAAAAAAAAAGTCCAAACTGGACAACATAACGGAAATATATTAAAGCATATTAGATCTAGTTGAGATAAAATCAGTCCTTCCTGATGAGAAGGTTATGCCATGCATTTTTATTTTTTGAGATGGAGTCTCGCTCTTTCGCCCAGGATCAGGTGATATGCCTGCCTCCCCCTCCGAAAATGCTGGGATGACAGGTGTGAGCCATGGCATCCAGCTGATATTTTTTCTACTTTAAAGCCCCAATTGAGCAGGAGCAGAAGCAGAACTGGGAAGGAGACATGTATGTGGGAAACCTGGCTTAACTGGCACCGTGGTTCTGATTTCAATTATGTCTTAGGTGTGCCTCCTAGATGAGCACCCCAAGATGGGGCTCAACTGCCTCTTACCCTTAATCAGCTCTGGATGACAACCACAGATGGAGAAGCCCCTCCTGTTCACTACCAGGCTTGGCAGTGGCCTCACACTCATGTGGGCACAGTGCTGCTGGGGAACACAGCCTGTCCCCATCCTGGGACACAAGCCCACCCTGGATGAGAAGTGACTGCTGGTTTTCCCAGTCTTGTGCCCATTGATGGGCCACCTTCTAAGGAAGGGAGGTAGACCGTATTCCCCTTCCCAGGGTGGGAGAGGTGGTGAATCCTGTGGAGAAAGACATCTACTGACAGAACAGCCTGTTCCCCAGGGGATCCTGGCCCAGGATCATCTGTTTGATGACCGCTTGCCAAAAATATGTTCCCCACTACATATAGATCAGAATTTCAGAGTCAAAAGAGACCCAGCCAGACCCCTCATTTTGCGAATGAGCAAAGTATGGCAGTGAGGATTTGTTTCATTCAACATGTGTGGATCAGACGTCCACGACTTGGGCATGTGGAAGAGCACCACCCCTGCTACCCCTACTGCTGCAAGAGGATCACCTAGAGGGAGACAGCCACGCACTCATGATGCCGTCCAGACCCTTGACTGCTGGAGTGGAAGGATGGGGCGACTGAGAATGGCAATAGGAATTTACTACCTGAGGTGTGTGGAGCACGGTTTTCCCAGCAGAGGGCCACCGTGATGAGGGAATGTGTTCTCTTTCCAGGGTCCACAAGGGGGCGCAGTTTTAAGGGCAAGAACTTCCCAGCGCCATATTGTCTCCCCCTCCCATCCGTCTTCATCCAGGAGATTTAACGGTTTATGTTTAAATTTCGTGGGCGCGGGAAGACACAAAAAGTCAGTCACGCCAGTGGAAGTTCTAAGGAACCCCTTTCATTGGCCCGGGGCATTAGAGAAGGTGGGGGTTCCTCCCAGGTTAAGAGTCCCCTTCTTCCACGCCCCTTTGGACTCCGTGTTCGGGTCCCGACCTTCGGAGGCTGCTTTTCCTCTCCTAAACTCCAACTCTCCCTCCCAATTCCCTACCACTCAGTGTGGAGGCTGTCCTTCCTCTCCTGGATGCCATCCTTCCTGACTCAGTGTGAGAGGAGCTTTCCTTCTCTGGTTTTCCCCCTCTGGAAACCCTTCTCACTCAGTGTGTGAGTTCGCTGTTTCTTTCTCTCTCCTGCTTTCAGTAGAATCACTTTCTACAAACACTTTTGAGTCTGGCATGTAGGGATCTCCTCTCGCATTCCTGAGGGGGTGATACACCAAGAACCTGGAGAAACGTCCTCTCAGGGGAACTGAGGGCACTCCTGAACCCCGATATAACAAAGAGGTGTGGAGAGAGGATTTGGGGTGGGGGTTGGGAGAGGGGAGGAGAGCCCGCCATGTAAGCCTTGCTAGGGAATTACCAGGAAGGCATTGAAAGATTTCTTTTCTCTTTTTTTTTTTTGAGACGAGTTTTGCCCTTGCCCCGGCTGGGTGCAGTGGCACGATCTCGGGCTTACCACAACCTCCACCTCCTGGGTTTGATTCTCCTGCCTCAGCATCCCAAGTGGCTGGGATTACAGGCATGTGCCACCACGCCTGGCTAATTTTGTATTTTTAGTAGAGACAGGGTTTCTCCACGTTGGTCAGCCTGGTCTCAAACTCCTGATCTCAGGTGATCCACCTGTCTCAGCCTCCCAAAGTGCTGGGATTGAGGCATGAGCCACCACACCTGGCCTGGATCTTTCTCTTAAAAAACAGCGAAAAAAACCACAAAAAAAGATAAAGACATGCTCAGGTAGATATTTTGGAAAATGCAGAGAAAGAGCTTCCTTGGGAAGCTCTCAGGCACGGAAAGTGATGATAGAAAATCCCTGGGTTAGCAGGTGAATAAGGGGGTCCCTGGTCTCTTGTGAGTCTCTCTGTGCAGGGAGATAAGCAGGTGTTCTGGAGCTCTCTTTCTCACAGCTTAGCAAATCTAGAGGGAAGTCAAGGTGTTTCAAGAAGACTAAGGGGTTAGTTTCTCCGTTAGTTGTGCCTGTGGGAGGGGAGGGGGGCTTCAAAGAGTGTGACACTGGATGTCTCCTCTTGGTGGAGGGGAGGGCGCTCCACGCAGGGGCTACTGTGGGAGCACAGATAGGGCAGAGTGGACTAAAGGTTGGCATGTGCCAGAGTGGAGGGAAGGCCTTTGAATGCCTGTAGATTTGGATGTTCTCTGTGGCGAAGGAATAAAACCATTGCCTGTTTCCCTGGAGGGAATTGGATGCTGAGGCCTCTGCTTTTTTTTTTTTTTTTTTTT
>NW_016107402.1:5638896-5648792 GCF_001604975.1 Cebus imitator
TGGGATTACAGGAGTGAGCCACGCTGCCCGGCCAATGCTTCTACCTCTAAACAGGGGCATGGGTGCAGTTCCAGCGTCCGCCAGCAGGCTGGGCCCTGTGCCCACTTTTGGACCTCCAGAGCTGTTCAGGCAGGAGATGGGGAGGGTGGGAAGGAAGAGAGTCTGGCTCACCCACTGGGCACTTTATGTGAGTTACCCCCTTAGTTCCCCCAACAGCCCTGAGAGGAGGTTGGCAGTGTCCCCATTTTACAGACGGGGAACCTGAGGCTCAGAGTGCATGGACCCAGGTCACAGCCCTGGCAAACCAGGCAGTGGGCGTTCCAATCCAGCCCTGAGGTTTTGGAGCAGGAACAGCGCAGAGGAGTACCCGGCCCAGGCTGCCTCCCCTGCCCCTTTCCAGGTCTGTGACAGGCTGTGGACTCTGGTCCCTTTCTGAGTTTTTTCTTTCTCGATTTCCTGTCCCTTCTGTCTCTATCTCTGTCCCCTTTGTGGTATGTGGGGCTTCAAGTGCTGCTGAGTCTCCACAGCTGTGCCAGGTTGGGGCTGGGCAGCTCTCCAAAGAGGCTGGCACCCATGGCCCGGGGCAGGGTTACCAGCAGGAAGTGCACTCCTGAGCCCCTTACCCTGGCTCCCCGCCTGCCTGCCCCAGCGGCCCCCACATCCCCGCCCCCCACATCAGGGCGCCTGCAGACCCCATGCCCCATCCTGCTCCCGGCAGTCCTCCCTTTCCTTTGGGTCACTGGCAGCAGAATCCAGGCTCACCATTATTGTCCTCACCTTTGTGGAAAATTAGCCAAACCCTCTTGATTCCCTCCCCGCCAGCTGCCCCCGCTGCCCTCCCATTTCTCTGCTCCACTTGCCATCCCCAGTTCCTCTCCTCCATTTGCTGTTGAACCCACTCTAGTCAGGCTCTTCCCTGAAACTCGCTCCCTCCACAGTCAATCATGTTTGCTTCTCGGGAGCCCCTCATTTCCCTCCGAGTGAGAGCCAGCCTGACCCTGCCCTGCACGCCCTTGCCCTCCCATCGCCTCTCCGCTTCCCTTTGCTCGCTCCCCTATAGACACCGGGCTTCTAGCTGTTCCTTCCACCCTCAGGTCACATGCCCGCCCTGCCCCTTGGTCTGGACCTCTCTCCCAGACGTCAGCAGGGGTTCCTCACTCCCTGTCCCTACTTTGAGAAAGAGAAAAGCAGACCCTGACCTCCTGGAGCCAACCTGGCGCCCAGTGGGGCTTCAGTATTCTCCAGCTGAACGCAAATGACTTCAGCAGCAAACAAGCCATCCTGTGACCGTGATGGATCATGACCCAAACCAGGCCACTCCAAAGTCATGTCTGAGCACAGATAAAACGTGAACACTGTCCAAGCCACAGAAAGGACCAATCATTCCTGCAGTGGGCGTTGACTTGTAGCCCCTAAAACATTTGTCCAGGACCTCAGAATGTCACAGTTGAAGGAGGATCTTTGCAAATGTAATTAAGGTCAGGATCTTGAGATGAGACTGTCCTGCATTAGGGTGGGCCCTACTCTAGGAAAAATCTAATAGGAGACAGAAAAAGAGAAGACAGAGACATAGAGGGGAAGGCCATGGGAAGATGCAGAGGTTAGAATGATCTGTCTGCAAGCCAAGGAGCACAGGGATTGCCTCAGAGCTTCCAGAAGGAAGCAACCCTGGAGTGCCTTGATTTCTGGCCTCTAGAACTGTAAGGGGACACGTTTATGTTGCTTTCAGCTGCCAGGTTTGTAGTCATTTGTCACAACAGACCCAGAAAGGAATACGATCCTCCTGGCTCAGAGGAGAGGCTGCTGCTTCTGACTAATCACAGAGATTAGACAGCCTTGGTCTGGCCTTCCCTCCATGTAGATAAAAGGTATTAATGTCGGCCGGGCGTGGTAGCTCACGCCTGTAATCCAAGCACTTTGGAGGCCAAGGGCGGTGGATCACCTGAGGTCGGGAGTTCAAGACCAGCCTCACGAACATGGTGAAACCCCATCTCTGTATGTATGTAAAAAAAAATGTATTAATGTCCTCAGCTATAGAATTACCCTTGCTTCTGCACAGCATCCAATCCAAAGTGAAGCCCTGCTTTTTTTTTTTTTCTTTTGAGATGGAGTCTGGCTTTGTCACCCAGGCTGGAGTGCAGTGGCATGATCACAACTCACTGCAACCTCCACTTTCTGGGTTCAAGTGGTTCCCCTGCCTCAGCTTCTCAAGTAGCTGGGATTATGGGATTACAGGCACACACCACCATGCCCAGCTACTTCTTGTATTTTTAGTAGAGCCGGAGTTTCACCATGTTGGTCACGCTGATCTTGAACTTCTGAATTCAAGTGATCCACCCTGCTGGGCCTCCCAGAGAGCCAGGATTACAGGCATGAGCCATCGCACTGGGCCTGAAGCTCTGCTTTCTTTCTTTCTTTTTTTTTTTTGAGATGGAGTTTTGCTCTTGTTGCCCAGGCTGGAGTACAATGGCACAATCTTGGCTCACTGCAACTGCCACTCCCAGATTCAAGTGATTCTCCTGCCTCAGCCTCCTGAGTTGCTGGGATTACAGGCATGTGCCACCACGCCTCACTAATTTTTTTGTATTTTTAGTAGAGACAGGCTTTCTCTATGTTGTTCAGGCTGGTCTTGAACCCCGACCTCAGGTGATCCACCCGCCTCGGCCTCCCACAGTGCTGGGATTACGGGTGTGAGTCGCCTCGCCTGGCAGCCCTGCTTTCTTAAGCCCTCAAACGTCATCTAACCCAAATCCTGTAAATTCTTTCCAAAACCCGCTTACTGAGTCACCCCATGGTTTCCCATGGCGCGTGCTATCCCTATGAGTCACAGACCCAACTTGTTCAGATGTAGGGCTATAGGGCCCCACAGGGTCGTGGGATGTCTCTTATGCTGTGCTGAGGTGCAGGATCTGAGAAGTAAAGAGACAGGACACTGAAGAACTGGTGAACAGCATCTCGATTCGGGGAGCCACCCCACCTGTGAGCGGAGATTGGCGAGAGCCCCAAATGCCCAGAAGCATCTGTATTTATTAGGTACGAGCAGGGGGCAGGGTCGTGAGTGAGGTCATCATCTATAGGCTTAGTAATAGGTCACGCAGAATGACATGAGTGACAAGCCAGGGGGCCACCCCATTGTGTCACCTGGGCAGAGAAGTGGGCCGTGCGCAGTAGGGGGCTGTGCCCTGGGCAGTAGTAGAGGGTCTTGTACAGAAAAGGGGTCCACCCTCATTAGGTCACCGAGGCAAGGAGGTAGGCTGTGTGCTACAAACAGGTAATGTGCAACATTTCTTATCTGGGGGCTGGAGACTTCAAAGGATTTCTAATAGAAGGATACTATAAGCCAATGCAGTTGGAGCTGACAGACTTGTGCTCTTCTCTTAAGATATTTGGGGCCGGGCGCGGTGGCTCAAGCCTGTAATCCCAGCACNTAGTAGAGACGGGGTTTCACCGTGTTGACCAGGATGGTCTCGATCTCTTGACCTCGTGATCCACCCGCCTCGGCCTCCCAAAGTGCTGGGATTACAGGCGTGAGCCACCGCGCCCGGCCCTTGTTGTTGTTTTTTTTTCTGAGATGGAGTTTTGCTCTTGTTGTTCAGGCTGGAGTGCAGTGGCACAATCTCGGCTCACTGCAACCTCCACCTCCCAGGTTCAAGTGATTCTCCTGCCTCAGCCTCTTGAGTAGCTAGGAGGTGCCACTATGCCTTGCTAATTTCTTTGTATTTTTAGTAGAGACAGGCTTTCTCTATGTTGCTCAGGCTGGTCTTGAACCCCGACCTCAGGTGATCCACCCGCCTCGGCCTCCCACAGTGCTGGGATTACGGGTGTGAGTCGCCTCGCCTGGCAGCCCTGCTTTCTTAAGCCCTCAAAAGTCATCTAACCCAAATCCTGTAAATTCTTTCCAAAACCCGCTTACTGAGTCACCCCATGGTTTCCCATGGTGCGTGCTATCCCTATGAGTCACAGACCCAACTTGTTCAGATGTAGGGCTATAGGGCCCCACAGGGTCGTGGGGTGTCTCTTATGCTGTGCTGAGGTGCAGGATCTGAGAAGTAAAGAGACAGGACACTGAAGAACTGGTGAAGAGCATCTCGATTCGGGGAGCCATGCCACCTGTGAGCGGAGATTGGCGAGAGCCCCAAATGCCCATAAGCATCTGTATTTAGTAGGTACAAGCAGGGGGCAGGGTCGTGAGTGAGGTCATCATCTATAGGCTTAGTAATAGGACATACATAATCACGTGAGTCACAAGCAAAGGGATCACCCCATTATGTCACCTGGGCAGAGAAGTGGCCTGTGCACAGTAGGGGGCCGTGCTGTGCACAGTAGTAGAGGGTCCTGTACAGAAAAGGGGTCCACCCTCATTAGGTCACTGAGGCAAGGAGGTGGGCTGTGTGCTACAAACAGGTCATGTGCAACATTTCTTATCTGGGGGCTGGGGACTTCAAAGGATTTCTAATAGAAGGATACTATAAGCCAATGCAGTGGGAGCTGACAGACTTGTGCTCTTCTTTTAAGACATTTATGGAAGGATGATTTGAGCTAGCACAGAAGAGAGGAAAGACTGACAGGGTGTACAGCCGCCGTGACTGGTCACACCAGAGGGGTTCTTCTCTCTCGGTTATTTCCAGGATCTCAGGCCTGATGCCTCGTTTCCACAGGAACTGGATGCACGGTACTACAACTCCTTTATCAGAAGGAGAGGCTGTTGCTCCGAGCCTGCCATACAGCATATGCCCTTTCAGGCAGGGACGACACCGCCTGGGTCTTTGGTTCTCGTCCTGGTCTGGCTGTTTTCCCATGTACTGCTTCTGTTCTGTGACTGCTCTAGGCATTCCTCCTACTACAAACTACTATATGGTTATAGAGAAGGATTTTATAAATCAGCACTAAATGTGTCAGTACAGCTCCGACTCCAATACCTATATGATTACATAGAAAGATTATATAGAACTAAGTATGCTAGATGTAAGTATTAAGAATGATTACATAAGCTAGATATATGTAATCAGTAAGTTACACTTCAGGCACTAATTCTATAAACTAATATATGATTATACATAAAGGATTATATAAAGGAAATAGCTGAGTAATATCACTATCAAATATTCTTCAGGCATTAATTGTGCCTGGAGTCTGGACAGTTCTCCTTCCTCGGTGGCCAAATGTTACCCACATCCAGTTGTCCCTGAATTCCTGGGGTTCTGTGGCTGGAGGGCCAAAGGCCACCATCTCAATGAGGCCAACCCTCCTCACTCCCAGCCCCTGATCCCCACCTCCCCACTTGCTCCACTGTTCCCACAGCACCCTCCCCTCTACTGCATACTGCCCTATGGTGATATCATTTACTTATTTACTGCGTAGTTTTTATGGTCTGCCTCCCCTCATTTGAGAGTAAGTTCCACGAGCGAGGGGCAGGGGCTATTGTCTGTTTTGATTTCCAGTGTATTCAAAATGGCTGGAACAGCCTAGCACATCACTGGCAATTCATAAAAACGTGTTGAATGAATGAATCACTGTTGGGACAGGAGCAAACCAAGGAAGCGCCTAACCAGCCTGGCCACCAGGAAGGCTTCGCAGGAAAAGGGCTGTCAGGGCTGGGATCTGAAGGATAAATAAAGGTTATCCAGGCACGACAATGGGGAGGAGAGGCTGGGTGCCGTGGCCCACACCTGTAATCCCAGCACTTTGGGAGGCTGAGATGGGTGGATCAGGCCGAGGTGGTGGTCAGAAGCTCAAGACCATCCTGGCCAACATGGTGAAACCCCATCTGTACTAAAAATACAAAAAATAAAGAGTAAGAACGTGTGGGAAGAGTATTCCGGGCATGTACAAAAGGGCTGGGGAAGCGAGGAGGTGTTTCAGGATTGAGGAAATGCAAGTGCTTTGATGCGGCCAGACACAATGTTTTGGAAAGAGAAGGCAAGAGCTGAGCTGGAATGTTGTCAGGGGCAAGACAGGAAAGCCCAGGTCATCAGGAGCTCGGACTTCACCTGAGGGCCACGGGGAGTCCTGGAAGTGTTGAAGCAGGAGGTGACAAGTCAGAGCTGCATTTAGGAAGAGCGGAGGGGCTGGTCGTGTGGCTCACACCTGTATCTCAGCACTTTAGGAGGTCGAGGCAGGAGGATCACTTGAACCCAGGAGTTCGAGACCAGCCTGGGCAACCTGGCAAAACCTCAAATACCAAATTTTACCTACCCAAAATACCAAAATTAGCCAGTCTAATAATTCAGTCTCTAAGTAAATAAATAAATATATACAAATAAATAAATATATCTGTATTTTTTGTTTTGTTTTAATAATAATTGTAATTCCTAATATGTTGTGCAAGGAGATCAGAGAGGAAAATCATATTAATTTGATGTTTGTGGAAGAACTGTGCAAATCACATTGAAAGTCACCATGATGTGAGGATGAAATGTTTTTTTCTTTTTTTTTTTTTTTAAGGAGGAGCAGATGGGAGGGAGGGACAGTCCCGGGCAGGTGAGGCTGGAGGTGGGAAGACCAGCAGTGAGATGGTCTCAGGGCAAGATGATGCGGGCGGATCACCAGAGGTCAGGAGTTGGAGACCAGCCTGGCCAACATGGTGAAACCCCATCTCTACTGAAAATACAAAAGTTAGCCTGGCATGGTGGAGGTCCCTACAATCCCAGCTACTCTGGAAGCTGAGGCAGGAGAATCACTTGAACCCAGGAAGTGGAGGTTGCAGCCAGCATAGATCACGCCATTGCACTCCAGCCTGGCAGACAAGAGTGAGACTGAGTCTCAAAAAAAGAAAAAACAACCGGACGTGGTGGCTCACGCCTGTAATCCTAGCACCTTGGGGGATCAAGGTGGGTGGATTACCTGAGGTCAGGAGTTCTAGACCAGCCTGGCCATCATGGTGAAACCCCATCTTAAAAAAAAATAAAATAAAATAAAAAAAGAAAAAGATAAAACAAGATGGTTCTCATCAGATGCTGCCCCTCAGTCTTGGACTTCCCAGCCTCTAAAACTAAAAGAAAAAAAATTTTTTTTTTTTGAGACAGAGTTTCACTCTTGTTACCCAGGCTGGAGTGCAATGGTGCAATCTTGGCTCACTGCAACCTCTACCTCCCAGGTTGAAGTGATTTTCTTGCCTCAGCCTCCCGAGTAGCTGAAATTACAGGTGCCTGACACTATACCTGGCTAATTTTTGTATTTTTGGTAGAGACAGGGTTTCACCATGTTGGCCAGGCTGATCTCAAACTCCTGAACTCATGTGATCCACCCGTCTCAGCCTCCCAAAGTGCTGGGATTACAGGCGTGAGCCACCACACCCAATCAGAAATAAATTTCTATTTTCTTTCTTTCTTTTTTTTTTTTTTGAGAGGAAGTCTCACACTGTTGCCCAGGCTGGAGTGCAGTGGTACAATCTCAACTCACTGCAATCTCCACCTCCTGGGTTCAAGCAATTCTCCTGCCTCAGCCTCCCGAGTAGCTGGGACTACAGGGGCCTGCCACCACGCCCAGCTAATTTTTTTGCATTTTTAATAGAGATGGGGTTTCACCATGTTGCCCAGGATGGTCTTGATCTCCTGACCTCGTGATCTGCCTGCCTCGGCCTCCCAAGGTGCTGGGATTACAGGCTTAAGCCACTGCACCCGGCCAATAAATTTATTTATTTTTTTTATAAATTATCCAGTTAGGCTAGGCGTGGTGGCTCACGACTGAAATCCCAGCACTTTGGGAGGCCAAGGTGGGTGAATCACAAGGTCAGGAGTTCAAGACCAGCCTTGCTAAGATGGTGAAACTTCATCTCTACTAAAAATACAAAAATTATCTGGTAGTGGTGGCGAGCACCTGTAATCCCAGCTACTCGGGAGGCTGAGACAGAGAATCGCGGAGTTTGCAATGAGCCAAGATTGCACCACTGCACTCCAGCCTGGGTGACAGAGACTCCAACTCAAAAAATAATAATATTTATTATAATAAATTATCCAGTTGTCCACATTCTACTATAGCAACAGGAAACAGACTCAGACACCCTCCTCTCCCTCTCAGCTAGAAGAAGCAACCTAAGTCCAGAGGCTGTTCCTTCTCTTGTGCTATCCACATGGTCTCAGCCTTGAATCCAGGGACACAGTGCTGCCACCAAACTGAAGTCATGTTTACACAAAACTGTCCAACCCTTAGGGGAAGTAAGAGCAGCAAGGAGATCCCAGCAAGGAGTTCCTATAGGGAGGGCTCCAGAGGCCCTGTGAGAAAGGGAACTTGCCCCAGGGGCCTTCCTGTTCTGAGGGGCATTGTGGGTGTGCGGTTGGACCTTGACTAAAAACTCTGGTTCAGTTTCTTCCTGGCTGGGGGACTTTGGGCACACCATTTAACCTCTCTAGCTGGCAGTTTTCCTATCTATAAAATGGAAAGAACCAAATAAACCCACATTTCCGGGTTGCCGTGAACTTAATGAGCCAGCCGGTTACAGTTCCCCTTCCCAGAGTCCCAGGCCTTCCCACTGCCTCTGCACCTGTGAAGATTCAAGTCAGGGCTGGGCACAGTGACTCATGCCTGTAATCTCAGCATTTTGGGAGGCTGAAGCAGGCGGATCACCTGAGGTCAGGAGTCTGACACCAGCCTGGCCAACATAGTGAGACCCCGTCTCTACCAAAAATACAAAATTAGCTGGGTGTCATGGAATGCGCCTGTAGTCCTAGCTACTTGGGAGGCTGAGGCAGGAGAATGGCTTGATCTCAGGAGGCAGAGGTTGCAGTGAGCCGAGATAGAGCCATTGCACTCCAGCCTGGGCGACAGAGTGAGACTCTGTCTCAAAAAAAAAAAATAAATAAAACTCTAAAGATGAAAAAGTTACCCAGGCAGGAGGGCATGTGAGTTCTAGCAGAGAGACTGGCATCTGCAGAGCCCCTGTGGTAGAAGATGCCCCAAATTCACCTTTTCAGGAAGGTGGAATAGAGGCAGCTTTTTCCCATTTTCTTCTTCCAAATCACCCCTCACAGTGACGAACAAGAAACAGAAACTCCATCTTCTAAGAAAGTATTTCAGACCTTAAACTACAATATTGTCAATATTGTAGAAAAATGTCAAGTGCTCCTGATTCCGATATGGTTAAATAACAAAATTATCGAATAATTTTGTTTTTTCTCTACTTTTAGAACATGGCCTCCTCACACCAGCTCTTTTTTATTTAAGTTTTATTTTATTTTATTTTTTAAAAACCAGCCAAATTTAGTAGTGGGGGGTTGTATACCAACTTTAGTGACACTAATGTTAATAAGTTCTGGTAACCCACTACCATTGGACCAGCCTAAATTTTATTTATTTATTTATTTTTGAGATGGAGTCTCGCTCTGTTGCCCAGGCTGGAGTGCAGTGGTGCAATCTTGGCTCATTGCAACCTCCGCCTCCCGGATTCAAACCACTCTTCTGCCTCAGCCTCCCGAGTAGCTGGGAGTACAGGCACGTGCCACCGTGCCCAGCTAATTTTTGTATTTTTAGTAGAGATGGGGTTTCACCATGTTGACCAGGCTGTTCTCAAACTCTTGACCTTAAGCGATCCGCCTGCCTCGGTCTCATTATAGGTGTGAGCTCGGCCAGGCCGGCTCTTTCTTAGAGTGCTAACTGCTGCAATTCTAATGCCTCAGCCTTAGAATTAACATCTTCCTAATAAACAACCACTATGAAACAAGCCTCAAAGGCCAAAGGCGGTGGTTCACGCCTGTAATCTCAACACTTTGGGAGGCCGAGGCAGGCGGATCGCCTAAGAATGGAAGTTCGAGACCAGCCTGACCAACATGGAGAAATCCTATGTCTACTAAAAATACAAAAATTAGCCAGGCATCGTGGTGCACGCTCGTAACCCAAGTTACTCCAGAGGCTGAGGCAGGAGAATCGCTTGAATCTGGGAGGTGGAGGTTGCAGTGAGC
>NW_016107402.1:5649679-5657622 GCF_001604975.1 Cebus imitator
AAAAAAAAAAAAAAAAAAGAAATCTTGGCTGGGCGTGGTGGCTCATGCCTGTAATCCAAGCACTTTGGAGGCGAAGGCGGGCGGATGAACTGAGGTCGGGAGTTCAAGACAAGCCTGACCGACATGGTGAAACCCCATCTTTAAAAAGTAAATAAATGAATAAAAATAACAAAAAAGAAATCTCGAAAGTAGAACAAGAGGAAAGGGAATGACAAATTGGTCCCGAAGTTCCGACATCTGACTGAAAGTTGTTCCCCAAAGAGAAAACCAACCAGACCGACAAAAAACAACCAAGGAAGTTTCCAGAACTTAGGGGCATGAGTTTTTAAATTTAAAAGATCCACAAAAGCCCAGAAGGAAGAATGCAAGACCTGCATCTGGCTAAACGTGTGGAATACCAGAGTACCAGCCACAGGAGAAGGCTCCCAGGCCTCACGTGTGAGGGGCCTGCAATAAGAATGACATCGAACTTCCCAACATCAAAAATAGGACTGCAGCCTTTCAAGCAGCTGGGACTAGAGGTGTACGCCAAAAATACTTGAGAGGCTGAGGCAGGAGAATCGACTGAATCCCGGAGGCAGAGGTTGCAGTGAGCCAAGATTGCACCACTGCACACCAGAAACAATGCCTCCAAATTTGTGGGGATCATTGTTTTAACCGGGAACTCTCTACCAGCCAGACCATTGCTGAAGAATTAACAATGCTACACTTTGGGTTTAGGTTTAGATGCAGTCTTTTTTTTTTTAATTATTATTTTTTTTAGAGACAGGGTTTCTCCATGTTGGTCAGGCTGGTCTTCCTGACCTCAGATGATCCGCCTGCCTTGGCCTCCCAAAGTGCTGGGATTACAGGCATGAGCCACCGCGCCTGGCCTAGAAGCAGTCTTTAAAAAAAAAAAGTGTAGCAAAGAGTATCACTGAACGCCTTGATTAAAAAAAAAGTAAAAAAAAAGTGTGGTAAAATATGCATAATATAAAATTTACAATCTTAGCTGGGCGTGGTGATATAAATGGCATTTTAAGATGGTAAATTTTAGATAACAGATCACACCTGTAATCCCAGCATTCTGGGAGGCCAAGGCAGGCAGATCACATGAGGTCAGGAGTTCAAGACCAGCCTGACCAACATGGAGAAACCGCATCTCTGCTAAAAGTACAAAATTAGCGAGGTATGGTGACACATGCCTGTAATACCAGCTGCTCAGGAGGCTCAAGCAGGAGAATCGCTTGAACCTGGGAGGCAGAGGTTGCGTTGAGCTGAGAGTGTGCCATTGCACCGCAGCCTGGGCAACAAGAGCGAAACTCTGTGTCAAATACTACTGCTGCTACTACTAATAATAATACAAAAATTAGCCGAGCGTGGTGGGCACCTGAGATCCCAGCTACTTGGGTGGCTGAGGCAGGAGGATCGCTTGAACCTGGGAGGTGGAGGTTGCAGTGAGCTGAGATCACGTCACAGCACTCCAGCCTGCGCGACAGAGCAAGACTGCCTCAAAAAAAAAAAAAAAAAAATTACCATCTTAACTATTAAAAAAAATTGTGACACAGTCCTCAGGAGACCCTGAGAAATGTGTCCTCAACCATCTTTAAGTGTACAATTGTGTAGTGTTAAATATGTTCACATTGTGCAACCAAACTCCAGGACATTTGCATATTGCAAAACTGACACTCTTCACCCAGTAAACAACAACTCCCACTTTCCCCCTTCCCCCAGTGGCTGGGGAAAAGCCACCCTTTGACATTCTTTTTAATTTTTTTTGAGACAAAGTCTCACTCTGTCACCCAGGCTGGAGTGCTGTGATGTGATCTTGGCTCACTGAAACGTCCACCTCCCAGGTTCAAGCGATCCTCCTGCCTCAGTCACCCACGTAGCTGGGATCTCAGGTGCCCACGGCTATGCTTGGCTAATTTTTGTATTATTAGTAGTAGTATCAGTAGCAGTGGTATTTGAGACAGAGTTTCCCTCTTGTTGTACAGTCGGGGGTACAGTGGTGATATCTCAGCTCAACACAACCTCTGCCTCCCAGGTTCAAGAGATTCTCCTTCCTCAGCCTCCCAAGTAGCTGGGATTACAGGCGACTGCCACCATGCCCAGCTAATTTTTGTATTTTTAGTAGAGTTTCACTACATTGGCCAGGCTGGTCTCGAACTCCTGACCTCAGGTGATCCACCGGCCTTGCCCTCAAAGTGCTGGGATTACAGGTGTGAGCCACTGCACCTGGCTTCCCTTTCACTTTCTATGAATTTCATAATTCTAGGTTCCTCACCTGAGTGGAATCAGATAGTACTTGTCTCTTTGTGAGGGCCTTATGTCACTGAGCACAATGTCCGGAAGCTTCCTAATGGCATGTGTCTTAATGTTATTACTTTTATTTTTTTTGCGATGCAGTCTTGCTCTGTCACCCAGGCTGGAGTGCAGTGGCGCGATCTCGGCTCACTGCAACCTCCTCATTCCGGGTTCAAATGAGTCTCCTCCCTCAGCCTCCTGAGCTGGGATTACAGGCGCGCACCACTACACCCGGCTAATTTTTTGTATTTTTGGTAGAGATAGGGTTTCACCATGTTGGTCAGGCTGGTCTTGAATTCCTGACCTCGTGATTCGCCCACCTTGGCCTCCCAAAGTGCTGGGATTACAGATGTGAGCCACCGCACCCGGCCAATGTTATTCCTTTTGTATGTGCTGGGCACAGTGGTTCATACCTGTAATCCCAGCACATTGGGAGGTTGAGGCAGGAGGATTGTTTGAGCCCAGGAGTTCAAGACCAGTCTGGGTAACATAGCAAGACTCTTTCTCTACAAAAAAAAGTTTAAAAATTAGCTGGGCTTGGGGGCACACACCAGGCTGAGGTGGGAGGATTGCCTAAGCCTGGGAAGTTGAGGCTGCAGTGAGCTGTGGTCGCACCACTACACTTCAGCCTGGGTGACAGAACAAAACCCTATCTCCAAAAAAAACTTTTTTATTTTATTTTATTTTTAGACGGTGTCTTGCTCTGTCGCCCAGGCTGGATGGAGCACAGTGGCGTGAATCCGCTCACTGCAACCTCTGCCTCTTTGCTTCAAGCAATTCTCTGCCTTAGTCCCCTGAGTAGCTGGGATTTCAGGCACCTGTCACCACGTCCAGCTAAGTTTTGTATTTTTAGTAGAGGTGTGGTTTCATTATGTTGGCCAGGCTGGTCTTGAACTCCTGACCTCATGATCCACCTGCCTCGGCCTCCCAAAGTGCTGGGATTACAGGTGTGAGCCACCTTGCCTGGCAAAAAATAATTTTTTTAGGCCGGGCATGGTGGCTCATGCCTGTAATCCAAGCACTTTGGAGGATCACCTGAGATCAGGAGTTCAAGACCAGCCTGACCAACATGGTAAAACCCCGTGTTTATAATTTTTTAATAAAAATAAAATAAAATAATAAATTAAAAAAAATTTTTTTTTAAAGAAAAAAATCCAAGAGAGGAGTTGAACGAATTTTCCACCACACAGGCGCATAAGTCAGCCTCCTGAAGCTGTACAAGCAGACACGCCTGCCTCCTTAAAGATATGCTGAGCATCTTTTCCCAAAAGTGACCCATTTTACTCCCAGTGGAAACCTGTGAGGGAGGGAGCACTCCTCCCCCATGAAACCCACAGCTGTCTCAGAGGGGCCATGTACGGGGCTGTTCATGTTGTTTTTGTTAATATAAAAGTTCTTCAAGGCCAGAGTGGGCACGATAGCCAGACACTGTCTCTAAAAAAAGATTTAAAATTTTTAAAAAAGACAAGGCTCAGACTGGAAGAAAAAAAATTTAAGTACTGAAACTGTGTTCTGGAAAATCCAGAAAACAGATAAAAGACAAGGCATGCCCTTTTGCCACCATCGCGCCTGGGAGCTGTGAGCATTCCTGGACGAGACCTGTGGGCGACTGTGGCGCTGTCTCTGCACCTGGTCATTACGGTAGGACGCCACAAAGCCCCTGGGCCAGGGGGTGGATCTTGCTCTCCCAGGGAGGGAGCAACTTGAGGACCGCTTCAGGACCCACAGGCCTGCTCTATATCTGCTCTGATGGGCAGCCTGGGTGCCGGGAGCATCTTTGCATGGCAAACTGCTTGGCAGTGGGGGAAGCAGAAGAGTTCCTCTTTGGGCAGGGCGTGGTGGTTCATGCCTATAATTCCAGCACTTTCGGAGGCCGAGGTGGGTGGATCATCTGAGGTCAGGAGTTTGAGACCAGCCTGACCAACCTGGAGGAACCCCTTCTCTACTAAAAAAATAATAAAATTAGCCAGGCGTGGCGGCATATGCCTGTGATCCCAGCTCCTTGGGAGGCTGAGGCAGGAGAATTGCTTGAACCCAGAAGGTGGAGGTTGTGGTGTGCTGAGATCACGCCATTGCACTCCAGCCTGGGCAACAAGAGCAAAACTCTGTCTCAAAAAAAATAGAAATTTTCGTCTTCAAAGTTCCCTTTGTTAAGAAAAATCATAAGTATTAGAAATAATAGTTTGTTTTAAACACTTTCTTCAAAGCCTTCTTGCTTTTTGCTAGCAGTTCTTTGTTAAGCCCAATTCTATGTAGCTGTTAGACATGCTCACAGGCACGTACTACATTCTACGTCCTTGTACTTTAACCAAGATGTCTGTGCTGAATGTGCTCACAGGCATGTCCCGGCTCGCAGCCTATGCCCCTCCTTACTTGGACTTCCTTTTTGTTCTCCATTACTTTTACCTGTTTAGAAAAGTTTTTTTTTTTTTTTTTTTTTTTTTTTTTTTTTTTTTTTTTTTTGTTTTTTTTTTTTTTTTTTTTTTTTTTTGGAAAATTGTATTTAGAAATGTTTTTTTTTTTTTTTTTGAGACGGAGTTTCACTCATGTTACCCAGGCTGGAGTGCAATGGCGGGATCTAGGCTCACCGCAACCTCTGCCTCCTGGGTTCAGGCAATTCTCCTGCCTCAGCCTCCTGAGGAGCTGGGATTACAGGCACGTGCCACCATGCCCAGCTAATTTTTTGTATTTTTAGTAGAGACGGGGTTTCACCATGTTGACCAGGATGGTCTCGATCTCTTGACCTCGTGATCCACCCGCCTCGGCCTCCCAAAGTGCTGGGATTACCGTCTTGAGCCACCGCGCCCGGCCCTAGAAAAATTTTAAGTTGTTAGCCAATCAGGTTTCACTTTAGATTGTGAGGTCTGGCTTCAACCAATGGAGATCACACACAGCAGTAAGGACAACCACAAATGCATAAGGGATAAATATGTCCGCTTTTCCTTTGTTCATTGTACTGTCCTGGCAAAATTGCTAAGCAGGGTACCCTTTCTGCAGGAAGTAAAAAGAATTGCTTTGCTAAGAGATCCTTTGTGCCAGTACTGCACCAAAATTGTACATATAACAGCAGCGTCACATGGTGGGGACACTGGTGACTTCCAGCCAGCATATGGAGGGCTTCCAGCCCCTCTGCAGGCTCAGTGATGGGCTGGGCCTCCATCACTTGCCCTCAGCACACACATTCTCCCTGTCCCTGCCACACTGGTCACTGTGGCCAGCTGCCTCCTGCACTGTCCAAAGGAGGCCCCGAGCTATCCATCTGCAGACTCTGAAAGCTGACAGAGAGGGGCTGATGAAATGAGGAACTGCTCTTCCCAGCGGTTGCAGGCATCCTCCTCACAGCTGGTGGGGGCGGGGGGACTTCCTTTCTGCCCCTGCTCTACTGAGGAATCCTGAGCGTCCTTCTCCACACCATTCAGCTCTTGAGGAGCCAAGGGGAGATCCCCAGGCCGGTGTTCCCAAACTGGGGAAGTGAAAAGGGCTTAGGTGGTGACAACCTGCAGGCTCGGTTCAAATTTTCCGATTTTAGTATCTCCATTACATGGGCAACCGCAAGGAAGTCAGCTTCCCATGAAGAGTCTTATCTCTTCAAACAGAAAGCAGGGTGTTGAGAGAGATAAAGATGAGAACTCTTGTCAGAGGAAAGAACAGTATCACATAATGATCGTAGATATGGAGCACTGGGTGTGCTCCCACATGCCTGTGTTACACTAACATTTTCACCCACACCTGCCTCCTGCCAGCCTTCATTGTACTGAGGGAGAGGAGACTGAGGCTAGGAAGGGTATGGAACTTGCCCAAGGTCACACAGCTAAGGAGTAGTGGAGCCAAGGTTTGAGCCCAGCTCTATCTCCAAAGCCCATCCTCTACTGAAATTCTGTGTCTGGGAGACCTGGTAAGTGCCGAGGCAGGAATCAGAAGCCTCAGCCTATTTCCATATAAATAATGAAGAAGAAAATAACTGGGCCAGGCATGGTGGCTCACGCCTGTAATCCCAGCCCTTTGGGAGGCCGAGGCGGGCAGATCACAAGGTCAGGAGATCAAGACCATCCTGACTAACATGGTGAATTCTCGTCTCTAAAAAGAAAGAACAAAAAAAAAAAGAAAATAACTAGAGATTCTAGAGATATAACCAACAGTAGTAATTCATAGGTAATCTCCATCATTCATATGTGATCTTAATTTTTCATAGGTGATCTTAGTTCTTTTACTAATGCCTCTCAGGTCTCCAAGTGTGAACCTGGGGTGACATTGTGAAAGGAATGACCCTAAGTCCTCTGTCACATCTGTGTAAGGGCTGCTGGAGGGCGACTCAGCTGTGTGGCAGTGCCAGTGCTGGGAAAGCACCCACTGTTTAGCCAGCTAGGGAAGGAGATGTCCAAAGATGGCTGAGACGTCTCCTTCCTCGAGGGAGTGAAGAGAAAACTCCGCTTCTCCAAGCTCTTCTGGTAGGCCTGACGGCTGTCAGGTAAGTCCACAGATATCTGGGGGCTTAATGGTCTCTAGGTGACGCTTTACTTCAGTGGTCACATTCCATGTCCACGCTCAGGATCCGCTTCTGCACCTGGTTTCTTTATTCTTAGAGGAGATAATCAGTAAAAGTAATATAAATCTTAATGTCTTTGTTCTTTCTGGACAAGTATGAAAAAGTGCTGGACCCTATACTTCTTCTGCGGCCAAAGAAAATCTCAGTTCTTCATTTCTCTGCCAGGTGTTTCAGCAGGTTGTGGAAGCTGGATGGATTTCTGCTTAGCCCGGTTATGTCTAGAAGTTTGTAGGGTCCAGCCCTTCAGGGTCCTTTGAGCCCCTCTCTGCTGGTGTGGAGACGAGAAGCTACAGAAATAAAAGACACGAGACACAGAGACAGAGAAAAGAGAGTTTGGGCCCGGGGGTCCACTGCCAACCAAGGCGCGGAGCCCAGCAGTGGCCCCCAGTGTCCTCACACTCTGACTTTTATTGAGTGCAAAGCTGGGGGCAGAGTAGGTAGGGCGTGGCATTGGTGGTCAGTGATAGGGTCAAGGACGTTACGTGTCTTACAGGCAGGGGCCCAAGGCTTTCTAGTAGCCGAGAGGAGGTAAGGAGCATAATGCGGCAGCACTTTTCCATACCTGTTAAGAAAGAACAAAGACATTAAGATTTATATCACTGTTACTGATTATCTCTTCTAAGAAAAAAGGAACCAGGTGCAGAAGCACAGCATGAGAGTGGACATGGGAGGTGACCACTGAAGCACAGCATCACTCGGAGACAATGAAGCCCCCGATGTCTGAGGGCCTATCTGACCGCCGTCAGGCCGACCGCAAGAGCTTGGAGGAGCGGAGTTTTCTCCTCACTCCCCCGAGGAAGGAGAGGTCTCGGCCAACTCGAACGTCTCCTTCCCTAGCTGGCTAAACAGCAGGCGCTTTCCCAGCGCTGGCGCTGACACGTAGCCTAGGCGGTCTCCAGCAGCCCTTACATGGGCGTGACACAGGGCTTAAAGCATCTTGCAATAGGGTCATTCCGTTCACGATGTCACCCCAGGTTCACACCTCAAGACCTGAGAGGCATTAGTAAAAGAACTAAGATCACCTATGAATATTAATAAGTAAGATTACCTATGAATAACTACTATGGTGATATCTCTAGTTATTTTCTTCTTCACTATTTATATGGAAATA
>NW_016107402.1:5658097-5662517 GCF_001604975.1 Cebus imitator
AAAAAAAAAAAAAAAAAAAAAAAAAAAACTAGAAAGAAACACAACAAAATGTTAGTAGTATTTTGAGTGGTGGGGAAAGAATGCCTACTCTTTCTTTATCAAATGTTCTTTAGTTAGAATTTATTCATTTTATTTTAAACTTTTGTTATCTCTGATTAAAAGTCTTCTGTTACTTTTATAGTGACAATAAAACTAAATAAAGCCTTTTGTGTCAGGTCTCCATGTGCAAGCCTGGACCCGGAAAGTCTGAAGCCTGCCTGCCTGGGCTAATCGTCCCCCACACCCCACCTGCATTTGCCATTGTCCCTAATCGCCCAGCAGAGCTTCCCAGGACAAGCCCTTACCCCACCCTGCCATCTGAACTGTTCTTATGCTTCTGATAATGTGAATGCTCCTTGCCTCATCCTGCCATCTTCTCTTCAGCCTTCATACCCACCCGCCACTGTAACTGAACTTGTGGACCTGTATACTCCTTGCCCCTGCCCTCCACCACTGTAACTGCTCTTACTCTGCCACACCCCCACTCCCCCCAAAATTACCCCAACCTATGAAACCAGTTCCCACCCTTACCCCCTTCACCTGTCCTTTCTCTCATTTATCCCGCTTGCCCCCAAGAGAGAAATAAAATGGCCTTGTCACCCACACAAAGCCGGTTCGGAAAATCTCTTTAATAAATATGTTTACTATTCGGTACTATTGGATGCGAATAACATTTTGCTCGATGCCTGTATCATCTTATTCAATCCTCAGAATCTGCTGAGAAAGAATTCTTTCTCCTATCCTATATGAAAAAGTTTTTTAGAGACGGCGTCTTACTCTGTTGCCCAGGCGGGGCTGGAGTGCAGTGGCATGATCATTGTCACTGCAGCGTCCACCTCCCGGGCTGAAGCCACCCTCCTGCCTCAGCCTCTGAGTACCTGGGACGACAGATGCATGCTACCATGTCTGGCTATTTTATTTTATTTTATCCATTTCTTTATGTTTTGAGATGGAGTCTGGCTCTGTCACCTAGACTGGAAGTGCAGTGGCACTATCTCGGTCCACTGCAACCTCCGCCTCCCGGGTTCAAGCTATTCTCCTGCCTCAGCCTTCTGAGTAGCTTGGACTACAGGAGCCTGCCACCATGCCTGGCTAATTTTTGTATTTTTAGTAGAGATTCGTTTCACCATGTTGGCCAGGCTGGTCTCGAACTCCTGACCTTGTGATCCACCCACTTTAGCCTCCCAAAGTGTTGGGATTACAGGTGTGAGTTATCGTGATGGTCTTTATTTTTACTTTCATTTATTTATTTGAGATGGAGTCTCAGTCTGTCACCCAGGCTGGAGTGAAGTGGCTCCATCTTGGCTCACTGCAACCTCCGCCCCCCGCCAGGTTCAAGCAATTCTCTTGCCTCAGCCTCCTGTGTAACTGGAATTACAGGTGCAGGCCACCATGCCCGGCTAATTTTTTGTATTTTTAGTAGAGACAAGGTTGTTTTTTTTTTTTTGAGACAGAGTTTCACTCTTGTTACCCAGGCTGGAGTGCAATGGCGTGATCTCGGCTCACCGCAACCTCCGCCTCCTGGGTTCAGGCAATTCTCCTGCCTCAGCCTCCTGAGTAGCTGGGATTACAGGCACGCGCCACCATGCCCAGCTAATTTTTTGTAGTTTTTTTGTATTTTTAGTAGAGACGGGGTTTCACCATGTTGACCAGGATGGTCTCGATCTCTTGACCTCGAGATCCACCCGCCTCGGCCTCCCAAAGTGCTGGGATTACAGGCGTGAGCCACCGCGCCCGGCCGAGACAAGGTTTTATCATGTTGGCCAGGCTGGTCTTGAACCCCTAACCTTAGGCGATCCACCTGCTTCAGCCTCCCAAAGTGCTGGGATTACATGCATGAGCCACCGCACCCAGCCTTATTTTATTTTATTTTATTTTATAACAGGCAGTGATCCTCCTGCCTTGGTCTCTCAAAGTGCTGGAATTATAGGCGTTAACCACTGCACCCAGCCTCTTCTGTTGTTTTTGTTTTGTTTTGTTTTGTTGAGATGGAATCTCCCACTGTCTCCCAGGCTGGAATGCAGTGGCATGATCTCGGCTCACTGCAACCTCTGCCTCCTGGGTCCAAGCAATTCTCTTGCCTCGGCCTCCCAGGTAACTGGGACTATAGACACACACCACCACGCCCTGATAATTTTTTGTATTATTTTAGTAGATTTGTGGTTTCACCGTTTTGCCCAGGCTGGTCAAGAACTCCTGAGCTCAGGCAATCCGCCCGCCTCAGCCTCCCCAAGTGCTGGGATCATAAGCCTGAGCCACCGTGCCCGGCCTTCTCTCTGTTTTAGAGCGTAGGAAACTGAGGCTCCAGCAAAGTGATTTGCCTAACGTCACATAAGCAACAAGAGGGGAGCTGTGATTTGAACCTATGTTGGTCTGACTCCTGAGGGACAGGAAAATCGAAAAGACTTGTCTTGTGCCTGCGAGGTCAGGATAAGTGGTTGGTCTGCTTCTTAATCAGATTTTTCTTTAGCCTTAAGAAGATTTTTTACCTAGAATTGGCGAGACGCGTGGTGGCTTAAGCCTGTGATCCCAACACTTTGGGAGGCCGAGGTGGGAGGATCACCTGAGTGCAGGAGTTCGAGGCCAACGTGGGCAATAATTGTCGAAAGCATATTAGAGTCCTGGAGAGATAATGAGTTCCCCTTTACCAGGAGGTGTCTGATAGAGGACCATAGAGGGTCCTGGAGGGACATTCAGGAACGCTGACAATCCCTCTTCCTCCTCAAAGAGCAGGGCTATGTCCCTTCTATGAGCCGCAGAACAAGATGGGCTTTGTTCTAACTGGGAGCACTGCTGAAGGGGCCTCTGGGACCTCTGCATCTCCATCATCGCCCCTCCCCCATAGGGCATCACGGGAGTCAGTGGGGCGGGGCATCGGTGGGGCGGGGCTGCGGGGCTGCAGGGCTCTCGCGGGCTGGCGGGGCGGGGCTTCGGCATGAGGGGCGGGGTGAAGGCGAGGCGGGGCTTCAGGGCTCTTTGAGGCCGCACCTGCCAGCCCGTCAGTGTGTGCCCAGAGAGACACGGGCACCATGGAACCCATGCCGCTGCAGGACTTCATACGCACCCTAGACCTCGCCTCCCTCCCGCGCGTGCTGCGAGTCTCCTCGGGGTACTATTATTCGAGTAAGCAGGGGCTGGACACCCTCCGAGTTCTCCCTAGCTGTGGGGCGGGGGCAAAGACCCCGGAGAGGGAGTTACCAATCTGGGGAACCGCCCGGGTTCAAATCCCGACGCTGCCACTGACCAAGCTCTGTGATTTGGGGCCGCACTCAACCTCTCTGGATCACAGCTTTTGCTTTCGTGGAATGGGGACCGCCGACCTGCCCCGAGGGTGGTGATGAAAAGGTGAATGCAAAGGAGCCACCCTGAGGTGGCCCCGCGGTGCGCATGGGACGGAGGTCCGACCGCCAAGGAATGCAGCATTACGGCGCTAGTGCTCGTGACTCCGTCGTGATTCTCAAGTGCGGGGTCTGTGGTCTTCCCGACTTTGTCCTTCCACTCTTCCCACTGGCCGTCCTCTGCAATGCCTTCCTTCACTCCCTGCGTCCACCTTGGCCCTCTGCTTGACCATGAGCGGTACTTGATTTGGTCAGCTATTCAGTTCTCAGCTTCAATGGCGCTTCCTCCCGGAAGCCTTCCCGGCTCTCTGCTCCCTGCTGGCCCGTATATCCACCACCTCCCGGCAGCGGCCTGGTTCACAGGGATGGGCACCGAGCAGGCGCACAGTCACTGTTCATTGCCTGACAGTGGAAGGCAGGGGAGGACAGCACAGGGGATGGGTGGCCAGGGCTGCTCTGTGGAGAGGGAGGACCCGTGGGCCACTAAGTGCGGGAGATGGAAGCTGGAGGAGAGAGATGTTGTGTGGGGTGCGGGTTTCTTCCTTAGAGAGCGAACTGAGGCTTGAGGCCCCTGCCCCGTCCTGTTCCCTGGCTGCAGAAAACCTTGCTCTGCCACAGCTGCTTCCAACAGAGTGTTTGGAGGTCCCGCAAGGTGGGTCCCACAGGGGGCCACCACCTCACAATGGGTCTCTCCAGGTCTGCTTGTGAATCTGGTGGATGTGGGTTCAAATTCTGTCTCTACCTCCAGGGGCTTCCTGCAGACAGGCGCCTCATCTGTTTGCTCTTCCCCCAGCCCGACCAAGCGTCTCTGTCCTCCCAGCACCCTTGACTGAGTTTCCTCATCCTGGCTGAAGCAGGGTGGTGGAAGTCAGGGTGATGGTGACTAGAGAGGGCCCTGAGGAGGTGTGGGTGTGTGGGGTGAGTATGGAGGACGGATGGCCATGCCAATAGGGGCAGGCGTCTGGTAGGGCACTGGGAGGTGGTTGGCTTCATGGTTAGGAGCGCTGGCTCTGGAGGAAAATGCCATGGGTTCAACTCCTAGG